>NW_023416284.1:3000000-3518364 GCF_014176215.1 Rousettus aegyptiacus
AGGGTCTGCGGGCAGGGCCCCGGCGTGACGTCACGGCCCGCGGCCAATGAGGCCGCGTGGCCCCAGGGCTCTATTGCGCAACAAAGGGGACCCAGAACTTGAAAGGATTCCCCGGGCTGGTCGGCTGCCCGAGGTGCTTTCCTGCAGTGCCTGGCCCGGCCACCGCCCAGGGCAAGGCTCTCAGCGCCCGCCGAGCCTCCGCATCTCCGGCACGCCCCCACCCCCACAGTCCCCCGGTCCGGCGAGCTCGCACCCCAGTGCCTGACCCGGCGCGCCCCTGCCCGCTGGTCCGGCCCCAGCCCGGGCCCGCAGCCCTGGCCCGCCCCCGAGGGCGCGTCCGAGCGACCGCCCAGGGAGCCAGGCGCAGGCGGGACCGCGGTCCCTGGACGCCCCCCTCCCCCCGCCCCGCCACGGGCTACGCTGGGCAGGGGTGGGCCCAGGACCCCCATGCGGCCGTCCCTGCCCGCTGCAAGTAAGCCCACCGGGACGCTGCTAGGCCGGGAGGCTGGGGGACGGAGGAAGGAGCCAGCCCCGGGGAAGTTACCCCGAAGGTCCCTAAGTTGGGGGTGCTGCGCAGCCCTAAAAGGTGCCCGCGGCCTCTTGGACAGACCTCGCGACCGACAGACCGCGAACAGCCCCTCCGCGCCCGGAGTCCTCCCGCTGCGGGTCCCTGCCCGGGGTCCTCCCGCCCCCGGGCCAGGGCGGAGTCGCTCACCCTGCGCTCGGGCGCCCGGGGCTCCTGCTCGCTGCTCCCGCCTCCGGCTGGGGCTGTGGCTCCCGCGCTCCCGGGCCGAGCGCGGGCCGACGGGGACAGTGGGGACGGCTGGAGGCGGAGCGGCCCGCGGGCCGGATCATCCTGGCGGCGGCCGCCCGTGGCCGGCGCGCTCCGCTCCGCTCGGCCCGGCCCCGCCGCCCTCCGCTCCCTCCCGCCCCGCGCCACCGCCGCCGCGCTCGGCTCGCGCCGCTCGGCTGGCTGCGCTCGGCGGCCGGGGGCGGGGGGCGGAGCAGGGCGCATGCCTCCGCGGGCGCTCCGCGCCGCCCCTAGGACCGCTCCGCCCCCGACCCTCGGAGGCGCGGCCGGTGGCCGTCTTTCCTCTCGTCGGCCCGCTGTCCCTCCCGCACCTGCGGAGGCGCGCCCTCCCCACCCCCGCCCCACGGAGGCCAGCGGCTCCTGGGGTGCCTGGACCACGCCGCCGCCCCTCGCAGCCGTCTGGGGTCGGCCCACACTCTCGACACCGCCTCTGACCCCTCTGGGGGCGACCCAGGCCTGGAGGCAAGAGGGTCAGGGACAGAAATGGACAGTGGGAACCTAGGGCCCGGCGGGTTGGGGGCTCAGAAAGGCCGTCGCATCTAAGGTGAACAATAGGGCGTGGCACCGAAAGCCGCCGGTGCGGGGGTGCTGAGGACCAGCAGCCTCTAGGAACTGGGGACTCGTGCGGGCCAGGGGCCCGGGCAGGGAGAGGAGAGGCCGGGCCAGCTAAGGCTGCGAACTTATCCTTGGGTCTTGGCCGAGCGCCCGCGCGCGGACGGTGGGGCTGGCCCGCGGTTGTCCTTCCCCCCACCCCTCCCGGATGTTCTTTCTGAAGTTGGGACCACGACCACGCAGCCGGGGGAGCCCAGGACCTACAACCTGGCACCCTGGGCCCTCTCCCGTCCCTCACTCTTCAGGAGCTGCCCCAACAGCACTCTCGGGGGGATATAGGCTGTCATTCATAGGCTAGGGGACCTCTGAGGGAAACCCATTAGTCCCCTTGATAGGGGCCTCTGGAGACCCCTTGAGTCACGATTGGCACTGGCATGTCCACCTTCTATCCAGGCAGAGGATCCTGCCTGCCTCTTCTAGGAAGCCCGGGGCCATGCACGTCCTGGACACAAGGCCTCCAGGGTCGGTCTGGACTGTCCAGCACGGCACTGTCCTGCCCGGGCAGATGGAAGCACCGGTGAGTGGGCAGCCCTGTGTCTGGGGGAAGGGAGGTGGGCACCTGCCCAGGACCAGACCCAACCGAATGCGGCCAGTGCTGCCCGCGGCCCCCCACAGCCTGGCTCCTGCTCCTGTCCACACCATCTCCACACCCCAGGAGCAGCTGGGGAGTTAAGCGCAGCTTTTAGGGGGTCCAGAGTGGGCCTTGGGGTCAGTCCTGTGAGACAGAAGGTGTCTGTATAGGAAGCCTTCACCGTGAAGGGGGCTTAGCGGATGGGGAGCCATGCACTCTGCGTGTGCCCCTGGGCAGCCGGGGCTCCTAGCGAGCCCTCTGTGGCCAGGCCGGCTCCCTGCCCAAGTGGCCCTGTGTATAAATAGGCCACCGGCAGTAGGAGGCTGACACAGGGAGGCTGGTAGTCAAGTGTGGCATTTCGAAGACAAACTGGCGATTCAGCCATCCACGGCCTTGGGCCACGCTGCTGCCCAGCGGGCAGAGGGCAGCCTGCCCCGGGCCTGTGCCCTTAGGAGCCCCTCCAGCAGCCCTGCTCACCCACTGTAGCCTGTAATAGCACCCCGACCCGGGCTCAGTGGGCTGGTCGGAAATGCCTCCAGTGGCCGCCCTGGGGCCTTGGGCTAAGTGCTTTGCTAGCTTGGCTCCTCCCAGCTGCCCTGGGAGGTGGTTTTTAGGTACCTAAGTCACCCAAAGCCACGCAGATGAGTGGCAAAGCCAAGACTGAACCAGGGAGCCTGAGGCCAAGGCCCACCTTCTTATGAAGGATGTAGGTGCCCTGGGGACCCAACTCCCACAGGAAGTCACTTGGAGGGGCCTGTGTGGCTGGCTCGCTCGGGCCTTGGTTTGGCCAGTCTGGGCTGGACGGTCTGCATGGGGAGGCCTCATTGCTCTCAGCAAAGGGCACCATCCACCTCAGGGCGGTTAGCGCAGGGTGTGGGTGGAGCTGAGGAGGCCCCCAGTGGGGGGGCTGAGGGGCAGTGGGGGTGGCTGTGGCCTCCGGTGGTGAGCATGTTCCCTCCCCCTGCTCCCAGGCAGGAAATCGCCCGTCAGCTGGGGCCTGAGACAGATTCCGAAGCCCTTGGCAGTGTTTTCTGCACATCTGGAGCCGCGTTCCCTCTCTGGGCCAAGGCGGCCCTGGGAGGCTGCAGCTGTCCGCGGCCAGTCTCCACCCCCGGGCCTGGGGGACAAGCCGAGTGGGGAACGTTCTTCCAGGCACTGCCACCAGGTGTGCTTGGCGCAGGGATTTTGCTCAGCTGCGGGTGGGGTTCGGGAGTGGCCTTGGCAGCTCACCTGCCCCGAGGCTGCCAGACCAGACGTGCAGTGACATGCATGCACACGGTGTACACACACACACACAAACGCGTCCGACACAACCGTACTGATCCCACTCACACGCTGCTCGGCAGACCCCGAACCCACAAGCCTCCCCAACAACGCCCCTGTCCGTGTGGCCGAGGGGATTCCTCTTCCCCCACCCACAGAACCCCTGCATCCAGCTCCAAGCTGGGGACGCTGCTTCCGGTGGGAAGAGCCGCATGCTGGGCAGCAGCTGCTCGGCCTGCACACCCCCACACCCTGACTCCTCTCAAGCACTTCCCGTCTATGAGAAGGCCACCGGGAAGGCCACGCAAGGCTCGGAGCTGCCATTCTGCTGAAGCTGGATGGGGGCGAGTGGGCAGGGCCTTGGCCAGGACTCGAACCGGGGGAAAGGGATGTGTGCTCCGGCCAGTGAGCGAGTCACTGGCGAGCATGAGCGGGCACGGCTGCACCTGAGCTTCTGGGGTGCACACAGCTGCTGGCGGCCAGGGAGTGGGAGGGGGCAGGCCCAGGAGGCAGGCGCGCCCATGGGCGCCCCCAAGACAAAAGAGCACCCAGGACCGAGGTCCAGCCAAACAGCAGCTTTATTAGTGATGCTGGATTCTTTACATACATACAGTAAACATGGAATGCTCCCCAGGGCGCCAGGGGTGCCTCTGAGGGTCGGGGACAAGACTGTGTAGCATTTATACTGAAGTGACATAAATAAAGCTTTGGTGGACAGGTTTTCAGGAGTTAACACTGCGAGACCAACACTGCACACGACTGGCTCTCAACGTGAACTGGGTTTTTGGCCAGGGGTAACTTCCGGGCGGCGGCCGCGGCGGCCCTGCAGCGGGAGGGCGCCTAGGGCTGAGGCTCCGCTTTGCCCTGCCGCTTGGCCTTCATCTGCAGGTACCGCCCTTTGCCTTCCTCGAAGCGCTTCTTTTCGTCCTCTGTCTCGGGCTGTGGATCAGACACAGAAACAGGCAGGTCAGATACGCTGCAGAAATGGGGACCGTGAGCCCCGCCCCGGCTCTGCTGGCCGCCTGGGGCCGCCTGGGTGCCAAGCGCCAGCCTCAAGCCCCAACCTCCTGACAGGCCCGTCAGCCAGCCGAGATGCTTGGAAGGGCCGAGAGCCGAGAGCAGGGCCCCTCCGAGGGGCACCGGGAAGGGGCCGAGTCCCGTGGGCACCCCCACGTCACCTTTCGTAACCATGGGGCTCCACGGGCGGTGGTGCCCGTTTGACAATGAACTTGGGCTAGAAATGTAGCTGATACGAAACAGGCAGGAGCCTGCGGCAGAGCCGGAGAGAGGAAGGAAAAGGGGGCCCCGCTGGGGACTCCCACGTCTGCTGCACCCCCAGGAACGCCAGCTGCTCAGGGCCTCTGGCCGAAAGGGTGGCGGGGACAAACACTGTGCTGGCCATGTGACCTTGGCAAGGCCACTTTGCTGTTCCGGGAGTGAGGGGCGAGTGACCGCTTTGTGGGCAGGACAGCATGGGGGCCCGGGAAGTGGCACCGGGAGGCCTCGTCACCCCTTCTGGGCTTTCTGCCGCTGAGCAAGCCGAGAAGCCTGGTCCCTACACGAAGCAGAGCCGACTGGCCAGCTGGGACTTGGCCAAAGGCTGGTTTTGCCCAGGATGGTTCTGGTTCTTGCCTGCTGACCTGGGGGAGTAGGAAACAGCTCCCCTTTCATCTCGAGAGTGGCCTGGCCTGGCCTGGCCGCTGAGTGGTGTGGCCCCTGCACAGAGGTCACTACAGCAGCACCACACGGTCACTTCCCGGGGCCCCCCGTCTCGCCGCAGAGCTCTCATTTGCCCGCCTGCCTGGGGATTCAGGTTTAAAGAACAGCGCGAGCTCCTCTGGGATGACATTTCCTTGTGGCACTCGGAAGGCGTCTGACAGCCAAAGAAATGGGGCAGCTGCCCTTCATCCACAGTGACACCGGGCCCCGGCCGCTATTTTTAGGCCCAAGTGTTTTACAGACAAATGGTATATTGGCAAAGAGAGTGCACTCGGCCAGAGAATGTAATGCCAGGTTAGACCAAATACTCCTCCCTCGTGGCCTTCGCAGGAATTCTTCAAATGCCACCAGGTGTCAACTGTCAAAACCGTGTGGCCTGGGGCCAACGGAGCACTCGGGTGCCTCAAGGACGAGGCCCGCGCTCCTCGCAGGGGTCCGGCGCCTGCTGCGGCCTCTGGAGCACACGTGGAAAATGGTGGCCTTTCCAAGACACCGCACTGCTCGGGTTTCATCTCCGACTTTTTTTTAAAAAAATGAAATTTGAGGCTATGTAATTTGACCTGAAACAGCCCAGGGAAAAAGAAATGTTCTATCTCACTCTGAGCAGGCAGTTCTAAGGGGTCAAGACCCCTGAGCTTCCTGGGGGCTGGGAGACTCAGAGCCTAGCCCCCACTGCGGAAGGCGCCCCACGAGGCCAAGGGAGAATGTGCTCGAGTGGGGCTTGCAGGTGCAGAGTGTGGTCCAGCGGCTCTGAGACGCAGTTCTAACAAATGTCCGGATGACGCAATGCTGCTGGCCCGTGGACCCCTTTGAGTAGCTGGGCCCTGGACCCTCTCCATCCATCCCTGCCTCAAATGGGGGTCAGATGACGTGGCCGAGAAGACCTGTGGCTCCCCTCCTGTGGCTTCACAGAGGACCCCTCTGCGGGCAGTGCATGAGTCCCGGGGCTGGGAAACGGGGAGTCGGCGCCCGGTGGGGCTGGCCGGGAGCAGGATTGCTGGGCGAGGGGTGAGCGTGCGCCGGACCCGGGGCTCTGGCTCCTCCCGGCTGAGCTGCCCCCTGCTTGGGGTTCTGGAGCAGGTGGCCCTCTGTCCAGCAGGTGGAGTCCCCATGCCCGGGGCAGGAGAAGAAAGGCAGGAGGCTTGGAAATAAAAGGACTTCTCAAAAGCAAGAGAGCATGAGACTGGCCAGCCTGGTCTGAGTCTGGCTTCGCCACTGACCGGTCCAGAGGTCCTGCAGACCGACCCTCATTCCTCTTCTGTATCCGGTGTCCACCCCCAGCGCTGCTAAGCAGACCAAAGTCCTCCTAGCTGTCTGCGTTTCACACCGGTCATTAAACCAACACAGAGAGAGGAGGGAGCCGGCATGGAGGCCCGCCTCGGGTCGGCACGTCACGTGAATCCAGAGAGCAGCCGAGTGGCTGCCAGGGGCCGAGGGGCGCGGCGCTTGCCTTGTGATGACGTGTTCTAAGATCCATTGTGGTGACGGGTGCACACACCGGCACCCACTGGACGCACACCCCGAACAGCAGGACGGCAGGGCAGGACTGCCTCAGTGAAGCTGCTCCACACCCACAGCACCCCGGGACTGACGCACCCGTCCGGCTCCCAGGGAGCAGGGGCAGGTTTGCACGGCACGGGCAACAGCCATGTGCCCCGCGGCCTCGCCCCGACGGCCTCGCCCCAGGGAGCTGACCGCACAGCAGCCCTGGCGGATTGTGCACCACGGAGGGCAGGGAAACCGTGGCGCCCAGACACGCAGAGCGACGGGCGGGGCGCGCCAGGGCTGGGAGGGGCCTAAGAAAGTTGCCATCTACGCGAGGTCCCGAGGGTGCTCTGTCCAGAGCAAACAGCAGAGCCAGGCCCGTTCGGGAGGCCAAGCCACCCAGGGGACGGCCTCCTTGGAAGGGAGCAGAGGACAGCGTGTCTGGAACAGCTTAGCGCAGACCCTCGGGCAGCTCCTGCCACCCTGGGCCTCAGTGTCCTCATCCGTGAGCGGACCCCTCCCAGGTCTGTGCGGATCCGAGCAGCAGGGAGCGCGCCCGTGCCGTCCCCGACCGGAGGCCGCGGCACGTGGAGGCCTGTGCGCTAACAGGGCGGCGTTCGACCCTGACGCCAGCCGACTCCTCTCCCGCAGCAGCCGTGGGAGGGCAGGCCGGAGGCTGGGGCCCGCTGGCTGGAGTCCTGTCCACTAGCGAGAACAAGCCAGCGACAAGGAGCCCTCGTGTCGGAGAAGCCAGCTCCCCACGCGGTGGCGGTGGGGGAGGGATGGGGGGCGCGCTTGGCCCGCATTGGCGACCACAGGAATTCTTCTGACCATCGCATGTTATTTGAACTTTCTGTAATTGGTAAGAACGGAAAACTGACTAGACCCGTGAGGACGGCTGCAGCCCTAGGAAGCTCAGCCCATCCCCTGTCCCCTGGCACACAGGACATAAGCTTCGGGGTGCGGGGTGGGCCTGGGGAGCCCTGCGTGGGAACGCCGGTGTCTGGGTCCTCGTTGGGCCGCTGTCCTTCCCAAGGAGGCGTTTGCTGTCGGGGCTGTGCACGTGCAGTGTGGGCAACCCCCCCCCCCCGGCCCTCAGGTGCAGCTGTGATGGCCCAGTCTCACAGAGCCTTCCCGAGCTCGTCCCCCGGTCAGGCCCTCAGCCAGACGACCCCCGCCGTCGGCAGCTACTCACCCCTCGGCACCAACGAGATTCCCAGAGAGCGTGTGCCAAAGGCTCCGGATGCTTCCCTCACTAGTCAGTCACTGTGGGACCCGGAGTAGGGGAGGCGCACCAGCCAGGTGCAGGGACCTGCCGTCTATGCTGCGGGCGCCACGCACTGAATTCTCAGTCTGCCCAGAGAAGAAAGACGCCGGCGACCTGCCCCGGGCCTCAGGGCCGCTCCGAAGCCTGACATCTCACAGCAAGCGCATCCGCCAGGACCTGCCCTCAGGAAGAACTGGCATAGCCTAGGGACGGGCGCGGAGGCGGGCGGCCAGCTGGCTGGGCGGCCAGGACACTGGCGAGGCCTGGGGCGGGAGCCAGCGCAGGGCGCGGCCGCCTCGTCCCTGGGGACGGCGGTGTGTGCCGAGTGCTCCGGGCTCCAGAGCCCAGCCAGGCCCCGGAGCAGGGCCCGCTGTGCGGGTGCTGCCGCCCCCAGGCGCTGACGGCCTTCCTCACCTAGCCGCCCGGAAGGTGTCCAGCCAGGGTAGAAGTCTACGAAGACGGGCAAGGGCAGTGAGGTTCCCGCTGCCGCCCGGAAGGGCAACGGAGGCGGACACCGGCCGGGAGGGTGGCGTCCCTGGTCCCTGCCTGGCTTGAGCGCTGGTAAGCGGCCCTACTCGCCAAGTGGCTGAGAGGAGCTACCGCTCCCCTGCCGAGCGTGGGGCTGACGAGACAGATGGCTCCCCGCGCGCGGCCCCCGCCGCAGCCCGCCGCCGCCTCCCTCCCTCCGGCGGAGTAAACAAACATTCGCTTCTGGCTGCGGCTTGTCGGCGAGGCCTGGGGCTGGCGGGCAGCAGGAAGAAGCCCCTCCGTGGGAAGTCACGATTTCTGCCGAGGGCCTGAAGCTGTTGGCACAAAGCAGCGCCGAGGACCACGGCAGGCACCTCGGGCGGTCTGCACGCACGTCCGCCGTCCGGGGGGGCGCGGGCCTCAGGGGACTCCCTGTGCGCACGCCACGGAGGAAACGGGAGGGGACCGCGAGGGGGACTGCAGCCGTGCCGGGCGCGGCGACCCCGCTTCCCAAGGCGCAGGCACGAGGGGTCACCTGCCGGGAGTCGGGGTGGTGGGGATGCAGCGCTGGGTCACGGGGCCTGGCCAGGGGGCCTCAGGGATGCTGCCCACTGTCCCAGAGCCAGGGTCTCGCCCCTGCACGTGGGCATGCGGGACGGCGGCGTGACCCGTGCTCTCCACGCGTGGCGGGGACGTGCGCGCGCCGGGGTGTGTGTGTGCCAGTGTGGTGCCCTCGCTAAAAACAGCTTCCGAGACCAAGCGTGCTCCTGTCTGTGACCTACGGCACTGCCCCGGGAGGGGGCGGGCGGCTCTGAGCGTCATCTTGAGGTAGCGGGGCCTCTGGAGCTTTGTGCTCAGCCACGGGGACGGGGTGAGGGGAGGGGCCCAGGGCAGGTGGGAACGTCCGTCCCCTGCGCGCGGGAGCCCCGTGCCCGCCCGCTGGCTGCAGGGGCCCCCGATCTGCCATCCGCCTCTTCTCCGCTCCCCTTCCTGCCAGCTGCGGTCTGCCCGGCCCCCTCCACGGGAGAGAAGCCTGTGGCTTTCACAGCCTCACGGCGCAGGCCAAACGCTTCCCGTCTCCGCTCTCCTGTGCTGTGAGCACACACGTTTGGAACTTGGCACACAGGGCGAGTGACGAAGTTCCACCCTCGGCGAAATCAAGAGCTTGTCCTTTTTTTTTTTTGTAATTAACGAATGTCTGGTGGGAAGAGGGCTTCCAGTGGTGATGTAATGACTTCCTGTGAGCCTCGGGGACGCAGAGCATCTTAATTAGGAAGCCACGCGGCTGGCCCTCTCCTGTCTTCATAACGGGAGACGGGAGGGACCCTGGGACAGCCACGCAGGTGATTAAGACGTCTTCTCGTGCCTGGGGCCACGCAGCATGGCCTGGCGAGGGGCGCGTGCAGGCCAGGCGCGGACGAGCTCGGCGTCCAGGGAGCAGCTGTGGCCCCCACGTGCAGCTCCGGCCTCGGACCCTGAGCGCGAGGGGGGGGTGGCTGGGGGCCGGAAGCTACTCTCCGCCGCTGGATGTCTCCAGCAGGGAGCTTGCTGTGGAGTCACAATGTCACAATCACTGTCACCAGGGGCTCCCCTCACCCGGCAATGCTGCCTCGGCCCCACGTCGACTGCCGCGTGCGTGGCTGTGAAGTCGTCGCATGGGGGTCAATGGGAGGCTGCGCAAGAGGCGGGGGCCTGGGCGCCGCCCAGGGAGGAGGCCGCCAAGGGGACGCAGGTCTCGGGCCTGCCCCACCGGCCCCTCCGCAGCTCACGCCACAGGCCCTGCGCGCCCGTCCACACACATCCGGGCACCGCCTGTCCCACCTGCCAGAGGCAGCACCGCGCCACGGGGGGAGCCGGTGCTCGCGTGCCCGGGGGCGGCCCCGTGCTCCACCTCAGGCCGCCCCGGGCTTGTGCTCGCCCCGCTGAGAAACCCTCTCTGGGCCCGATGGCTCTCGTCGCAGGCCGCAGTGGAAGGTGGGGGCGGGGAATGCTCCAGCTGGGCCCCCTCCCTGCTTCTGCTGCGCCCTCTGCAGGCCCCGCCCCTGCTCCCCTCCTGCAGCGGATTCCCCAGCACCACCCGGGGTCGGGCCAAAAGGTGACCAAGAGGCGGCCTCGGGTTTTCGCGTTCCACACAAATCAGAATAGCAAGAGGTCGAGTGGACTCGAAGCCACAGCGCGGGAGCCGCGAGCAGCTGATGCTCCAGGCGCGCCACCCGGGCACGTCCCGAGGAGGAAAGGCGGCCCCGGCGCAGTGGCCGCCCTCTTCTGGGGCGTTTCCGGGGCAGCTGCTCCAGCACAGGCCGGGGCGCGCCGCCAGGGACGGAGCGGACCTTCAGGCGCCGTCTGCAGACTGACCGGCTAGGGCGGCCCCAGGAGGAGCCTGGGCTCCTGGCAGCCACAGAAAACACTTCCTCGTCCTTTCTGGGGCTGAAGACTGAGGCTCGGGGCCGGGCACCGGCCAGGGCGGGCGCAGGCCGTGGTGTCGGGCCTCACGTTCCCAAGACCCGTGGGAGGCGCTGAGTTGAAACGCGCTTCCCAGACCCGCCTCTGCCACAGCCCCGAGCTCCTCCGTGCCGCCCCCCGCCCCGGCACACAGCTCCTCACACTCACGCCAGGCTGGGATGCTGCCACCTCCAACCTCAGCCGGCTCCCTGGGCCCCTACGGCTCAGAGGCTGGAGGCCAGGTGGCAGCCAGGACGGTACCTGCTGGGGCTTCGCATGCCCGGGCTGGGAAAAAAATCACCATCGGAGGAGGTGCCAGGCCCCAGGGAGCCGTCACGGTGCTCCTCCTGTGTCCCTCTGCACGAGCCGCCTCCCAGCCTGTCGGCAGTCTGGGGCTTGCCCCCACGCCCAAGGTCAGACGGCACGGCCACAGGGAGGCCGTCGGAGAAAGGCAGGGAGGCCAGCGGGGCCTGGGCCGAGGGTCCCGCCTGGCTGTCGGGCTCCGGGCTCCCTGCTTGCCTCGCCTGGTGACGAGCCTGGGAAGGCGGGACGCGGTGCGCAGACCCGCCCGGCACAAAATATTCATCAAGAAATACTCCCAACAGCAGCGCCACTGCCTCCGCGTGGTCGGCCCTGGGGATCGACGCTAAAAATAGACAGGAAGTCGAAGAACCGCTGACAGTGGGGGAGGCGGGCGGAGGGCGGCCGAGCAGAGCAGAGCGCACGTGCGCTGAGGCGCAGGCGGCCTGCGTGGTGGCGGTCCCCAGGTCGGCGCCGCGGCCACCGGGCGGGAGCTGAACACCGGGAGCTGAACACCGGCTCTGGGCCGCGGACCCTCCCTGCCAGAGCTATTTTTAACCGACTGCGGTGAGCCCGGGCCACCTCGGCGAAGGCTCAGAGACCATCTCTTCCCGGGTGAGAAGCAGCAGCGGGACCAGAAGAAGGCGTGGCTACCCATGCCCGAGGGATCTGGTGGTCACTGCCTCCACTGGGCAGGTGTCATTCCTCACACCCCTGTGGTCCCCGCCCGCAGGGCTGAGGGCCTCCTCCTGCACCCGACCCTGGCCCCAGGCCGTGGTTTCTGGAAAGGGCACTGAGACTGGCCAGGCCCCAGAAGGGTCATGGGCACCCACAAAGGGCTCCCTGGTTGCACACCATTCCCCATGGGAGGCCAGACCCTGGTGTGCCGAGGCCCTGCTCCCCGAGCCCACAGACCGCTGACCCCTCTTGGCTGTGGCGCTGGTCTCGGGGGCTGTGTGGGCAGCAGGGGCGGCCCCGGCGCCTTTGCTCAAGCCCGCGGCAGCTGCTGGACCCCTGGCCAGCGTCGCAGACCCTGCCACTTCGCGCTTATCAGTAAGAGCCGTTTCAAAATGAAGATGTCCCGACTCCCTGGGTATCTCGGGTCCTCCGCCCCCTAGCGCCAGCTAGGCAGCCTCGGCCGCGTGACTCCTCTCCTATCACGGGCAGCTGGCTCTGCCCCCAGCTTCCTCACCCGAGGGTCCTGAGAATCGGCTCGCTCTCCCGCCAACCCCAGGCCCCACGGGAATGCAGCCGGCCCACTGAGGGCCTCCTCACGAGGAGGACATTTACGATGTGGCTGCCCCCCCCCCCAGGAAAAACCTGCCCCTTCTGCTGTCTCCACTCTGCCACCGTCTGACAGTCCCCACGTGCCCTGCCTGGGCACTGCCTCCCCCTCCAGGGAGGAGGGTCCTAGGAGGGACGTCACGGAGCTCCTGATACAAATCGGCTCGAAGAGTTCTCGCCCACCCGTCGTGGCATGTAGCACGGCCGGCGGCACTGCACAGAGGAGGAAACTGAGGCACACAGGAAGCACCTGCCTGAAGTCACACTAGAACCCAGGCAGCGGGAAGCCTGTTCCTGCGTCTGGGCCCGCAGAGAGGGGAGGGGCCGTGGGGAGGGAGGGGTCGGTGGCTGCCACTCCAACGGCCCTGCCCGGATGCAGAGACGCGGCCGGGGAGGCGAGCGAGCCGGTGACCGCTCTCAGGCATCTCCTGAGCCCCGCTCTGCTCCAGGCACCTGCAGCCGCACCTGGGGCCTGCTCTGGACACAGAACGACGCACGCACACTGGACAACCTCACGGTGCCGAGTGCCTGCAGAGCCGCCGGGAGGCGGTGCGGGAAGGCTTCACCTAGCATGGTGAGGGATGGCCCTCCAAGGACGGATGCCTGAGAAACAGTGGTTGGAGCTGGCTCCATGCCGATCTGAGAGCAGGTGTCTGGGCAGGAGCAGAGCACGTGCAAAGGCCCCGAGGCAGGAATGAGTCTGGGGTTGAGGCGCGAAAGCCAGCTTGGCTGGACCCCAGGCCAAGGGCACTGAGGAGCCGCTGAGCGGTTTCGGTGGGAGAGGGAGCAAATCTGTTTTAACAGACACGAAGGCCTCAGCGCAGAGCTGGGCGGAGGGCGGCAGGAAGGGAGCAGGGAGGACAGCCCGGGTCGGAGCGGGAGGGGAGGAGAGGAGCCAGCCAGCCGGGTCCCGGAATCACGGGGGTGGGGGGGATGATGAGCTCAGTCGGACGTCTCTGGAGACGCGGCGGAGTGAGGTGAGCTGGCAAAGCCCTTGGGAGTGAACAGACGAGGCGCGGGGCCTGGACCCAACCACCCGAGGGGGAGGAGGCGGGGGCCAGGGCCTCTTGGGGCCTTGTGTTTCGGGGGACCGTGGGGGGGCCGTCCAGACACTGCAGAAGCCCGTGTCACGGGTGCGCAGGCTTCACTGCGGTCCAGCGAGCTGTGCCAAAGGCAGCAATAAAGACAGAGAGTGTCCTTGGCTCTGGCCACCCTGCTGAAGCCAGAGGTCAAGGACTCCTGTGTGTGACAGCTGAGGCTTCTCCAGCCGTGACAGAGGCCCTGCTGCCACGGTGGCCTTGGAGAGGCCTGACAGCCCGCCCCCCCACTGCGGGTCCCGTGAGGCCCTAGAAGGAGGAGCAGGGGTCATGAACATCTCCAGGGGGGTGCCCTGGAGGCCTCAGCTGCCACTGGACCCGACTCGGGGGACTGGCAGCCAGGGGGTCCCCCTCAGCCACCGGAGGGAGCATGTGGAGGCCGCGCTGCTGCCTGCGTGAGGAAACAGGGTCTCAGACGCAGCGTGTTTGTCGGCCGCAGGCGTTCTCAGCATGTTTTTCTCCAGGAGCCACGGGGGCCCTGCAGGGTGCTGGGCGACCCCACCCTGCCCGGCGCTGCGTTCCCCAGGCCCTCCCCCAGCAGAGGGCAGGGCGCCTCGCCTACAGCCCACACTTCCGGGCTCCCTCTGGCCCAGGGACAGGCAGTCCTGCCGGGGAGAGCCAGGGGCAGCTGCACCCAGCACCAGCATCGTGAGCCGGCCCGGCCCCCCATGACTAGCGGTGTGGCCTGGGCCTGGCCGGTCTGGGGCTGCTGGTCTGTGTAATTGGGGTGGGGGGTGAGACAGGCAGAGGGCTCAGAGCTGGCAGGCGCTGGGACGCGCTCCAGGCTGGGCGCCCTAACGGGCACCGGTAAGGAATTCATGGGGCTTATTATAAAACCATCATCAGCCTCAAGAAAAATCCGGAAGTTTTCTTCTTCCCTTCAGCACACAATTACCAAGTGCCTCTCAGCCAAGCATCCTCACCACCACCCCCGTCTTCCCCGTCCCCACCTGGGACCCTCAGCCCCTCTGGCTTCCCTGCGGCCAGCATTTGCCAAGATGTTGGGACTCCAGCCCCTGGACCCGCCAACGATGCCCCACCCCTCCTAGGGAACGCTGCCCACTCTGGAGGTCACTTCACACCTGGCCTCCCAGCTGGAAGGCCACCTGCAGGCACTCTCCCCGTGCCCCTCCGAGCACCTGCACTGCCCGTCTCGCCCCGGCGTGGCCAGCCTTGGACACAGTGGGAGGCACCCACTGAGCGCCAAGTCTGCTCCAGGCCCTGGTGACCCACGGGAGCGAACGCGGTGGGGCCACACCCCCAGCCCTCGGCGGCCCAGACAACGGCCTGGGGAGTGTGCTCTGCGTCCTCAGTGGGGAGCCCTGCTGGGGGCCGTGAGCCCTCCGGGATCCGCGCCTGGGCCAGGGATGGGACTCTCTCTCTGCACACCCAGGATGGAGCCCAGTGGGTGGCCAAGGCAGGGAAAGGCCACGAAGCCTGGGCGCCCAGCTCCGCGGGGCGGGGAGGGGCAGGGCAGGGGTCTGGGCCGGGCCACACCAGGTGCCCGCCATGGGGAGGGCCCTCACCCCACCAGCGTTTGCACAGAGTATCAGGAGCACCGAGGCACTGTCACCCTCGGGAGGGCATGCTGCCGACCAGGAGCTCGCAAAGGGTCCATCTCGTCCCCTCTGCCCGGTCCCTTCACGCTTGACCTGCAGCGCAGCCAAGGTCGCGGGAGGTGGCCAGGCTGGGGCCCGGCGGCCCGGAAAGGGCTCCCGTGACTCGGTTTCTCCCGGGAGCCCAGCGAGCGCTGAGGGGGACCGAGGGGTACACTCACCACGAGCTGAGGCACGGGCAGCGACCTGCCCTCCTGGCTCAGAGACACGTAGGTGAAGAAGGCACTGGCGGCCCGGTAGCGCTTCGGCGTGTTGGTCAGCACGGGGTTGGCGTCCAC
This sequence comes from Rousettus aegyptiacus, assembly GCF_014176215.1. NCBI lineage: Eukaryota > Metazoa > Chordata > Mammalia > Chiroptera > Pteropodidae > Rousettus > Rousettus aegyptiacus. The sequence continues at coordinate 3,015,214 of NW_023416284.1, forward strand.
CAGAACCTCGATCTCCATGGACTTGTTGCTCGTGAAGGTCATGCGTCCGGAGATGGTGATGATGAAGCCTGCGGAGTGGACGGCGGGTTAGGGAGGCAGCCAGGCCGGGGACCAGGCTGGCGGGCAGGGCACAGACCCCGGTGTCACCGAGGATGTTAGAAGGCACCCGGTTAGGTAGCACAGGTCATTCTGCTAACCACCACGTTATTAAACAAGACGACGTTAGTACCCACGAACGTCTGTGTGTTTAGTGAGCAGACACACTCTTATCACGTGTAAAGTTAGCGCGGAAGTGACCTTGGTGGCCATCGCCTAACCCTCTGCCCAAGCGTAGGTCTCTATCCCCTGGGAGTGGCCTGTCTGCTGGAAAAATCCTTCTCCTCACTCCTGGCCCTGGGGGCAAGCCCCCAACTTGCTTGCAGGTAGCCCCGGTGGGGGCGCCCACACACAGGCCAAGGTCAAATGTGCAACTTGCACCGTACGCTGTGGCCTCGCGCCCACTGGACCCACGCTGCTGCCCTACGTTGCTCTGAGCACTAAAGAACCTTCTTGCGCCTTCCCAGGCCCCTTCCCAGCACCCTGGCTGCACCGTCCCTGATGCTGCGCTGACGGGCGCACGTGACTTGACTGGGCCAAGGTGCCCCCTGACCACTGTGCTACGTGCCCCTGGAGTTACTGTCTGCGCTTCAGCCCGCGCGACCCTGGGCACACCAGTCGTCCCTCTGTCCAGGCAGGACCTCGGTGTCTGGTCAGGCCCTCCTCCTCCCTGTCGCTGTGGCCCATGAGACCAGAGCTCTCCTCCGGTCTGGGGACGTCTGCCTTCCTGGGACACGCCTGGGGCCCCGTCCTTGGGCAGAGGCCACTGGCGTGCACCACGCCCCGCACCGGCAGGCTCCCTGGTGGACTACGACAACGTCTGAAGTCACGCATTCCCGCCACACTGTCCTGGGGGTCACACTGTCTCCCCCTCAACCTAGCCCGACCTCTGCACTCCCCCCGGCCCTGGGGTCGCGAACGTCCACCTGGCGGCTGCTTCCTGACCTGGAGCCCCCCTCCGCCCCCACCCTGCAGGCCACAGGCTCGTCCTGTGACATGACTCCTCCACCTCACAGACAGCAGCGTTTCCCCGACACACAGACGCACTGCCTCGCCGAGCAACTATGGGGACAGCACGAGATGAGCCAGGGCCCGAGCCTCGCGCCCGGCGGGGGGAGGCACTTGCTGCAGCCGTGACCGCCACCGGCGATGTCTGGCCCACGAAGCCGTGCTGACCCTCGGGGGAGCTCAGGGGAGGGGCTGGCACCTGGCTGGGCCTCTGCCATCAACTGGCCAGACCACCCCTCACAGCACGGCCTGGCTCTGGCCTGAGCCCCACGTACACGGCTGGGACCTGCTCCTCGAAGCAGTGCTGGCTGCGAGGACCTTTAACACCCCGGGAACCCCCGTCCTAGCTCCAGGGAGACAGGCCCCACGAGACACGGTTAGAGACCACGGGAGACAGACGAGTCGGGGCAGCACAGCAGACGGTTAGGCGTGAGCGTGTGGGCGGGCCAGAGGCGGGAGCGGTTATTCCGTGTTATGAAGTTCCCGAACATTCCATACCAGGGAGCGTTTCATGCCGGAGGCAGCCACGTCTGGGGGAAGGCAGGCCACGCGGTCAGCAACCAGGGGCATCACGTGAGTGACGAGGGCGCAGAGCCCCACGCAGGGCACCCAGGGCACACCCCGGGGTCCGCCCTGGTAACGGCCAGAGCTGGGGCTGGTCGGCTTCCACTGAGGCCCCAGCGCCTCAGCGGCCCAGCCAGGCAGCGTCCCGGGGTCGTGTCCTCAGCTTCAGAGCCAGTGACTCGTCAGGGTGATGACGTCGCCGCCTCTGAAAGGTGAACGGGCTGGCGTCGGGGCTGCGGCTGAGACGGGGACTTTGGGGAAGGAGCCGCTGCATTCGGCACCTTAAGTGACCCGTGAGACTGCTCGCGGTCAACCCACTTCGTTGTCTAAATCTGTTTTAGTTAAAGTTACATGTTTCCTTGGATTTCTAACCTGGAAGGTAATCACGAGCAGCCACGAGTCTGTCACGGTCACTGGGGGGAAGTCACATGGGGGACAAGGCAAGGGCGCACGGCCAGCTGTCCTTCGGCTGGCTGTCCCCGTGACGGTGGCCCTCAGCACACCTCTTGCCAGGGAACTCCTGTGGGTTTCCTCTCGTGGGAAGAGCCTGCGTTCCCTGTGCCATGGCCGTGGGAAGGATGCTGGCCGGGTGCCGGGGAGGAGGCAGAGGCCTTGGGGTTCAGACCCTGGGCGACCCGCTTCTCCTCCCACTCCCTGGCTCATAGGTTAAGACAGCAGGAAGGGAAGAAGCAGAGCTCAGGAACGGGCTGGAGCCCTGCTTGCCTGTGTCAGGTGCCGTCAATGAACTATTCTGGCAGGTGAAATGTCGGCCCCCAAAGACGTCCGCGTCGTAATCCCCAGAACCTGTGCATTATGTGACCCGACTTGGCAAAGGGACTTTACAGATGTGATTAGGTTAAGGGCCTGGAGATGGCAGGTCGGCCTGGGTCATCCAGGTGGGCCCAGTGGCATTGCGAGGGTTGTCACGAGTGGCTGCGGGAGGTGGGAGGTGAGGGTCAGCGAGAGGTGGAAAGATGCTTTGCGGCTGACTTGGAAGTGGAGGGTGCGGCCACAAGCGAGGAACGCAGGTGCTTCTAGAAGCAGGAAGCCGAGAAACAGATTTCCCCCTGGAGCCTCCAGAAGGAACCCACCCCACCACACCTGGGTTTTAGCCTCTGAGACCCGAACAAATTTGAGTTGTTTGAGCCACTAAATTTTTGGTAAACTGCTACAGAAACCATAGAAACCACCAAGGTTTCCACCACTCGGCTGGGGAATATTAATGTAGTTTCTTATTCTTTTGGCCTCTTCTACTAAATTGTAACTATAAATCAGGAACACAATACTCCATGGAGCTCAGAGAATATTATCGTTTAAAAAGTTCTATGGTACGTTTCTACCAAGGAACGTGACATTTCTAGGCTTCAAGAGGGGCCCTATCACACCAAAAAGCATCTGGAAACTCAAGACGAACTTGCAAGGGGAAAGGAAGGAGGCCTGGTGGCCACTCAGGCCCAGGTCTCGGCAGCAGAGCACACAGCTGCGGGGCTCCCGCCGGCCCGACGAGGGTGTCCTGCCGAAGACGCGTCCGGCCGGGGCGCGAGGTCAGGCCTGCGTCGCGCTGCACACGTCCTGCCGGGCTCTCCTTGGGTGGCTCTGACCATCGGATTTCTGACCCAGTTTGGGAGCTGGGTCTAAAATCAAGCTCCTCCCAATTCCACAAAGGAGCAGAGTCCACGGGCGCCACCAAGCAGCCGGCCCTTCTGGTAAACCCCAAGGTCTGAGGGGTGCCCCGGTGCAGACCGAGCGCTAACGGGGCTGTGGGCAGAGGGGTTTTGTGCGCGGGCTCTGGTGGGTGGAGCCGGTGCCGCGCTGCAGGGGGCACTGGGGTGCAGGGCACCGTGCCAGAGCGCTCGCGGGTTTGCAGGGGTCTAAGGAAATCCCTCTGAGGGCCTTGCACCCTGCGCGCGGCACCTGGGATGCTAGGGACCGAGCCCACAGTCCAGAGACAGCCCGCCCAGCGGCATGCTCTGCAGTGGTAGAAATGCTCCCCGTCGGCACGGCACGGCACGATACGGGGGGCGCCGGCCAGTGTGGCCGCTGAGCACGGGCACGTTCCTCTCCCAGGATGCAGTCCTACGGACAGAGCCGACGTCACCAGTCTGCCTTGGACACTCTGAGCCCAGCAGGAGGAGGGCCCTGGGCCGAGGCCGACGAGAGGGACGCAGCAGAGCAGTGCCTTCTCCGGGGCTGGACGCCGCCGCCTGTCGGAACCCTCCCCGAGCAGCGACTCCGAGCCGCTGTAGGAGCCACGAGTGTCGTGCACACGCGCGTGGGACAGCTGCCACCCGGGAGTGCGGGCCGAGCCCCCGCGTGGGCGGCCCGTGCAGCGGGGGAAGGGAGGCCTGCGCGGGGAGCCTCGCTGCTGGGCTGCTCGGGTGCTCGCCCCTCTCCCCGGGCAGACGGGCAGACGGGCAGATGTCAGCGGCATGCCAGGGACTTGCGAAGGAGGACGGAGTAACTGCCCGGACCACGGCTGAGACGCTGCCAAGCGCTTAAGGCTCTTAGGAACACCTCAGAGCTTCAGCTCCAAAACGAGCCGTGGCAGTGAACTTTATCAAGAAAAGCACAGAGTGAAGTAGCTTTGGTGTTTCTTACGTAACACACCCCAAAGCACCTTCTAGAAGATTCCTCACTTTCCACCCCAAGAGTTTGAAGAGATCATTTCTCCACAAGAAAATTTTAGCTTTTGGTTTCTGCACCCAAGGCCTCCAAATCGTTATGTCAAAGGTAACGCTGACCCCCCCTTCAACTTTTCTTAACGGTTGCCTTGGCAACTGCTTTTACATCTCATCTGAAGGAGAAAGAGAGAGGCAGAGCGAGCGACCCGTAAAAGGCAGGCTCGTGCTCTGAGCTCCAGCGCTCACGGGGCAGGCGGCTTCGGCGCCGACACCCACTTTCTGACAAGTCGCCGCGTCGCTGCCACTAGGGTCTCACGGACAAAGTGCCCCTCGGCGCACCCCGGCTGAGGGCCCTGCACCCCGGCTGGCACACAGGGCTGGCACACAGGGCTCTGAGCCCCGGGCAGCCATCCCAGCCGTGAGGAGAGAAACGACAGGCCACCAGCGTTAGACCATGGACACAGGGCGGTATGGGAACGAGGGTCCAGGTCCCGAGCCAGGTGGCCCTCTGTGGCCGAGGCAAGGAGTGACGCACCCTAGCAGACGTCGTCTGTGAAGAGCAAACCGGCCCCCGAAGGAGGACGGCCACCCGCGTCCGGGTGCAGGCTGCCCCGCCCCCTCACGTTGCAGGGTGGGTGCCGTGAGCCACCTCCTCTTCAGCACGCACCCTCTAAGGCTGAAATTCAAAGCTGTCATCTGACTTTCCATGACACAAAGCTGCAGGTATAGCTTTCTGATGGACACCCCCTCCCCCTCGCGTGACAGGCGAGGCCACAGACCGGCGTCTGCCTGACTCTTCAGAGCGAGAAGCGTTGCAGAGGGTGGAGGGAGACAGGCCGGAGCGTCCGCTGCCTCAGGCCTCAGCTGTTTCTCTACCAAAGTACAGCGAAACGGCTAAGTCCGAATGTCACACTCCGTCTCCTAAGATGCCACCTACGGTCATCAGAAAGGTGGTCCCCAAAGATGCCCAAGTCCTAATGCAGGGGACCCTGGACTGGCAGATGGGACTATGGACCGCGAGATGGCAGTCCCGATGTCACCAGGGTCCTTGTAAGAGGGAAGCAGGAGGTCAGAGGAGGAGGGGGGGGTGGCCGTAATGGGGGGCTGAAGGAAGGAGCCGGGAGCCGAGGAATGCCAGTGCCTCGACAGGCGGGAAGAGGCTCGGCCCCGGCCCCCCGGAGCCTCCGGGAGGAACACGCAGGCCGGCGGACCTCGCCCGACCTCCGCCCGGGTCAGAGAACGAACCTGCTACTCTCGGCCACGAGTTGGCGGTAGCTCCTTATGGCAGCCACACGAGACCCACACACGGCGTGTCTGGCTGGCAACAAGGCTTAATTCCTGGCTGTCCCCTCACTGTGTCAGACCAGGAAGGAAGGGTGCTCAGGGGTGGTGGCAGGGGAGGGGGGGCCCCCAGGGCTGTGTGTCCGAGAGGTGGGGCGTGGTCAGGGTGGCGCGGGCACCCCCATCGGGCGGGGAGCTGGCCGTGGACGGCAGCTGCACTCTGGCCCTGGGGTGCTACGGGCTGACTCCGCCCATGTGTGCCCGGGACCACCTGCTGCTCTGTCCCGTGAAAACGTCATCCCTTAAGGGACAGTCCTCATGCTCGACTCGGGAACGAGTCAGCACCACGCCCCAGAGGGGGCAGGCCTGGCGGCGCGCCGCGTTTCCCGGGCTGCTTGGTCCGGCTCTCCTTGGGGGCCGACCCCGTTTCCCTGCCATGCAAAGGCCTCACTGGTCCCTCAGGGTCCCCGAGCCAGGGAAGCACATCGCCCCTTATTTCTGTTCCAGGGGGCTGCTCTCTGTAGTCAGGTCCCAGGGCTCAGCTCGCCCCGGCTGTACGACTGTCTTCCTCAAAATAGGGCCCTCGCTTCTGTACCCCTCAGGGCCCCCCATCTCTGGCTCGGGCCCCGACTTTATCACTGGCTCTCACAAAAGAGGGGCTGGCGCCCCCACGGGCAGAGACGCAAGGGGGTTTTACCAAGCTTGTGAGTCTGTACAAGAGAAAGTGGGCTGTGGCTGAAGAGTTAGGCTGAAAGAGAGCAGGTGTCTGCAGTGGGCTGGACGGTGGCTTCCCCAAAAGATGAGTCCATTTAGAACCTCAGAACGTGACCTGATTCGACACAAGGGTCTTTGCAGATGTCACCGAGCTCGGGATCGCGAGGTGAGACCCTCCTGGACTCTCCAGGTGAGCCCTGACTCGTGCGACGCGTGTCTGGATGAGAGGTGGGACAGGACGAGGAGGGGCCGCACGAAGACGGAGCAGCGTGTGGGTGCAGCCAGGACACGGGGGACGCCCGGGGACCCCCGAGCTGGGGGCTTGGAGGGGGCGTGGCTTTGCTCGGCCTTCCGGCCTCCCTGACTGTGGGACAGGAAACTTCCGTTGCTCTAAGCCACCAGCTGTGGCCGTCTGCTGCACGGCATGGGGACCCTTGCTCGCCGCCCTTCACAGGCCAGGCCCCGCCGCCGGCAAGCAGACACCGCAGTCCTGGGGCTCGGCAGAGCCGCCTCGCACCCGTGGGGTGCCAGGCCCGGCCCTCGTGGCCCCTGCACATTATGGCAGCACCGCGAGGCGACGGCGGAAGGCGCTGGGCCAGAGGACAGCAGCAGCGGGGGGTCCGCACCCCAGAGAGTCCCGCGGGTGCAACGTGACCTCGGCGGATTCACGTCAGGGAGTCAAAGCAGAACGAGCAGGGGCGTCGAGCCCAAGGTTGTGAAACGCCTGCACCGTCTGCTGTGCAGCGGGGCCACCCCAGGCGAGCCCGGCCCCGCTCTGCGGCCCCCATGACGGAGCGCAGGAGCCACGTGAAGTGGCAGCGCCTGCAGGGGCCTCTGTCCCCCGGGGCTGGAGACAAAGTGTGACAATTCTGCCTGAATTGTGCACTGCCCGAGCTGAGCCGGGCAGGCTCGGCGACAGGGCCACGGCACGGAGAGCGGGCTGCCCGACACAGGCACGGTCCCCTGGGAAACCGCAAATGAGGGGTGACAGCGTCTAAACGGCCCCTGGGGTCACTGGCCCAGAACTAGGCCAGACTATGTCGCTGTTATTTTAGTTTTGGCCCAAATTCCTTCATACACAAAACAAGACGTGACTCGAGAAAACAGCCGCGCCTCTGACCCCCAGGGCCCAGGGGCCAGCAGAGTGCGAGGCCAAGGCGGCCCCCCGCCACGCAGTCCACCCCCCGGCCTCCGCCCGGACAGAACCGATCCGCAGTGCGGCGTCGCCGGAAGTCACGGCTTCTGAACATGAAGCCCCAGTTCTGTTCTGTGCCGGGAACACGAGGGACCTCTCGGAAGCGGAGTCTCTGTGCAGCAGCTCCCTAAATCGAGCCCTAGAAGAAGCCCTCCAGCCAGTGTGCACGGGGGACCCAGCCGTGCCCCCCAGACCCTCCCCGGGAGGTGAATTCTGGTCTCGGGGTGCAGGGTGGGGGAAATCGCCCGACGGGCTTCCTTTCTGTGGGAACTTCCCTCAACGGCAAAGCGCAGCTGCTGACCAGGCCGACGCCCAGGAGCCGCTCGGCCCTCTGGGGAAGCCTAGCTCTCCTCTCGGCTGGCGGCTCCTGACGGGCACAGGGGAGACACGGCGCGAGGCGGGGTTCACAGAAAGTCACTGGCTTCCACTGTGGATGCTGAGGCCGCATTTAACAGCCAAGCCCTGGTCACGGTCGCTTGCCCAGGGAGTCACTCCAGGAAAGGAGAGCGTGAATCGTGGCACGAGAGGCACCACCCCGTCCCAAAGACTCACGCCAGCACCGCGCACCACACCCAAGGCCCACGAAGGACGAGCCAAGGCGGCCAAGACTCCCGTCCTGGGCAGACTCTGGGACCCACGTCCATGGCAAGCACTGCCAGTCAAGAAGGGATCTGCAGAGCAGAGGGGAGCAGGGCTGGGACCACCCTCTTCATACCCTAAAAGCACCCCAAATCCAACTCGGTAAGCCTACTTACTCGCAATGCGTCCAGTCTCGGGGGCTTCGCCCCAGCACTCAGGCACTCGGTGGCCAAGCGTGGCCTGAGGAGCCACTGCAGGAACAGCGCAGTGGCCAGGCTGGGCCTCGGCGGGACCTGGGGGAGCGCTGGGGGGTCCGGAGGGGGCCTTTGTGGCTCTGGACACAGCACTGCTCAGAGCAGTGCTTCTTGAGGGCCCGCCAAGGTCAGTCTAGCTTGCCTTCCTCCTACTTTGTCACCTGCCACAGGCAGTGGCCGGCCTGACCCCACAGGGGTTTTCACAGCGAGGCTCCCCCAGAACTGACGCCAGGCTCTGGCAGCCCTGACACCACCCGACCCCCAGCGAAGTGCTACGTTTCAGGGGCGAAGACGCAGCACAACAGACATCGCCGCGTGTCGGAGGGGGCAGTCGCTCGGCTCCAGGCCGGCAGCGAGGTGGGCTGAGCGTGGGGAGCTGCGTGCGCGTGGGCAGAGGCGAGGCGAGCGCACCCAGACACTGCAGCACGGTCCCCAGGTGCGGCCTGCATCGCTGGGACTGGATCCCTGTGTCGGGAAAGGCAGCAAAGCCAGCACCGCCCGGGAGCAGGCCGGCCGGCCACGGGGCTGCAGGCGGTGCCGCCCCCTCCTTCCGGGGAGGCGGCGGGCGCCACGACCATCGTGGTGGCTGCGCGCGCGGAACCTTTGGCACTTTCGCAGCGTTCTGTTCGTGGGGCCTTTTAAGAGGACGAGTTTACGCCTGTCTCTAGCAGGATAAAGGCTCTAATCACAGCGGAGTTGCACATTTTACCAGACCGAGGAGTCACATCGGCGGGCCCCAGGCGTGGGGGTGGACTCGTACGACAGGGCGCGAGACTCCGGCTTCCCGCTTCCCGTGGCGAACGGGCAGATGCCAGGGCCCGGGCATCGCCGGGTGCGAGCCAACAGCCAGAGGTGCAGGGGGCGCAGGCCGCCGCCCCCTCCCATTCTCCGCAGAGTTCTCGTACCTTTCTTGATCTTGTCGTGAAAGTTAATGGCGTCCACAGAAGCCGTGACCACGTTGGTCTTGCAGTGACGTGTGGCCACGATCCCGGCCACGTCGTCCATGAGCTTCATGGTGACACCTGCGCACAGAAAGGGGACAGGGCAGGTCAGACTATTTCCCAGGCTGGACACGAGGCGCCGCACACACAGCTACCCGTCAGCAGGTGCCACACCGGAGCCAGACACCTGGCTTCCCGGGGAGCTCCCGCAAAATGACCGCGGCCACTCCTGGCCGCTAACAAAGTGGCAATGCTTTTCCGAACCTCTACGGACACCTTATCCTGCCAGAAAGTTCCGTCGCGACCCCCACTGGGGCAGCTGCACCAGAGGCAGGCGGCCCACCTGGGTGACAGGGGGCGGCGTCGGAGCCTCGCACGCTGCTGGTGGGGGGTAAGCGGGGCGGCTGCCTGGGAGGAGGTTTGGGGGTTCCTCAAACGGCGGAACCGTCACCACGCAACCCAGCAACCCCACTTCTGGGTGTACGCCCGAGAGAGCGGAACACGTGTGCACGTGAACACCTGCGCCCAGGTGCACGACGGCTCCACTCACGGAAGCCAGAAAGGAGACACGGCACAGAGGCCCACCGACCGGCGAGCGGACAGGGAAAGCGGGCCCGGCCCCACAGCGCGAGGACCAGGGCCGCCGCGCGCCACATGGGCGGGCCGGGCTGCGAAGACTCGCCGAGGGCGGGGGTCAGGCGCACGGGCCGGCACCGCGCAGCGCCGGGCACCGCAGGGCGAATGCGCAGAGGCGGAGAGCGGGTCAGCAGCGTCGGGCGGGGGCGGTGGGGGGCGCGTGCTGAAGAGCAGAGTTCCCCCGGGGTTATGAGAACGCTCTAAAATTGACTGCGGTGGTGATTGTGTAACTGGGATTACACTAGAGATCAATGACTTGTAACGGGTGACTTGCATGGCACGTGGCCACCATCTCCACAAAGCTGTTGTGCGAACCAAACGACAGACGCCCGCTCACGGAGGACCCAGGCCGCAGGCCGCCTTCTGCTCAGCGCCCCCCCATGGTCGGGTGGGGTCCTGCCTGCATGCCTGCTAGTCCCCAAACCTCCAATCTTGGACCCCCAGGACAGCACAACATTAAATTTACTTCATATTTAAAATGTAAACCATATCATTACGTTGCACTACATGAAACCACCAACATTCGTTTTTAACCCACAAAAGCAGTAAAGTGACATCAACCGACCTCACGGAAGTCTTAGAAAGCCTTGCAGACTCACCTCAGGAAACAATGATTTCTAAAAATCCAGGGGCAGAGAGCCAAGCTCCCAGGGAATCATGTTTAGGGAAGACTTGCAGATGCCAATGCCTGCAGGGCTCGGCAGGTGACCGGCAGGTGACCGCACGTGACAGGAGGGCAGGGGGGCTGGAGGGGCCCTGCTACTGACCCCCCCCTCCCCCCAGGGACGAGGGACCCCACTACCAGCACTTCAGAGAAGCCTGGAACCTGCACGTTTGAGAGGAATCTACCCATCTTTAGACACTGGTGATTAAAACGCTCTCTCCTGTGCAAGGAAAACAAAATACGATATAACTAGAACAAGAACAGAAGGTCCTGCTGCCCTGGCCGAGGCCTCACGCAAACGCAGTGGAACCTGGGAGACAGAGCACTGTGACCCCGTAGGACAGGGCACACGGGTGCGGGAGGGGGCGCGTGGGTGCGGGAGGGGGCTCCACACGCTCTACCCTCCATTTGTGCGCATGTTTGCGCTCCTCTAGAATAAAAAGTTTTGCTTAGTGTTCGTGATTAAATAAAAATTTCACACTCTTACTACCGAGACTTCTAAATGACAACCATGAGTGACACCGACAGCCCCCGAGCTCCATCCTGCTCAGCCCGTGCGGGAAGGCAGCAGCACCCCCACCTTTCAATCAACAGCAAGGCCGGAATCACAGGGAAGTCAAGGGAAACGGAATGCAAACGAAATGCTGGGAAAAAGGGTCTTCAGAAGGGGCCGCGCCGCGGGCGCCAGGCTCAGCCCCAGCCTCGAGTCTGGGGGCCGTGGGGGCCGCGGGAGGTCAGGGGAGCTGGCTCCAAGCAGCTCCAAGCAGCTCTGAACTCAAGGTCTAAGACAAGGAGTCACGACCTGCCCTGCAAGGAGTCTGTCGGGTTAAGCGGTTGCTGGCAATGGGCTGGAAGGCGCGGCCTGGCCTGAGCCCACCTCCCGGCCGTCCTGCCCGCAGCAGCCGCAGCCTCGGCCGTCCGTGGAGCCCCTGGCCCGGGCTAGAGAGGAGGTGAGGCCATTGTGCGCAGTGAGCTGGACGCCAAGAACAGCACCTGGCGCGTCCTGGGGGCCCAGGAGGCTCGGCTCAAGCACAGTGCGGAGCTGCTCGGAGGCCGGCTCGTGGGGGGAGGGAGCTGCTCTGCTCCATGACGCTTCCTGGGTGCCCGGACAGACGGACGGATGTTGACCCTCCCTGGACAGCAGCCCTGTAGGGCAGACACATGACTGACTGTCTCCATTTTTCAGGCCACCTGCGGCCACCCGTGCCGACTCTCGGCCCGGCACTGGAGAGGCTGAAACCCCCGTGGAACTCCTGACCGAGACACAGTGCGAACGTTGAGACCACGGCGAGGTGGGGGCCACGGGGGGGTCACCATGGTGTCACATGGGAAGACGGACATTCATGGCTGAACTCACGCCCGTGGACTGGGAGGTCAGGGGCAGGCCTGACGCCACCATGTGCGCCTACGGGCAGCCGCTGCCCCAGACCGGGGGTTGTCAGCAGCGGGTGAGGAGACCGCCGGCAGTCACCCTGCGAGACAGGGGGGTCTGGAAAGAACTGGGTCTGCTGCACGGCCCTGGGCCTGGGGGAGCTCCTGGAGGCTCCCGCCGGACCAGCTCACCCGCTGCCATGCACCGTCCTTCCCGGGGAGGCCACAGTGGGTCGATGGGAAGTGACAACGAGACAGAGGTGAGGGCTCGCTACATGGAAGCTTTGTCCCAAACTCCAGCACTGGCCTTGGACAGGCGTGTGAGGGGCGCATGGATCGCACGGGCTCAGACATCTCTGCCGGAGGAGACAGGCCCCGGGAAACCTCCCTGCGGCCCCTGGCCGCCCCAGCCGTCCGTGCGGCAATGGACGCACGTCTCAGGGCTGCCACAGCGGACCTGCAGATGAGCGAAGGGTCACCGTGGCCCTCTGGGGTCCCCTATGTAAGGGGGACTCTGGGGGCTAATCAGGCGGGAGGGAACCGAGATTACAAAGCGTTGATTTCTAGCCCCCTTCGCCTCTTCCCGGGGAGGAGCAGGCCTGGACCTGGCCCTGTGGGGCGGGTGGGTCCCGAGACCCCCTGCGACCCACTGCTGGGAGACAATGACGGGGCGGCAGCCTGCGCAATGGCTACCGAAATTTCAGTGAGCTATGACGATGACACGACATGTCACCATCAGTGCGCAGAATGAGGAAAATGTATTTAGTTAGAGAGAAATAAAGCGGAACCCCACCTGCCTGGTGTGTGGCTGGTCCCCCCTATCCGCCCGCAGGGCCCTGTCCCGCCGGACGAAGCCAGCAGCCCCCCCGACACTCGGAGCCACCGTCTCTCCCCGTCACACGGCAAGTAAAAACATCAAGTATCCGAGTTTCCCCAAAAACGCCTTTATCCAGGTTCCTACTGAAGAACCCCACCAATTTCTTCCCATTTAGGCACGATGGGTGTGGCTGACGACAGGAAAATAACTTTGGCAAAGGACACTCTGCCGCGTGCTGCCCTCGTGGCACGAGACTCACGCCGTAAAGCGAACGCGGCGACAGGATCGTGGGCCCTGCCGGCCTCGGGCGCCGCCCCCATGCCAGGCATCACGTCGGACTCGCTCGGCCACCGACGCACGGGGAAACATCGGCCACCAGAGATATGTTAGAACCCACCATTAAAGTGCTCGCAGGCTTTTTAAGAAGTACTGACGACATGTCGACTGGACTAAAAATAGAGGCTGGGTTTCCTTTTCCAGGCCCGGCTGGCGGGCTGGGTCACGCTCGCCGACAGACCCGAGCAGCAGGCAGCAGCTCGGAGCCCGGCGCACCAACTGCGCTGTGGGCGGCGACCGAGATGCCCCCGCTTCTATATTTAACTCCAAGTGACGGCGCTTGGGTGCCGGCCTCCCATATTAAGAAAACGATAGTAAGTTCATCGCATCGTAAAGAGCCGAGCCCACCCTCTGGTAATCAGACAGGTTATTCTAAGCGCCGGCTGAATGGCAGCCTCCCCAGACAAGTCTGGCTCCTCCCTCCCAGGTTCCGCCGGTACCCGCAGCAGCTCCGTGAATCAGGACCAAGGGCAGCGGAATATTAATTACGGTAACAAGGAAGGATTATTTTTGGCGATTAACGCACAGTGCGTTAAAGATGAAGGGTTTCTAACACCAAAATGTCAAGAGCAGGGACTCTGGCGGGGGCTTCAGACACAGGACGGCGGCTCCTGTGTGCAGCGCATACGTGGCCCCGGGCGGCCGGGGGAAGGGGCTGCTTACTTTTTATCCCTCATGTTCTGTGTGAGGGAACGCGAAAAGGTCATGGTCACATGTGCCTGCTGCTACGTGACAATCGATACTTTCCCTATTTTGAACGAAGCAGGAGAGAAAGTAGGGCAGGCCACGTCCCGTCTCGACTGCCACAGAGTCCAGGGGAAAGGTGGCGGCCGCCGTGGAGGAGATCCCTCCCCGCGCCGCTCTGGGGCGGGGAGGGGGGGGGGGTGCGGACTGGCCCGGAGCCCACGCCAGGCAGCACATCTCCGAAGGCCAAGAACCACCACAGGGGGCGTGTGTCCTCCAAGGAGTCTCGGGGCTGAAGTCAGGGGTGAAGGCGAACACTTGCGAATTCCCTGCTCGTGAGATTGAACAGGGAAGACACTGTCGGGGACCATCGTGCGTGCGTGTGCTAAAGAGGAAGCAAAAGGGACTTTCTACGGCACCGGAACCAGAGGACGCCAGGACGTTCTCACGCTGTGTGGCCGACCGGCTTTTCTCAAGCAGAATGCTTCGAATTTCTGGCCGAGGGAGGACTGCTGGCCGGCAGGGGCCCGGGAGCACGTGGCCCCGGCCAGAGACCGCGGAGAGCACCGACGTGGGCGGGAAGACGCTGGTCTCTCAGATCGGGGTCAGCAGGTCCTCTGGCTGGGGGCACAAGCCCCACGGCCAGCCGGGGAGGGGCGGGCGGGCCAGGGTTTCCGGTTGTAACTGGACCTCCCACTCCTGCCCTGGTCCCCTCGGGCCACTGTCTGGGAGTGTTGAAGCTGCTCTTTGAGGCGTTAGCTGCAGAGAACCACGTTTTCACAAACAAGAGTTCTTAGAAAGCGAGAACTGGAAGGCGTGTGGCTGTCACACGCCGCGGCCCTCGGCCTGACGGCAGCGTGTGCCTGCCGCCTCGACCCCGCGGGGCCAGCCGCTCCTCACAGGCAGGAGACGTGCGCTGCTCGGCGACGTCTTCCTTGTCCCCTAAGCGAGGGCTCGGCTCACTGTCGACTACACAGCGGGAGCTCCGTTAAATGAGGCCACGGAGCTGGAAAGGAGCATCTGTGCCTTAGTCCGTATTTGTCAGTGAAATAAATTCCTCCCACAGGTGCAAGATAACTGCTCCTTCACAACCGCCCGTGAAAAGCAGGCGAATCAGAGCGTCGGGGCGGGCGGCCGCGTCCCGCACCTCGCCTCCTGGCCGCCCTCTGCTTGGGCCGCCACGCTGCTCTCTGCCCCGCAGCCCCTCCCCCAGGGACCTGCCATGTCTTCCCCTGCCCGCCTCCAGGTCCTGGCCGACTGCGCAGCCCCCCAGCCCTGGGACCCTTGGGTGGCCACGGGCGTCCCCTTGGCTGCTGGACTTGGGTGCAGAGGACATGTTGTAAGAGGTTTGCCTCCTCGCATCTCAGTGGGGCAGGGTCTGCATCGCGCTCTGCCACCTCCGGGGCCCCGCGCCGGGCTTGGCGTGAGCGGTCAGTGAGCGAGGGAGCGGCCGCCGCGCGTTCTCGGGGGAAGCGTGTGCATGGCCTCCTCGCACGCTGCCCTGGGGGGACTGAGCCCGTCACCCCTCGCGGTGGTTCTGTGTTCGCTCTTTCCAGCGCATGCATCCAGCACTTTGCATGTCTGCTCTGAGCCAGGCCCCGGGCTCCGTGCTGCGGATGCGGCAGTGAGAAACACAGACCGCAGCCGCCGCCCAGCGAGCCTCCTTTCTGGTGGGGGTGGCGAGCCCACAGGAGAAAGGCCTGTCGAGGGGTGAGGCGCGCTCCGGAACACAGGCAAGCAGGTTCGGGGGACGTGGGTCTGCTTTGTCCAGGGTGGCAGGAAAGGCTGCCTCTTCCCCAGAGACCCGAAGTGAAAGAGACGGCTGTGCAGTGGTCGAGGGCACCGCAGCCCGGGAGGAGGGGACGGCAGGCGCGAAGCCGGCAGGCGTCCCGGGGACAGCGGCAGTGGGGGCGAGGGGCCGGTGGGGGTGACAGGCGGCGGAGGGTGGGGCGGCGCGCGGGGAGACGGGCTCCCGAGGGCCTGCACAGGGAGAAACGGCGGCGGGAAGAGGCGCGTGAGACGGGAGCCGCCGGCCGGGCTCCTGCTGACCCTGAGGTCACGGCCGCGCTGAGGAGGCCGGTCGGGGACGGCGGGAGGCTGGGCAAGCGGCCATTTCGCTGGCAGTGGGCAGCCCGGAGGCGACGCCGGAGGTGGCGAGAACGCAGCCTGATGTTCTGAAGGCAGAGGCCAGAGGCCTGGCGGGCGCGGGAGGCGGTGGAGGGTCTACGAGAGGGCGGCCGGGGGAGGGCGTGGCCGCCACTGAGGCGGGGACGCTGGGAGGCTTGGGCTGGGGACGAAAGCTGTGTCTGACACCAAACTGGAGCGACCCGCCAGCCATGCCAGGGAGCTCGTCCCGAGGGGGCGGCTGGAGCCGCTGGCCTAGGGCAGCGGGAAACCCGAGGAGTCGCGGAGCAGAGGCTGCACGCAGGGGGGGGGGGGGGACGCGCCCAGGCGCCGGTGTGGGACGGGATGTGGGAGGCCGCAGGGTCGCCCTCCCAGACCTGGGAAGGCGGCTGAGCGGAGGGGCCGGGTGCCAGGCCAGGGTGGGGGCCGGAGACCCTGGCAGAGGGGAGCGCCTGGAGCAGGATCCAGAGGGGACAGGAAGGGCGCGTGCGTGCAGACGCTGTCCGAGGTGCTGAAGGGAAGGGGTCGCGGGGTGCAGGGGCGCAGGCGGGGGTGGGGAGGGAGGAGCGGTCTCCAGCTAGAGGGAGGACCGCGTCTGCCTGGACACTGTGACCGTGCACACCCCGCGACCCCACCGAGTCACTGTCAGGTCACTTTCCCAGCACAAGTGGACCACAGAGCTGGGGGCCCTCTGGGGTTGGCGTGGCCGCCCTGCAATCGGCCCAGTAGAGCCGGCAGCTCCCCAGCCCATCATGGCTGGGGAGTCCTAGCACGTGGACTTGTTTCAGACTCCCGATAGCGCAGGACGGGAAAGAGCTCGTCCTGGCCACTTATTTTCTGAAACGACAGCCAGTCAACACTCATGATCCAGACATGGTCCCAACTGGCCAGGCCCTGGTCTGGTTCTGGAGGCAGAGTCACTCCACGTAAGGGGTCAGTGACCCCTCGCAGCTATGGAATGGCAGCCCACGAGCCAGGGCAGGGTCGGGCAGAGCGCAGTGGGTTCCTCTGAGGAGCGTGGCCACCGCAGGGCACCGTGGAGCCCAGGGCAGAGCCCGTCCTCCGAGTGAGAAAGGCCCAACCTGGCAGCTCCAAGCAAGGACACCGGAGCCACGTGGCCAGTTTGACTGAGTGCCCGTGATTCCAACAGAGGAAAGGACACAGCGCCTGGCAACGCCGACTCGAGCCGACTTCCCGAACGACTCCCTCCTCCGGGGCAGACATTCAAGCGAGTTCCGGGCACGAGGCCCCGAGGGAGGGGTGAGCCAGGACGCGACAGCGCGACCTCCGGGAAACGAGCGGGCACCAGAGGCAGAAAAGCCAGAGGCGCGTTCAGAGGAGCGGAGCCCTGGGCTGAGCGAGGAGAGCCGCGAGCCGCTCCGGACTGCAGCCGGGGGGCGGCGGGGGCGCCCGTGGCGTGACGGCCAAGACCGGGCCGGTGGGAGGGGGAGCGGGGTCCCCGCAGGTGCGGAGCCCCAGGACATGGCAGCCGGGGAGGGACGGGACAGGTGGCAGGGCCCTGATGGCTCGAAACGCGCAGGTGGCACGGCCATGAGGATCTGGACCCGGGGCCGGGGCGAGGGGACAGTCGGAGCCGCGGCCTGCGCCCCAGAGACGAGGGTGTGGGGTGAGGCCCCCTCCCTCCTCCCTGCTTCTTTCCGGGGGCGGATTTTGTTACTCTTTTTCCAGTTCCAACACTTCTGGGTATTTTTAACTTTTCTTTTTAAGCAACACAACCTCCAAGTTACCCACTTTTTCTCTGAAAACATCCTTAGCCATACCCTGATTTTAGGAGGAAGCAGCCTCCTTTTCAATAGTTTCTAGAAGAGTCAAGATTTTACATTCTGACCAGGAGATATCTGGAGGAATGTGTCGTCACTGCTGGGCCGCTCAGTTCTTGACATGAATGTTTAGCTTAATGGGGCCCGAGTCGGGAAATTTACAACCAAAACCCTCTTTGGGGTCACGTGCGTGATTATGTTTTATAAACGCCTCACTGGGTAGGAGAAAAAAGCGTATGTTCTCCATGTAATAGGACGTTCTCTCGCTCTTTCTCTGAACTCGCAACAATAAAACTAATAAGTCAAATAAGAACTATAAAAATAACTAACCCCAAGTACTTCCTAAGTGCCAGTCGCCTCCCTGTGTCATCTCACTTAGCACCCCCAACCCCAGAGCACCTGACAGGGAAACCGAGGCTGAGGGAGGGTAAGTGAGAGAAGCTAGCTGCAGCCCCAGGTGGCACCGTCCACACAGCAGCTTCACAGGTGTGAGAAGACCAGCTGAGGAAGGAAATCGAGAGACATCAGGTCCGCGGGCCACTGTCCCAGACGAGGTGCCCACGGCCTCCAGGGTGCGAGGGGACACCCGAGCAGGGAACAAACACCGGCCGGTGCCCACGGAGGGGGCCACGGAGTCCACGGGGCTGGGTGGGTCACGGGGAGAAAAGAGGGTGTGAGGGAGGAGGCCAGGACGGACCTCGGGGAAAAACTCCACTCGGGGCAGGTGAGGGGACAATCGAGACTCAGGGGACCCGCCCGGACGTCCCTGCTCGCAGATGCCGGGGCCCATCTCACCCAGCCACTCGACGCCACCCCCGCGTGGAGGACCGTGGTTTCAGAGCATGTGGGGGCAGGAGACACGTGGGGACAGCAGGGTGGCGGGGTCAGTGGTGCCCGAAGCTCTCGAGAGGCCGAGGGAATAGGGTGTGGGGGCCTGGCCGCTGGGTTTGTTGAGACAAAGGCATACTTTGGCCGTGAGTCTCTGGGGACTGCAGACCATCAGAACCACCAGTGTGGGACACTCGTTATTAAACACATGGGTGCCCAGGCCCCAGCCCAGGCCGGCTGCACCGAACCCTCCAGGAGGGGGGTCCAGACGACTGTTGGGGTGTCCACCACTGCCCTTCAGGCTGGAACGCTGACGCAAGGGCGTCATCGTGTGCCACACAGAAGGCGACCCCCGGGGAAGGCGCGACGGGAGGAGGAGGCCTGGGTCCCCGACAGCACAGCGGCCAGGCCAGCCCTGGAGCACACACGGCTGCATCGTCACACGGGACACGGTGCTCGCCGCTCCCGAAGTCGCTGCTGGGGCCTTCACAGCAGCGGGGCCTCGGCCCTGGTCAGTGCACCGCCTTCTGTAGGGAGCCGCTCGGGGACATGCTCCACCGAAACCAGCCAAGGGGACAGTGCGAGACACACGAGTCAGGGCAGCCCTGGTGGCGGGCAGAGGCCGCCCAGGCAGGCAGTGCAGAGCAGTGCACCCCGAGAACCTGCAGGGGCGGGGGCGGCTCTCCCCAGGGGAACGCCGGCAGCGGCGACTATCGGACAGGCGTAACTGTGCCGAGAAGCGTTTCACGCAGCTGCTGGAGGGTGGGGGACCTGGTGTTCGGCGTGGGCAACAAGGCCGCGGAGCACGTGGCGGCGGCGCCCAGGCCCGCCCCGGCGGCAGCCGCAGCGCCGCGAGGTGGACAGGCCAGAGCGAAGGGAGGACAAGCGGTGGCTGTGTTCTGTCAAAACCCTTCTGGACTCCTCCTGCCGAATACTCCGGTTTAAAGTAATTTTAAAATAAAGTGCCAAAGAAAAGCCCAAGGCTGCCAACGGCTCAGAAGCAAGGAGTTCCTGTTTAAGGTGCCGGGGCGGGCCCCACGCGGACCCCCCGCCGGCCTCCTGCTCCCGCGGTCTGGCCGCAGCCAGCGGATTTGGGGGGCCTTTCCTCTCAACGTCTGTCTGGCCGTGAGCGGGGACTGTCCCTCTCAGGCTGGGGAATGCATGTGGAAACCGCTGACTGGGGGCAGGCGAGGGGAGTCCCAGAGGGAAAAAATCTGAGCAAACAGCATCTTGGGAACTGACAGAAAGAGAACAAGACCTTTAAAAAGAATCAAATGAACAGACACAAAACCACTCTACTTTTCTACCAAATTACTAAAACGTGATGTTTGGTGATACAGCTAAAACCTGAGACATAGAAACATCTTTGAAAACAAACATACCTGCAAACGAAAATAATGAAAAGTAGTTTTTCTATTTCAGATGTTCTTTCCTTTAAGTATCATTCATCTTATATGATGTTGCCTACTGGATTCTTTAATGATCTGAGTTATTTTTATCACTGAATCTCGGGTCCTCTGGGTTTGTCACTGGGCCATCTGCAAAGACAGGCAGCTTTCCTTTCTTGCTGATTCCTGTGCCTCTTACGTTTTCCTCTTGCTTAACTGCAGTGGCAAAAGTCTCCAAAACAACGCTAACTCAGCAACGAGAGACTGGGCGCCCTCGCCTCGCTGCCAACCTCTTCCAGCGAGACGTGTTTTGTCACGTTCGAGGACCCCCGCCAATTCCCATTCTTGCTGAGGGCTTTTGTCAGGGGCGGGTGTCTGGATGAGTTTATAAGGTCATGACTTGCATGAATCTAAACACACCACAGCCGACGGTGGGGGAGGGGAGAGCAGGGGGGAGCGGCCTCTTGGGGCTGAGATCCCAGCACTCGCAAGAGGAGGAAGGGAGGACCACGCACAGCTCACTCGGGACTCGGGGACGCAGGAGCCACAAGCCAGCCTGGCACCTCTGCATGGAGGCCCTGACACTCAGGGCCATGGGGATGGGCCGGCCACCCTCTCGCACACCCAGCGCCCCTGCTGCCCTTGCTCACTCCCTGCGCCTTTTCTGCTCCCTCAAGGAATCATGGGAGTCCTGTCCACGTGCCCGGGGACAGAGGGGAGCCCTCGCGCCTGACTGCAGCCCGGCTTCCCTGTGATCTCCAGCCCTTCCCAACATGGTTCGCCGCTCAGCATCGCCAATGTGTGTGTGTGTGTGTGTGTGTGTGTGCGCGCGCGCGCGCGCGCGCACGCGCATGCACGCATATGGCGAGCCAGGAGTTAGTCCTCAAGATCAAGACTATCTAATGTACGAAAATCACAGAAAATGAGGCACAAAAGTTTTCAGAGGCCATGCGCGTGGCGCAGAATCGCTGCATAAAACCTGGACCAGCGTGCACGTGGGCCCCGCGCTCCCCTGCGCCCAGCGTCCACGGACGCATGGGCCCCGCACTCCCCTGCACCCGGCATCCACGGACGCGTGGGCCCCGCGCTCCCCTGCGCCCAGCATCCACGGAACCACGGGTGCAGGGAGGCCCTACTGTCGGGCGAGGGTCAACCCCGCTCCTGCCGGCAGCATTCTCGCCACAGGAAAACGCCGCGGAGCCACAGCCCTCGGTGTCGGCGCGGGCTGACCCTGCTCCTGCTGGGCGCTAGGCGCCGTGAGAGACGATGGGGTCTCGTGCAATGATTAGGCGTTTTCCCCTTCATTTTGGGCACGAGGCCCTACGAAAATAGGCATTAATTTTGCAAAGCCGTTATACACGCTTCCAAAATGCACATTATAAAACGTGTCTGCCCCAACAAGGCGGCCAGGTGCTGCAGACGGAGGACACGCCGCTGACTTCCAGGGGGTCCCCACGATTTCTCACTCCTCGCATTTCACTGCCACCTCCGCTCGCAAAGATTAAGTGTGGACTTTTCACCCAGGAGAGAGCGGTGACGGAAATGCCACATTTCGTGAACTTGAACGTGTGGACGAAATGAGCAAAGATCCTAGCCTGGCACTTTGCACGTTTCAGGTAGAAGGGAGCTCTGCAAGGCTCAGAGACAGTCCTTAGCAGTTACAGAAGCCCGGGCCCCTGATGGGTAGGCTCAGAAGAGGGGGTTGCCCCCATTTCCGGGAGGGAGACAGGGCTGGTGAAGATGAACAAGAAAGCATGTGAGGCCATAGCTGTACAAGGTCGTCGCTGTCCCCAGGGCAGACACCCTGATTGCCACAAAAGTACAATTTGCTGTAAAATAGGGCTATCCTTGGGCAGGACCCAAGTCAAGCAGATCCAAGGGTGCTGCAGCCAGCATTTAGTTAAAAGAGGAGAGCAATCATGAAATTGAAAACAGAAATACACATAAGAGGATTTGTTAAAAAAAAAAAAAAAAAAGAAGCCAACTTTGAAAACATCTCAAATCAGAGCCCACTCTCCAATCGCGACAGGCCCAGGGTACACCTTCCCCAGCTTCTCAGCCTGAATGTGACCTGAGCCCCTCATGCACGGGCAAGCTTGTGCAGGGGCCTGACTGTGTGTGAGGCACCGGAGCCCACATGATGGAGGAGACCGGGCCCTGCTCCCGACGCGTCCCCTGGGGACCCCGCACGGCGTGGTGCCCCGGAGCTGGGTTTCGAGGGATGAGCAGGAGTCTCCTGAGTGGAGAAGCGCCCCAGGCAACTGGAAACGACAGTGCACGTGAGCGACACTGTGCGAGAGCCTGCCACGCCCGGGGAGCGGGGGCGCGAGAGCCCACGCTTCCAGCCCCCACGCACCGCCGTGCTGACGTCAGCGGCCGCCCGGACCACCCGGCGGCTTCTCCCCTTACGGTTTCCTTTCAATCGACTTGTTTTTTAAAGTTTACTTTGCTCTCATCTGAGATGATAATATCCATTAATTTGCAGGCTTAATGTACTAAATTTTCCCAAATCACAAAAAAAATAATCACACTATTAAAGTACACAAGTGTCCTTCCGCGACCCCGGGGCCGAGTGCCCTCGTGTTTGGCCACGTGTCCCAAGCTAAGACCCTCAAGGCCTGCGCCGTGTGGGCTGGAACTTGACAGAAGGAAAAGCAAATGCCACCATCGGCAGCAGAAACGTTTTCTATTAGCGACTGCCAGTGGGTCTTGACGTTACTCCCGGGGGACGTCGGCATCCCCACCCCCAAGAGGCCCTGGCCTGCCCCCCGGGCAGCCTGCACACCTCCCGGCTTCAAGCTCCCTAGGTCGCCAGTGGCCCTCCGCTAGAAAGCCTTCCGTCCAACTTTCGCTCCAATGTTAAAAACAGGCGCCGATGGTGTTTCAGTAACTTGTTACGCAACCCCTGAAAAGACCTCAGCGTGTGCTCCATCACGCTCGGGAGCCTGAACTGGGTCAGGTAGCACACGCCTTCCCGGGGGACTGACGAGGACCCGGCAAGCGGGAAGGGGCCGGGGCGGGCTCTCCTTACCTCCGTGCACGAAGCCGTGCAGCGTACAGTCCGAGGGCCCCACCAGGTGGATCAGGCTGGACTGGCTGTAGCTGACCGTGTTCGGCTCTGTAATTGCAAAGCAGAGAGGTTAGGCCGTGAGGCAGGCCGACTCCCGCCCTGAATGGTGTGACCGCACTGACACCCGCCGACATTCGCACGGTCACCAACAGCTGACCAACTTCTCTAAGGAAAACTGGCCTCCCGTCTGCACAGGGGCCGGCTTTCCAGCATCGATCGGCCGCTCTATTAGTGGGTCACGGCGCTATTCCCTGGAGACGCCAGTGCCCCCAGCAAGGCCCTGCCCCAACCCATGGTCAGCCACGAAGCACTTCGCGGCGACAAGCTCCCGGGTTTCGAGGGGCCCTCTGTTCGTTAGGCCAGCCTTCCATCTAACTTTCACTCCAATCGTATAAACAGGCGCCGACAGCATTTCAGCAATTTGTTACGCAACCTCCTGAAAGTCCCAACTCATACGCCATTAAACACAGTGGCAGGCTGGCCTTCCCGGGCCCCGCCCTGGGACGCCTGCCAGCCCCCAGTCCCGGGACTGGCCCCGCGAGACACGGAGCTCACAGGCACGGAGCTCACAGGCAGCCGGCTTTCCCCTCCCACCTGGCAGCCTGCTAATCCCAGCTCATCTTCCAAGATGAGTGATGCGCTCACTCACTCAGTGCTGCAGCTGAAATCTCTGCAGGAGGCCTCCAGGGGAGAGCGCCACGCCTTGACCTGACTCCTGCGGCTCCTGCGGCCTGGCCCATGCTGCGCGCACCTCTGCCTTCCCTAAGCCTCTGGGGGGATGACGCTCACCTGTTTCCTTCCGCTGCACAAGGGGTGACCCATTCCTGCCCCAGCAAATCCCAAGCTCTGCTGGGGCCAACCCAACGGGCCATCGCTAGGACACGCTGCGGAGGGAGAAAGGTCCTTTCTATTTTTGGCCGGAGACAGAACGTCTGAGCAGCCAGGGCTGGTGGCGTGAGCGTGGTCGAGACCCAGAGTCGGGCGCCTGGGCCCCTTAAGCATCAGTGGTCGCCTCCGAGACTGTCTGAAGCTGCCCAAAGGGTCCAGAGCAGGGCAACCAGAGCTCGGGCGCGCGGAGGCCACGCTGTTTACTTCCCGACTCAGACGCTTCCTGCTCGTCCTCCAGCCTCACAGCGCAGTGATTTAGACTCGGGTTTCGAGATCACCTGTGAAGCGCCAACTGCTCTGAGAGGTTCTGTGGGGAGCATAGGGAGCCAAAACCACTGCTCCAGCACCCTGGGGTGCTCCCAGCCGGAGGGGCCCCTGGCGGCATGAGAAGCCGCGAGTGGGTCCGGCTCGGGAGAGGGGTCTCGTTTTCACTCGCGGTCAGCTCCCGTCTCTGGGCTTCCGGCTGCTAGGCTGCTCTCCGCCTCCTTCTCCAGCCCACCGAGGGACTGTCAGAGGCAGGTGCCCTGCCACATGAGGTCCCTCGGGCCTGCCCTGGGCTCACCCTAGTGCTGGGCACAGGAAACAGCCTCCCCTCAAGTCAGGAGCTGGTGGGCAGCCGCGGCGTGAATCCCCGAGATGCCGCACTCTGAGGACTCCCCATCCAGCCACCCATCGATACGGGGCCGAGTGGTCCGCCCGTGTGGATAGCTTAACGCAAGGGGGCAGGGGGGCACCAAAGGCTCCCGGAGAGGCATTCCAGGTGTCCCCCGGCGTCTGCTGGAACTGTAATCAGTGCAGATGACCTGCGGCCTTGACCTGGGGACAGGATGCTCCTGCTCCCAGCTGCTGGTTCAGTAAAGGCCTCCTGGGACCTAGGGGTGTCTGGAACAGCCTGGAGTGTGAGACTGGGCTTTGGGACAATGTGGCACGCCCTGACATGCTACATGGGGCGAGAGGCTCCAAGAAACGTCCAGGACACTGTGCTCTGCAGTTCCTAACGTCACCCAGAGTAGATAAGACATACCTGAAGTCCCTGTGCTATGGGAAGGGCAGGGGACAGTCCCTGCTGCTCCGGGGACACCCAGGGCCACGCTGACAGAGGCCTCGCGTGCTCCAGTGCCCGGACCCTGCCGAGGGAGACTGGTGGAGGGGCGCAGCCCCAGAAGCCATGAGGGATGCCCAACCATCAGAGAACGCCCTTCCCCACACTGCCAGCCCACGCGCCCGAGTCAAAGACCCTCCCTTGGCCTGTCCCTCCACAAAGCACGGGGCCTGACGGCATCGCGGCTTGAGGACAAAGGGTCCCCCATGCTGCTTTCGTCTGTGTCCCGCTCGACAAAGACGGGGAAACAACTATTTCACAGCAAGGACGGAAGCTGAAAGCCACATCCGGCCCCTCCCTGGGGCCACTTTGGCCGTCGGACAGTTTTTGCGTGGGAATAACGACCAAAGCATTTTTAAAAATTTCAAACAATGGAAAATTTCAGATAAAAATCTTTTTCATGTTCAATACCTACTTATTCGAGTGATAATCTGAAATAACTATAACCTAGTCAGAAATACTCCATTTCTGTAGTAATGTTTACAAATATCAATTAAGCGATGTCTGTGTCTAATAATTTAATGTTCTTAGGACTGTTGAGGTCTTAATAAGTGAAAGCGCCAAGACCCCGATGGTGAATACAGCCATGCGTCCCCCCCACCCCACCGCCACCTGACCGTGACATGTTACCCCACAGGCGCTCCAGGGGTGGGGACCGACTCTCAAGACCCAAGTGTGTGAGCCTCCCTGTTTTTCCCCTTTCAAGGTAACCCCAAAAGCTACCAATTAAAGGTGGGGAGCCACAAGACAGAAAGGGCCTGAATCCCCTCCCCTGGAGGGAAGACCGATTTGGACTCTATAAGACACAAACCTCTACCAAGTTCTCAGGGTTTTAGGGTTTAGCAGCCTCCATGACCTTGATGAACACAGTGCCTAATTTTGAACCTGTAATTTCAAAATGATGTCGAGAGCCTGAGCTAGATACTCAGGGCGCCACCAGGCGGGGTTCGGCCCAGCCGTAAGCAAATACAAAGCTGCCCTCTCTTTTCCAGGGGAAGTTTCCAGCTTGGGGGACCGAGGCACAGAGGGGCTCAGTCCGCAGAGGCAGAGCTGGGATTCAGACCCAGTGGTGTGACCGCAGGACCTATGAGCCTCTGCTCCCTGTGCCCACCCGCTCCTGCCCCAGATCCAACGCTGATGGGAGCCGGACGCTGGGGCCTGTCCAGACCCGGGGGAGAAGGCGCACCGGCCCTGGGTGAGCCCATGACGGGCACCGAGCACTCTCCTGGCTGGCCCGGAGCTGGAAAGCCTGAGGAGTGTCAGCACGGCTCAGGAGCCAGGGCTGGGCTGGCTTCCGAAGACCCTAGCTGTACTGGCAGGGGGACCAGACCTCAAGGTGAACACCGTTTTAAACCCAGGGGTGGGGATGAGGGCAGGGTTGATTGTGTCATAAACCCAAAAGCCCACAAAATGGATGGTCACATGGCCAGATAATCCATCCGCAGCTGAAGCTGGATAACTGATGGCCACGGATGGAAGCGTGTAAGGTAATCGTGTGTTCTGTCAGATGGAGAAAACAATAAGAAAGGCTAGGTTTTAGGAAACTCCCAGACTCTCTGAAGACACCTGAAGGATGAGGTGGGCCCCCTGTGGGGGTTGCTAGGCAACAGCTGCAGACAGCTGAAATCTGGTCCTGGTTTCAAAGGCATGAACGGCTCCAGATGCAGGGGGCTCGCGGGTGGAGGGTGGGGAGCACGGGCAAGGAGGGCGGCGGTCCTGGGCCTGAGCCTGCCAAACCAGGGCGGGCAGGCGGTCCTCCCACGGGAACGGGCTCCGCAAGACCCCCAGTGCCAAGGGCACGCTCGGCCCTTCACTCCGACCTGCTGTCCCCAATCAGCACGAGCACACCCGCCAGACCCAGCCCATGCCGACCACCACGCAGGCTGGGCCCGCCCCTGCTCTGGGCACGGGAGCCCAGCCAGGGGAGACCCAGCCCTACCCGCCCGGCCAGGACGATGCCGGTTCCAACAGGAAACTGAGGCCCAAAACGTAGAGAACATTCAAAAAGGATAAAGAAAGAACAGAGAAGTGACTTCCTTCAGAAATGTTTAAAAGCCAGCCCCTAATCCAATCATTTTTACAAAAATGCATTTGTAGTGAAATACAGCAAGGTAAAAAACAAAAGCCTGTAAAAATTTATCAAAAAACCTGGAAATTCAGAATGCCACCTTTCATTAATATCGCTGGAGAATAGAGACTCTGAAAATTATAAATCAGATTTATAATCAGAGAACAGCAGGCGGAAAGTAATCTCATTGGTGAAGGGAGTACTGGTTAAAAACCTCGAGGAATTTTAGTTTCCCAGTCAGTCAGGCGTACACCAGCACCTCGCCTCCTGGTCCTCGAAGGCTGAGACTTGGCCTTGGCCCCCTGGTGTCCAGTGTCCGCCCAGGCCAAAAATCAGAACCACAGAGGGGCGGGTCCAAGCAGGCCACACGCCACTCAGCACGGCTTCCCAGCTGCCCTCTCGCTGCTGGGAGGCTGACACTCTCTCCCTGCTCCATCTCTTACAAGGACACCTGTCACAGGATTCGGGGCCCTCTGGGTAACACGGGATGGCCTCATCTCCAGAGCTTTAACGTGATCACATCTGCAAAGGCCCTTTTTGCAAATAAGGTCGTAGTCACAGGGTCCGGGCATTCAGATGGGGAGGAGCCCACTCCGGCTTCCCCCTCCTGGCACGGAGTTTGTACCTTTCCTAAGGCCCTTGTGTCGCTCTGCCGTCGTCTGGGCCCCTGCCTAACCCGCCTACCCACCCAAAAGCAGAGCCTGGGCTCGGGGTCGCCGGGGCCTGGTCGGTCATCACAAGAGACGGCAGGCCTGTCCTGGATCACCACTATAAACTGATCGTCTTTTTATATTTCATTTTAAAAAGATACCAGCTCATTGGGGTTTCGTCAAGGCAACAACATTCTTATTAATACTGGCCGGAAATTTTTGTTGCTGTTGGTGTTTGTTGAAAAGCAGATATACAAACAGAACAGAAACCAACCTCCGCCCAATCCGCTGGCCTTTGCTCTGGGCACGTGGAGGTCGGAACACGGGAAAGGGGTGCAGAGCACGAGGAAACCGAACATCTGCAGACTTGGGGGCAAGCGCGCAGGCCCCGCCCGGGAAGCCCAGTGCACACAGCTGGATGGCTGAACTCAGGGACCCGCAGCCCTGCACACCCGCGGGGGGTCCACCAGCCCCCACGCCGTGCGGACCACACCGGGAAGGCGGGCGGGCGGCCAGCACCAGCCAGGCCATGCCCCGGAGCGGCCCGGGCCCTCGGCAGCAGCCCTCGCAGAGCCCGGGGCCTGGGCCTGCCGCCCATCGAGGCAGCACCACCGAGAGGGAGGGGCAGGTCCTCAGACGGCTGCCAAGGGCCAAGCCAGAGACCCAAACGTCGCCCGAGGCCAGGGCTCCTGGGGGTGCCCCCCTCCGGGGGGACCCAGCGCAGAACAGGGACGCTCATCACAGGCGCCTGCACTGCCGGCAGAGGCGCAGAGCACGTTCTCAGGTCCCGCCGCACTGACACGATGTGGCCACCGCGTGCAGCGGAGGGGTGACGCGCGGGACCGGAAGGCCCCTCCCGGGGTTCGCCATGTCCCGGAGGGAACAGCGCACCAGAGGCCCTGCCCCCGGCTGCGTCTGCACCAGGGGGTCCTGTGTCCGGGACTCGGAGGAAAAGGCCCCTCTGGGGGAAGAATATCCCCGACCTGGTCTGGATTTGGGGTGGATGCTTTCTTAAAGCTGGACCGCCCTGGATGACGGACAGGGGGGACGATGCCCTAAAGGCAGGCTGCGCACCCCGCACAGCTTTCCTGCCCACGCGGCCGGTCTGTTCGCCATGGCGACGGCTGGGTGGGCGGGCCGGCCAGGGACGCCGGGGAAGCCGCCGCCACCCTCGGGTCAGTTTTTTGCAAGGTGGAGATCGCATCATAGGCATGCTCCTGGGGGAACTTGGGGACGCCCCAGCAAAGCCTCGTCTCCGTGAGCAGGCGCGCCCCCGCCTGGGCGGCGGGCCGGCCGCACACACGCCATGCCCGTAGCGCCACAGAAGGAGCCGCCCTGCCGTCCGGGTTGGCCGTGGTGGCGGGAAGGGGTCCGGATGGTGCCCGGGCCCCGCGGGGAGGCCCGCGGGGAGGCCCGCGGGGAGGCCCAGGAGCCGGCCGCCGCGCGCTCTCACCTGGGTTCAGGACGGGCTGGACGATGTCCCCGTTCCTCCACTTGGTCTCCATGCGCTCCAGCTTCTGGGCCTCGTACCGCTTGCGGCCCTCCTGCTCCTGCTCCTGTCGGGAGTACTGCGGGGAGCAGACGGAGGGTCGGCCGAGGCCTGGGGCTCAGGGCCCCACCCCCAGGCTCGGGGCTCCCCTTTTGATAGCTGGAAACACCCTTTTTCTGATAACATGTCTTTAATGTGAATGAGAAAAACACGGAGAAGGTGAAAAGCTCAGGTAGCCCCCGCCGAGGTCAGCTGGGTCGCATCCTCCCTGGAATTGCTCTCAGACCCGCGTGAGCGCGAGCCCTGCCGTGCTGTGAGGGACGTTTCCTCCTCTGGCTACGCCCACAGAACTTACGCGATGGACCCACCACAGAGGGGCGTTTAGCCTGCTCCCCATGCTTCACCATGAAAACATCACACCGACAATCTCGGCCCCTCATTACCACTTCGCACCGGCCCCATCCCCTCCCAGGATTCATTCCTGGACACGAAACTACAGAATCAAGGCCACGCCCACCCTCCCGAGAGGGCAGGTGTCCCGAGTGCCCCCAGCACCTGGCGGCCTCGCTCTTCAGCCAGTCGAAGAAGTTGCACGTTTGCAGAGAACATGCAGTTAAAGCTAAGAGGCCCCAAAAGCTCTCCAAGAAGTTAAAAATAAACACGAATATAAAACTTGGCATAAAAACTGGGGCTCCTGAATCCTTTGGGTGAAAGGGGGTGATGAGCCCTCTGTGGGCTGTCCTCCTGTCCAGTGCAGGAATGCCCCGCAGGGAGGCCCCAGGCAGGTCCCGGGCCCTCTTGATGGCCCACCTCCCCCAGGCCCCCTCTCCCTCGCTGCTGACCGCTGCCTGGCTGCTCTCCTCTGGTTAGCTGACCTCTGCCCTTTCTGCCATTCGGCCAGCATTTCTGTGGAAGAGCCGCTGAGCTCCGGGCCCCTCACGCTCCTCTCTGCAATCCGCTGAAGCCCCTCCAACTTAGGCAGATTCATTTCAGACGGCGATTTCAGACTTTCTTTCAAAAGCCACTTCTGAACATTCTGATGTCCCTGCTCGTGGCTCTGCTCCAGATTTGCACAGGGTCTGAACACCGTTCTGTGGCTTAACTGCCCTTATCTCAGGCGTCAGAGCCCATTGCCAAAGGCGGCTGCGAAAGGACCTGAGTGGTTTGCTCGAAAGAGGGGACAGAGCGCTGGGTTGAGCGGTGTCCTGTCAGCATTCCTGTCCCCTGGGACCTGTGCAGGTGACCTTGTTTGGAACTGGGGTCTGTGCAGGTGTAATTAATTGAGGTCATACTGGAGCAGGATGGGCTCTAAATACAATGATTTCTGTCCGTGTAAGGAGAGTCAGACACACATGAATTCACACACGTGGGCACACATGGGAAAACTGGCCACGTGACTGTGGAGGCAGAGACTGGAGTGACGTGGCCACATGCCGAAGACGCCTGTAGTCACCAGGAGCCACCAGAGGCTGAGGAGGTGAGGACCGCCCTCGCCCAGAGCCATCGGACAGACTGACTCCGTGGTTTTGGCCTTCTGGCCTCCAGACATGAGAGCGTAAAGGTCCACTGCTCTAGGCCTGGGGACTTCGCCAGCGCAGCCCGCAAGCTCGCAGGTGGGCCTGTCGGGCCGCATACCCCGGCCCTCGGCTCCCACCCACTCTCCTCGCAGGCAGAGTGCTGGGCTCCAGTGACACTGAGTGGGTGCTCTTGGGGTGCCCAAGAATGGGCCCAGCGACCTGGCCCGGACCAAGGCCTAGGCGCCCCTCCTGGCCCACACGGAGGCTCCCCGGTCATCCCGAGCTTGAATCACACCTGTACTGAGGGGCCCCAGACAAGGACTCCACCCGCCACTGCTCTCCCAGGATGCCTCCTTGGCGAACGAGCCTGCCCCTGTCACAGGGTGACCAGGCCTCCACCCGGTGGGGAATGGGAGGGGCTCCTTACCACGACCGGAGGCACCTCCAGGACCCTGTCCACGTCCTCCAGCGACAGGGGCACGTACCACAGCGTGGCTTTGTTGGTCAGCTTCGTGACGCCTTCAGAGGAGAGAAGCACGTGCGTGATGACCAAGGCAGAGGCAGAGGACAGGGCCACCGGGGACCCGGCGGGCGGCGAGGCGCTTGGCCTGTGACCCCCGACCCCCAACGCTGCCCCTGGCCAGAGGCTGCTGGAAAGACTTCAGGTCACCTGGTTTAAGCCTGGGAACTCCCAGGCCACCGGCTTCCTAGCACTTTCTACACAAGAGGGCTCACGCTTGGAGGCGCCCAAACCAGGCAACCTCGTCTTTGCGGGTGCATTTACAGAAGGAGCTTCGGTCATTCGCACACCCCAGAAGCCTCTGAGGAGGAGCAACCAGACAGAGAAGGGATGTGGGGAGGGGCGGACCAGCCTCCGGGTGGACACCTCGCTCAGCCACCTCCCAGAGAAGAGGGGGACCGGGCCCCGGGGCGTGCCAGGCTGAGCTTGCGACCCCATCAGCAGATCAGGCTGACACTGATTTCAAACTCAAACCCCCTGCTGAGAACCTCCAGTCACTGCGAGTCACTGCTGGATCTGCCCTGCCCACCTGTCTAAAGGCTGCCAAGAGCGCCTCCCACAAGGGGGTGGGAGGACAGGACACAAGGCCAGGGGGCGGGACACACACACACACACACACACATACCACCCCCACCCCCACCCCCATCCCCCAGCATCCAGGCAGGGGGATGGGGCACAGCTTTGTGGCCGGCTGTCAAGGCCCGTCCCTGCAGCTCAGTGCGCCCCACCTCAGAGGCCTGGATTTACTGCCAGCCTACTCACACCTGCAACCCAGAAGCTTCTGAATGGAGTGCTGAGATGGGTGGCGGGCTGATGACCGCCACTCTGGGCGGAAGGGAGCAGAACCTTCCTGGGGGCACTGAGCCCGGCCTCAGGGTGGAGTGGGGCTGCCCCACCTGCTGAGAACCACAGGCCAAAAGAAATCGTCCGTCCATAGCTCTCACTTGTACAGAAGGTGCCTGGGGCCCAGAGAGATCAAGGCATTTTCCTAGGGTCACACAGCAACCCACTGCCATTCCAAGCACAGACCCAGGCCTCCTGGAAAGCGTTTACAAGGATATCTTTGGAAAGCTGCCTCTTCAACATGGACACAGCATCCCAAAGCAGAGGAGCACAGTGAAACGGGGGAAGAGAGGAAGTGGGAGAGGTGGGGAGCAGCCCAGCAACCCCCAAAAGCCCAAGGTGAACCCGGGGCTTCAGCTTCCTCCCCCTGGGGACCAAGCCCTGGGGGGTCAATTAGAAGCATGGCACCCTCGGGACGGCAGGCTCCCCGCGCTCGGAAACCACAGGCAAACATGGAAACAGATCTTCACTGCACTCTGACTGAAAGTGAATCTGACAACCTGCTTTGGGGAATAAAGATTTCCTGTTTGACTCAGCGAGAGCCAGCCTGACAAGCCGGTTTCCATGGAAACCCCGAGTGGCCCTCCTCTAGACCTAAATGAACGCCATGGAGCAAACGAGGCAAAACATACTAATTGTACGTTCTCCATCTTTTAATAAAACCATCAAAAGATAACTGCGGCATTAAAAATATCTGTTTTACAATCTTAAGAGGACCCAGCTATTTTCTGGAACCATCTGCGGCCATCACGTCCCAGTTAGCTTAATATTTTGACAGCTGCCGGAGATGAACGAGGCGTCTCAAAGGCGTAAAGGCTGTCATCTGCCTGGGTGTGTGCTTGCCCAACCGCCTCCTGATAGGGAACGTGGCCGCGGTGGAAGGGGAGACACCAAACAGGGGCCCCCGCCTCCGGGGTCGAGAGACGCAGAGACATCACTTGAACAGCTTCACGGCTCAGCCCCGCGGGCTCCCCACCTGTCAGCGCTCACCTGCCTGCCCAGCCAGCCTGCAGGGGGCTGCTGGCCCGCCGCCGCCCTAGGCGCTGGGAGAGCTACAGCGGCTAAGGCGCCGTGAGCCCTGCCCTCAGAGGGCTCCCACGTGAGCCGGCACGTGGGCCGGAGCCACGACACGGAGGGAAGGCCTCGCGACCCGAGGCCCCAGGACAGGAGATTCAAGCAGCTCCGGATGTGGAGAGACAAGAGGGAGGATGACAGAGAGACAGACGCGGAGGGGGGGGCGGGCACGGAGCGGGGGGCCCCGAGAGGAAGACCCAGAAACGAGAGGGAGAGAGGAGCCGCCGGCTCTTCAGCAGGGCTCCGGGGCGAGACGACCCGGGACCCGGACGTGGGGAAAAGCCGCAGCCCTCGCCTCACTGTCCCCGCCCCGAGCTACGGGGCGGATAGGGGTAAGCCGGGACCCCCCGCGTCCCTATGATGCTGTTGCAGAGATGCACGCACATGTCTGGGGAGGTGGCGTGGCAGTGGGTGCCAAGCCCGGGGACAACGGGAGCTGGGCAGAGGCTCCCGGCTCAGGTGTGCCGAGAGCCACGACGCCACGGCCAGAAGGTGTGACGTGTGCTCCCACGAGGCGTGGGAGGCTTCCCCAGGCCCCCGGAGCCAGGACTGGGGCGCGTCCTACAGACCACCCGGCCGGCCTCCCAGCCGATCACGCACCTGGGGACTCTCGCGCTACCTGGGGTTAAGGCTCAGCGCGACCCACAGGGGCTGCTGACTCCCCCTTCGCTCCCAGAGACGGGCACCTCCAAACCTGCCCCGACCCCATGCCCAGGGAGGCGCAAGCCCTTTCTCTCGCCCCAAGCATCTGACGGGCTCGGGACCAGGGGCAGCCGGTAGGGTCCCTACGGGGCCCAGAGAGGCCCTCTGGCTCCTCAGCCCCCGACCCGCACTCTGTCCCCGGGGGCTGCGGCCTCTTACGTGACAGAAGGGGGACCTCGATGCCAGGAATCTGTAAAGCCGGCCTCACCCCTACTTGTGAAGGCGCCGATTCTCGGACACTGGAAAACCACGATGGCAAGACGCCACCGCCGTGGCTGCCATCGGCGCGCAGGCGGGGGGTCCGGGAGAGGGGCGCGGCCACGGCCCCCGTCGGAGGGACGGTCAGCCCCCAGCACGGCCTGGGGGGAGGGGGCGGGCCACCCATGGGCGAGACAAACTGCAGGTGGAGGAGCGACAGGAGCCCCAAGACCCCGACGTGGAAGGGCAGTGCCTGGCCCCCCTTTCCATCCCGCAGCCTGAGACCTACAGCGAAGGAGTCTCTGACGGCTGCGTGCGGGGCGCGGGGCCCGGGCCGCAGACACGCGAGCGCTGACCGCTCCCCCGGCCAGGTCTCTGCTCAGCTAATGTGTTCACTGTGCTGCAGCCGAGCCTGCTGGGGCCCCGGAACGTTCCGGGCGGGTAAGTGTGCTCCGGCCCCTGCGGCAGAAGCCTGGATCCCTTTACGGAGCTCTGGGCACAGCACTGTGCAAATTGGAAGGTGCGAGACCCGCCCGCTCCTCCCACAAGCCATGTGGACTCTCCCACATGGCGTGGGGGGGGGGGGTGGCCTGGGCTGGGAGGTGGGCAGCAAGGGGACAAAGGGGCCTGCCTTCCTCGGCTGCAACCAGGTTATAAAAAGCCAGCACCAGTGGGAACTGGAGCCACACTCCCCTGCAGCGCCCAGTGGGAGGAAGGAAAGGGGTTTCCATGGTTACCACACCAAGGAAAAGAATATTCAGATCAAACTGGAGTCAAAGGTTCGCACAGTGAGCTTCAGCCTGAGCCTGGTTTTTGGGCGGGGGAAGGGGGCAGGGGGCAGGGGGCAGGGGGCGGGGCGGGGCAGCCCCACTGTCGGGAAGGGCAAGGCGGGTGGGGAGAGGCCGCAGAGGGGCCAGAGGGTGCCTGTGCCCGCCAGCCGCTCCCACCCTCTGCCTCTCTGCCTGGCACGAGCTGGTGGCAGGCGAGGTGGGCAGCAACTGCACGCGCAGGGCCGGAGCCCGAAGGCCAGGCTGAAGCCCTACTCTGGGCACACGGCCTCAGCTCGCTGCTCAGCCGGCCTGCGCCCCGCTCCCGCCCACAGCGCGCGGGCGGAGGTGGAAGGACAGGAGGCCATCGCGGGCAGTGTTTGGGCCTGCCCTGCGCACAGCCAGCCCGCGGTCCGCGCACGGCTTACCTGTGAGGATGTTCTCGGACGTCACGTTGACCTGGACCTCCACGGAGTGCTTGGACGTGTAGGTGATCTCGGCGCTGGCGTGCACCACCTCGCCGATGCACAAGGGCGACAGGAAGTCGGTGCGCTCCACCCGGGCCAGGGCGGCCACACAGCGCTCCTGCAGAGACGGGGGGCGGGTCAGCCTGGCCTGCGGGCCCCCCGCCCCAGAGATGCACCCCCAGAACTGCCGTGGCTTTTTTGCCACTGTGTAAGTAATGCGATTCATTGACACCACACAGTCCTAAGTGTAAAACCACAGGCGTCCGAAGGCGCCCGGAGCCCTCCTGGGCAAACCGCAGGTGGTCCTGAGCACAGGGATCACACACAGCTTTTTCCTTCCATCTAACGTTGCAACGAAAGACACGCAGTACTTGCATGATGACAAGGGAAAGGGGCCACGCACACGTGTTACGGAAAACATAGGAAACACAGAAAAGTCAGGGAGGGAGGAAAAACGCTCCTCCCGCCCAAAGACAAGCACTGTTCCTATTTCGGGATCTTCCTTTCCAGGCTTTTCCCCCGGAGAACGGGCGTTTTACTGGCTTGTTTGTTCCTTTGCCTTGATCTCTGTTTTGTCGTTTGAGTCTTACATAGTTGCACAAAAGCTAAATTTACACTTCCACGGTCTGCTTTGTTCACACGACGGGAAGAAAAATAATCTGCCATGTTATGACAGGCCCTGAGCGATCACTGTTCTTTTATTTAAATTGTATGTATCCTTCAACACAGCAATCCAGCCTTACGACTCGAAATTCAAGAGGAACAAAAGGGTCTCAGGTCTGCCTCTGGCCACTTGTCCCCGCCACTCAGGATGCCCTCAAGTAGTGGAGGAACAGAGCCAGGTAGTGCCCGGCACTGGGGTTCCGGCACTGGGGTTTGGCTGGGGGCATCTCGACAGCCCTCCGGGGCGTACACCCCCTACGGAATGTGAAGGACCTCCTCATGCCCTTCACGCATTTTCCACGACTGCCTCTTCCCAGCACTCCATTTCAAAACAGCGTTAATGGCCAAATAGAATCGAGTAGTCTTCTGTCGGTAGAGATTTAGGTCAACCCCCACTGTTTATTATGAATAACTCTGCAATGAGCAACCTCCCACTTACGCTGTTCTCAATACTGGGCGCTGTTTCCTGGGTGGGAGGGACAGACG
This sequence comes from Rousettus aegyptiacus, assembly GCF_014176215.1. Taxonomy (NCBI): domain Eukaryota; kingdom Metazoa; phylum Chordata; class Mammalia; order Chiroptera; family Pteropodidae; genus Rousettus; species Rousettus aegyptiacus. The sequence continues at coordinate 3,051,600 of NW_023416284.1, forward strand.
CTGTGACACATGTCCCCAGAGCACGCGACAGGACAGCAACGCCTGGTGCGGCGGAGGCACCGGCGTCCCTTCTGCATCTGCGCTGAGAGAGACGCCTTGTGCTCGAGCGGAGACTGCGGGTCTCCACCGCCAAACAGAGCACCTAAGGCTTTTACCACTTTTACCCGAAAGCAATCATCTCTTCAGGATGTTGGACGTGCGCGTCTGAGACACTGTCCCGACGACTGGGCAGGGAGCAAGGAACAGGAGACGGGGTTCAAGTTCGAGAGCCTGTCGGCCCCTTGCCGGCCTCGGCACCCGCTTTCCCAGTTAGTCCTCACGGTGGCCCTTTTGCGAGGGCCGGAGGATCTGGCTTAAGCCACTGTCGGTTCGAGCCACGCCGTCAGCCACCTGCTGCCACCGTGGCACCAACACACGGCTCCCCCACCTGCCCGAAACTCACCTGGCACCTGGCAAATGTGCCAGTCCCCTGGCCCACCCCATGGAGGATCTCCAAGGGACCCCCGTTTTCACCCTCCCAGGGGATTCCTGGGCACGCAGACCAAGGCTCTGGGACAGCTCCTGCTCCTCCTCCTGTCGCCGTCCTAAGGCAGGCCCCGGGAGGCAGGCAGCGAGGGCACCTGGGGACGGGCCCAGGGCCAGGCCAGGCTGTCCCGCTGCTGTGTGCTTGTCCCCCTCGCCCCAACGCGCGCGCACGTACACACACACACACCCATGTGAAAACACAAGGAATGCGGCTCAGCTTTGGGTAAACTCGTGTGGCCACAGCACCACCCACTGGCCGAACGCGGGAAACGCAGCACGGTGGAGGGGCGGGGCATGGCCGAGCACGGCCGCAGGGCCAACGCCGGCCGCACGAGCCGCCCTTGTTACTGGAGAGTGGGGGTGCGCGTGCCCACACGCACACACGCAGACAACACAGACAACACAGACACACGCCTGAACGCTTTCACAGGGAACGCGGCCCATGTCTCGCTCCCCTGCACGTCTGAGGCGTGCGCGGACCCTTCGCCCACAGTGCTCACGCCGCCAGGCCCTGAGCCTGGCCAGGGCTCTGGCGGGGGGCGGATGATCAGGACCCACGCTGGGCGATGCCACACGGCAGTGGGTCTCCAAAGACGGCGTGTGGTGGTAGGGGACGGCTTCAGATGAGGGGGCTGGGTGGCCTCTCTAGGGAAGGCGCATTGGAGCTGAGACCCAAACGACCAGGCGTCGCGTGACCGGTGCGGGGGTGTGGGCACCCCAGGCAGAAGGAGGGCAGGGCAGGCCCTGGGGGCCGAGCTGGAGGCCAGGCTGCGTGCCAGGACGAGCGCGACCGGCACAGGCAGGAAGGCGGCAGGGCCAGGCAGGCCCCTCTGGAAGGCGTCCGCGAGGCGCAGGAACGGGAGGGCTCGCTTTCTAGTCTGCACGCTTCGGAGCTGCATGAATTCCTAGCAAAGGGCATTTGTGTCCCCTCTGTAACCCGAACACGCGTGGAGTGACGTGAGGCAGAGGACACGGACGCCTCCCGGTGCTGTCCCAAGGGATGCTCTTAACGCAGACCTGTCCTGAGCCTTCGGGACGGGCACAGGGACACCTGGGGACAGCCTCGTGCCTGCTCTTCCGAGGCGAGGCCACTTACAAACATGAAGCTTGGTCCTCTCTCAGCTTAAAACGTTACAGGAGAGGACACTGTCTGCCGGGCAGACGAGACGGGCTCCCACGCTCTCGTCTCATGATCACGCGACCCTGTGACAGAGTGTCTGCTGTTCTGAGAGCTGGCTGCGCTGCTGGTGAGTCCACATCCAGCTGAGGACGACACAGGCCCGGGACCTAGGGCGGCTCTAACCTGACCGTGAGCTGCTGTCTCCCGGGACTGAGCAGGGCGCCAGGCCTGCCCCAGGCATTCCAGAGACCAGTGCGATCCAAACATTCAAAGTATGGACTGAGGGGTGCAGGCACACATCAGACACTGGGGGTTCAGTTCCAACAGAGCAAGTCACACTCTTCCTGCTGGTGGCGGGCCTGGCCTTCAGCATGCAAAAACGCACCCTCTCAGGGTGCAAGGCGGCGGGGCGAGCCTGCATCTGCCCCTGCTGTGAGGCCCTGCGAGCCGCCTCGGACTCTGGCTCCTGTGCGTCCCGTGCCCTGTGACTGCTTCCAGGGCTCAGGGCGGGAGGGACGGCCCCACCCTGGGGACGGCCGCCAGCATCTGGATCACCATCTGCCCTAAGACGCGCCCTCTGCCATGCTCCCAGAGGTGGCCGTCACCGCACTGCCCGTTAGATGACGGTGCCCTGGCAAACCACGCGGTCTGGGCTCCTGAGTGACCACAGGGCTTTGAACGAGGACCAGAGCCTCAGAGGCAGAGCCAGAGAGGACAGTGCTGGGGCCTGGGCTCAAATCCGAGCTCTTCCGCTGACTAGCTTGTGACCTGGGGCAGTGACTCCTCCACTCCACGTCTGTCTCCTCGTAAAATGCAGACAATGCACGGCGGCTGCCAGAAATCACGTACAGAGAGGACCGGGAGAGGGAGCAGGTGAGTGACCCAACAGACGAGTCCAGAGCCAGCTCATCATGCTGTTTGTATCCTGCGCGCGCGCCAGCGCCATGCCCACCCACGCCACCCTCGGCTGACGCCCACTTAGAGGACACGGCCCTGCACGGCCTTTGAAAGCCACCTAACTCGTAAGCCTCTGTTTCCGGCCTTACAGAGTGGGGATAAGAAGACTGTAGGGGAGACCCCCCCCCAAAAAAAAGGAAGGCCGGGCACCCAGCGTGTCCCTGGCACAATTGAAAGCTCCTGCAAGTGGCTCCTGCAGACACACGGTTCCGGCGGCCGCAGGTGGCTCACGGCTTGATGCTGAGCACCCGCCCGGTGGGGAGTCGACGGGCAGAAGTCCCTGCCCTCATGGGGCCCAAAGACTGATGAGCACAGTGCACAGCATGCAGGGGCGACAGTGCTGGGGGAGCCGCAGCCGGCCGCAGCGGGGATTCGGGCACCTGGAAGGCGTGAGCAGAGGGCGTGCTCACACAGAGGCTGGAAGGAGGCGGGGCGGCCGGGGGTCCGGTGAAGAGCAGCCCTGGCAGAGGGATGAGCCAGTGCAAAGGCCCTGGGGCAGGAGAGCCGGTGCAGCCCGAGGGGGTGCCAAGGCTCAGAAGAGGACTGGGAGCCGGGTAGGGGCGCGGGGGGTGGGACAGGGCCCGGGACCTGCGTGTATTCAGGCTCCTACTCTGTGTGAGACGCGGTCGGTCTCAGTGATGTGCTGTGACTTCACAGCTGAAGGGTCTCTCCTAGCTGGGACAAAGCAGGGAGACCAGTTGGGAGGCTGCTGGTAATTCAGCCAGGACGTGACCGTGGCTCGAACTGGGTGGCAGCGTACCTGGGCGGCAGCGTACCTGGGCGGCAGTGTACCTGGGCAGCAGTGTACCTGGGTGGCAGCGTACCTGGGCGGCAGCGCTCAGATCTGGAAATACGCAGCAGAAGGAGCCAGCAGGACTGGACACCAGCGTCCACGGGCACGAGAGCAAGAGCAGGGTCAACAAAGGCTCTGGGTTTGAGCCTGAGTAACTGGTGGCCACAGAGGCCACTGAACCGAGCGGAGGGGGACCACAGGGGTGGCAGTCTGGACTGTGTTTCTGGGCCCGTCACGGTTAAGGTGCTAATTAGCATCCAGGTGGAGTTGGACCGTGGGGCCACGTCATGGTGCCCAACCACACACAGGGTGAGACCACCGGGGAGAGTGCACAGGGGTGTCCCCTGCCCTGCCCAGAGACCCAGCAAAGCCCCTCAAAGGTAATCACCAGCCCCCAGGCCAGCAGCCAGCCACCTGGAGCTGCCTCGGGCCCACGAGCCCCTCCTGGACCTGCAACTTGCGCATACTATCCTGGGACCACCAGCCCAGAGGCATCGCCAAGCCAACATGTTCCCTTCGGACCCCCAGAGAAGTAAAGAGGAGCTGGGGCTCAAAGCACAGGCTCGAGGCCTGGATTCACAACCCAGACCAACCACCTACCTCCCCACGTGGCTTCAGGCCGGTGGTCAACCTCTCTGTGCCTCAGTTTCCCCATCTGTGCAATGGGGAGAGTACAGCCGACCTCTACCTCTTAGGGCGGCGAGAGCACTGCATCCACTTACAGCACGGTCTCCCGCTGGCTCCCAACACCTCCTGGGGCTTCTCCCCGGAGGTCCAGCCTCTCTTGCCAGGCCTCCTGGGACCCTCACTGTCCCTCCGAGAGTCTACCAAGGCACTTGGCCCCCACCCCACCCCTCAGGCTCAAGCACATCCTCTCCATGGCCACCAGAGGGCGCACTGAACGTGGCTGCGCTCCGGATCAAACCAAACTCCCAGGGAGGCGGGGCGGCCCTCTTCACATTCCGGCCCGCCAGCCCACGTCCATTCCACCGCAGGAGGTGACCAGCCAGGCCCACAGCTGCCCCGATGTCCTCAACCCAGAAAGTCCCGCCCTCGTCCTCAGCATCTCCGTGCCTGCGTGGGCCTGCCGGGTCCACGGGCCACAGTGCCAACACCTGCCACGGCCACCCAGGGGTAGGGCAGGGGAGGGACTAGGCCCAGGGCAGTCTGCAGGCATGGCTCTGTAAGAGCTGGACTTCAGGAAGATTCTAGAAACCAAGCCTCTTCCAGACAGGAAGGAAAGTGTTAAGAGGCAGCTGTTGGCAGGCTACCAACTTAGTCCCCACCCTTCCCAGCTGAGCGCTAAACCAATCGCCACTCCCAGGAGTCCCGACCAGGGCTGGGGGGGTGGAGCTTCCGGAAGTGCCTAGAGCCGAGGAGCGGGGAGGGGACGGCTCCTCCTCCCAAACTCCTCCCTGACCCAACAGGGGGGCAGTCCTGAGCACAGCAGGCCCGCCTGCAGGCGGGCGCTCCCAGGCTGGGGAGCGGCCCCAGACACCTACCCTGTTCTGGCTGTTGCAGTGCCGAGTGCTGATGATGGCCCCCGCCTCCTCGATCATCTTCAGGATCGTCCCTCCGTGGACATTGCCGGCCACGTTGGCATCATCTGGCCGCATGATCCTAGGCAGAGGGGAGAGAAGTGGCAGGTGAGGCCCCTGGACAGGATGGCACTCGGCACTCGGAACAGCGACAACCCCGGGAGAGAAGTTGCTCCTCCAGAGGGCCCAACGGCTCTCAGAGGAGAAAGGACTTCCACGTGTCTGGTCAGGGTGGGATGCTCACTGACAGGCCAGACCAGGGGCTGGGCGCTGTTTCCTCGGGGGAGAGGAGGGCAGGAAGGGGGACCTACCCCTGGAGCCTGGGGTGACGGCAGGGACTTTTGGTAAAGGCAGCAAGGCGTAGGCATGGTTGTGGGGGCTCCTGACATGCCTGTCCCTACTGGTTCCCAGGTCCTCAAATGGCCAGCAGAGCCGAATGAGCACAAGGACAGAGGCTGTGGCCACTTGGAAGATGGACAAATCTCTGAGAGTACCGCCTTCAGTTCTGAGTACCAGAAATGCATCACAGCCTGGAGACCTGTCAGCACACACCTGCCCGCTCACCACCTGCCCCTGGCGAGCTCCTTGCCGGCACCAGAGGAAGCCGAGTCCCCGGGACTGAGAGCCAGGAGCTCCCCAAGGTCAAGAACTAAAACGCCACCCCATTTCCCTAAAGAGGGAAAACCATGCCCTCGCGCGGGCAACCAGTGGAGGGAAAGCCCCCGGAGCCCCAAAGAGCCAGCATGGTGCCCCCCCCCTGTGTCCCGCCCCCACAGGGCCTGGAACTTTCCCAGACAACCATCTGGCCTGTGAAATCTGTCCAAAGAAGCCTCAGGCCCAGAGGGAGGTGACAGGCAATGACAGGCCATGGTTCCAGTATGCCCAGCATCCACCTGCGGGCCACCCGGCCTGCCAACGTGCCCTCAGAACAGCACCCTCCACGCTGGGCCACGGAGCTCCGCCACCCTCTGGCCTGGCATCGTCCAATGACTCCATTTGGCAGCTCAGAGGCAGTCAGACTGCGGTTGGTCCTGGCTTTCCTCTTACTATCTGGTTGACCCGGGCAAGCTGCCAAAACTGTCATGCCTCCACTTTCTTGTCTGTAAAACAAGCATAACAGAACTTCCTACTCGACTGTGCGAGGAACTAGATCACACGAAACAACGCGGATAACCGACCCAACAGGTAAGCCTGGCACACAGCCAGCAAGGTAAGTGCCACCTGTGGTGGGATCGGCGCTGCTTCCTAGGAAGTTAGCTAGCCTACTCCAAGGAAGCTGGAAGCTCCAAGAATGAGCCAGAAAATGAACACCCGCACCCCAGGGTGACTGGAAGCTGTCTGTGTCTGTCACTCGTGCCCAAGGTTGCCCCTTCATTCCGGAAGATCTGGCTAGGGAAATCACAGCCTGTTTGGGCCTCCTGGCTTCTTGCCCTGCATCACTCGCTCAGGGGCAGCAGCGGCCGTGGGAACCACCCGAGCACAAGAAAGAAGCTCCACTTGGCTTCTCAAATGTTCATTTAAGAATATTTCAAATCAACTCAAAATGGATTAAAGACTTGAACCTAAGACCTAGGACCAAAAAGCTCCTGGAAGAAAACGCAGGCAGGAAGTGCCTTGCCGCCAGTCTCCGCAAGGATTCTTTTGGGGGTGGGGATTTGACACTAAGAAGCAAAAATAAACCAGTGCGACCACACCAAGCTAAAAAGCTTCTGCAAAGCATAAGGAACCATCAGCAAAATGAAAAAGACTACCTATGGAATGGGAGAAAATATTTGCACATCGTATATTGGTAAGGGGTTAAGTAATATCCAAAATATATAAAGAAGTCATAAAACTCAAAACAAAAAAAATCAAGCCAATTTAAAGATGGGCAGAGGAACTAATAGACCTTTTTTCCAAAGAAGACATACAAAGGACCAGCAAGTACATGGCTCCCCATCACCAATCAGCAGGGAAACGCAAAGCGAAACCCAGTGAGCCCACAGCCGCGCCGCCCTGAACGCGCCTTATCTCGTCTCATCTCGTCGGTAAGCAGGGCTGGGCCCGGTTAGTACTTGTATGGGAGACCGTCCAGGAATACTGGGTGCTGTAGGCGTTTAAGTAAAAAAAATAAAAATAAAGCTCAGTGAGATATCGCCTCGCACCTGCCAGAATGAATCACCTGTAAGTGAACAAACGACCGGCGCTGGCGAGGATGGACAGAAACAGAAGTGGACGCTGGAGCACCGCGGGCGGCATGGCGGGAAGGCAAACGGGCGGGCGCGGCCGGGCGGCAAGTGGGGCTTCCTCTCCCGCTAACCACGGAACCACCGTCCGGCCCACGGCCCCACGTCTGGGTCCTCATCCGAAGGAAACGGAATCGCTCCCTAGCAGGGATGTTCCCTGTGGCATTCGTCGTCTGTGACAGTCAGGATGTGAAACGGCCTGCGTGTCCATCCGTGGAGGAGTGGACAGAGAGGCGCTGCGTACAGACCACGGACTGTCAGCCACGACCAGGAAGGAAGCCCTGCCATCCACGGCAAGAGGGGACGCACTGGAGGGCATTATCCTGAGTGACACGAGTCAGAGAAATACAAATACTGTAGGATCTTGCATATACGTGGAATCTTTAAAAAAAAAAAAAAATCAAAGATGCACAGAACAGATTAGTAGTTGCCAGAGGTGGGGGAGGGGCGGGGTGGGTGATGGAGGTTTTCAGACTTCCGGTTAGAAGAGAACTGTGTCACTGGGATGTAAGGTGTTGCTTGGCGACTGCAGTTAACAACGTTGTATCACATGTTTGAAAGTTGCTTAGACCTTAAAAGTTAGACCTTAAAAGTTCTCATCACAGAAGTTGAACACAAAATGCAATATATACATGCCTTACTGTTGAATTGTACACTTGAAACCTACTGGATTTCATGAACCAATGTCACCGTGATAAAAAATAATTAATTTTAAGAAGTTCTCATCGCAAGAAAAAAAAATTGTACCTATGTAAGGCGATGGATGCTTACTTGTCGCGATCGTCTGCAGCAATACATACATGAAATCCCCATGTTGTACCCCTGAAACTGATACGTGTTATATGTCAGTTACTTCTCAACAAAACTGAAAAATAAAACCGCTAAAAATTTTAAAAATATTTTTGAGTTTTAAAAATTTAAGCTTATACTGCTATGCTGGGTTTTTGTTTTTGTTTTTAAGTTTGAGTTAAAAAATAGCCAATTTAAATAACAAAACTGCTATATCGACCTCTTTTGCTTTTGTCCATCTGTGTGCGGGCCGGTCCTCCCGTGGACACAGGTGCCACATGGAGGCTGCGGAGCTGCAGGCGACGGGGCCGCGGCCGGGCGAGGCGAGGACACAGGTCCGTCCTTGTCCTTGCCCACGAGCGCCAGCGCCTGCCCTCTGGGGAAGCCTGACTCCCGGGGCGGGCTGCGCTCTCTGTCAGCGGCTGGGAAGAGAGGCGCCCACGGAGGCCCGGGCACAGGGGACGGAGCGCCGACAGCCAGACAGGCCGCGACGAGGGACGGAGGGGAGCGAGCGGCCTCTGAGACAGAGCAGGGGCCAGCGCCTGAGGCCGGAGACAGTCTCAAGTCACCTGCAACACGAGGGGTCCCCAGAGACCCTGGGCCACCAGCCTCCCACTGCCCCCAGGACTGGGGCGCGTGGGGCACTCCCAGTGGGAGCGGATGCCAGGAACAGCAGACTGCCTGCTCCGCGGACGAAGGCCCACAGAGGCCAGCAGGCCCCCAGCCGCCTTGGTCACTCTGGGTCCCGCACCAAGCACCGTCCCAACTCCCCAGGCCAGCCGACCACCCAGGCACATGGTGCAGGCACAAACCTCTGCCCAGTAGGGCCTGATCCTGACCAGGCACCGCGCAGTACCACGGAAGCAGGCTCTCCCCTCCCCCTCGGCCCCCGACCAGACGCCCTCCCCGCAGCCCTCGCCGCAGCCGCGGCTGTGGCCGCTGCCTTCCCGGCCTCCATCCCACAGCCCAGCACCGGCACCTGCCCCCGTCTGCCTCTGCTCCTTCCTTCCTTCCAAACGGCTCCGGAGCTGCCGGGCGGGGCTGTCCCCCAGGACCTCCCAAACTGCCCGGTCAATCTCCCAGGCCCTTCTTCCTTGACTCGCCTCCCCGCCATGGCCTGGTCATCCAGGGGAACAGCCAGGAGAACGCGTAGCCTAATGCAAGCTTCCTTTTTCCATTCTAAAAAAAGACACGGGTATGAAAAGGGCCTCGCTTTCCACTTTGCTGTTATTACAAAAGAAAACAGAGCCCAGCGCCCCGTCTCCTGGCCAGGGAGGCGGCAGGGCGGCTGGCAGACTGACCACGCAGGACTGAGTCCAGGATGCCAAAGCTTTGGGATTTTCAAGGCAGCCCAGAGACGCGGAGTTTAGCGTGAAAGCCCCCGTTGCTGGGGCGGCGGCCCCTGACTGGAGGGTTCCAACGCCACAGGGGTCGCTCAGGCGGCGGGCGGGGCCATCCCGGGAAGCTGCGACCAGCCACCAGCTGTCTCTCCCAGCTCTGTCTGCCCCGCCCCTCGCCCAGCTACCCTGTGCATCGCCCGCTCCTGGACCCCACAGACTTCGGGGAAAGGAAGGCCGTCTTGGGGGCATTCCTATCCCCCCTCACCCTGTCCTCTCAGCTGGCCGGTGGCATGGCAGCCTTCCCTCTGCAGGCGCAGGCCCTTAGCGTCCCCTGCCCCATTTCCTGCCCTCCCCACCCTCCCAGCCACTGGCCAGCAGCCCTTCCCCTCTGTGCCAGCTGCTCCTGCCCCAGAGCACAGGGTGACCAGGCCAGGGCCGGGGCCTAAGGCTAATGGAAGTGGGTCCCCTGCCCCCTCTGAAGCAGAGGCCAGACTGACAGCAAGAATTCTAATGGGACCATCAAACCCAGGGCCAGGGGTCACTCCCAGGAAGGGCGGCCACCCCACATGGACTCTGGAACACTTTCCAGAGGAAGTGACACCCGGGCCATGGGAATGTTCCAGAAAGTGGGGGTGGGGCACCTCAGCCAGGAGAATTCAGTGAGTCCAGAGGCAGAAGACAACACCCTGAAGCTGGCCAGTGGCCCCTGTGTGTGTGTGTGTGTGTGTGTGTGTGTGTGTGTGTCCGTGTGTGTCTATCTGTGGCTCTGCGTCTGTGTCCGTGTGTCTGTGTGTGCAGAGAAGGGCAGGAGCTTGTCGCCCAGGACTGGGACCAGGGCGGGCTGGGGAGCCTCAGGAGACACCGGAGCCGGTGGTGTGCAGGGAGGTCCCCCCCAGGGTGGGGCAGACAGCGGGCTTCCAACCCATGCTTATCCAGTGTCCCGAGAGTGACCTCCTTGAGCAGGAGTAGTTGTCACGCCCTGCTCAGACCCTGCGGGGCCCCTCCCACCTACAAAATGAAGCCGCAGGCCTGCGGCCAGGCCTCTGCAGGCCCCAGACTGCCCTGTTTCATCTCCCGCTGCCCTGCAGGGTTCCACGCTGCGCCTGCCCAAACCAGTTCCAGGGACCAGTCCCCACCGCCAGGCCCGTGCCCGCCCATCCCTGCAGCATCCGACCTCTGCTCTGTGAAGGAAGGGGCCCCATAACTGATCCTACAGACCCTTCCCCCCAGGATTAACCCAGGTGTATTCAAAGTCACTCGCCGCAGAGCTGTTCATAATCAGAAGACGGGCCATGTCATAGATGCGCCAATGAGGGACCAGTTAGACTGCGCTACAGCCACATCTGTGACAGTGCACAGTCCTAAGCGCGAGGGAGGACCAGAGGGGAAACCCGCGACACGATGGGGACCAGGAGGCTACACCTGCGGGGCCGGTGCCGACGGTCTCCGGGAGTGGGGCCTGGAAGCTACTGCCGGTCCTGGAAAAGGGACCAAGCGCTGGAGCCGGGAGGGGACGTCGCCAAGACGCCTCCCGGGCATTGGGACTTTAAAGCCCCGTCACACTGGTCTTTAAAATTTCTTCAAAGCACAGCTCAAATGCACGTCCTCAGCAAGGCCTTCCCTGATCTCACCTCCCCGAAGCCGCTGTCCCCTGGACCGGCCAGCACCTGGCCCCAGGGCCGTCTGCAGCAGGGGCTCTCGGGTCCAGCCTACCCTGTCCTAGACAGCACCGTGGGCAAGGGCAGGAGAGGAGAGGGAATGGAGCGAGAAAGGGCGGACAACTGAGGGGCTGGGGACCCGGCGGGGCCACCCCGTCCCCTGCTGTGTGCTCCCTGTGGCCAGTCTCACTGCAGACACTCCGAGGGCCAGCCCCGTCCCCCTGCAACTCAGGGCCTTCCGAAGCCCAGGCCAGTACAGGCCCCACACTGAGACCTTGTCCTGTTGAACTGCGTCCCCCAAAGAGGTACGTCCAGGTCCTCACCCCCGGCCCCTGTGACTGTGACCTTGTTGGGAAATAGGGTCTTCACAGGTGTAATCGAGCTCAGATGAGGTCACGAGGGTGGGCTCTATTGCGGAGTAAATGGTGTCCTTAGAAGAGGGAAATGTGGACATGTGAGAAGGACATATGGACAGAGAGAAGGCCACATGACCATGGAGCCAGAGACCGCGGGGATTCCTCTCCAAGCCAGGAAGCACGGGCCTCGCCAGCAGCCACCGGATGCTGGAAGAGGAGGGAGGACCTGCCCTCAGGGCCGCCTTGGTCTGGGGGCGTGTGGCCTCGGGGGGGGGGGGTGAGCACATATGTTTCTGTTGTGTTAAGCCACTCAGCTTGCCATCATCTGTTCCAGTACCCCCAAAGGCTCCCACAGGCTGTGCCCCTGGCGGCCCCGGGAGGCAGCAGTGAGCGGCAGGGGCCCCAAAGGCCTGCTGCAGTGGCCCCAGCTCCAGCCTGGCTCGGCTCCTGCTCCCCGAGCCCGGCCAACCCAGGCAGGGCCCCTGCTGGCCTTGTGGCAGCTCCACAGGCGCCGACCCCTGCCTGCCCCTCCCGCAGCCGCCCCCCGCCCCCTACCCCCCAGCATGGGCCAGCATCTCCAATTCGCAGCGAAAATGTCACTGCTAAATCAAACGCTGCTGTGTGAGTTCCACGGTTTTCTGTATCTGACCCTGAAAGCCGACAAGCCTGTCTGACACGGGTGGTGGCGGCAGCCAGCACAGCAGCTTCCGCGCCAGGTGCCAGGTGCGCCCTTCTCAGGGCCAGCTGCGGAGGTCCCGGCGGGGCCTGGAGGTGCCGGAAGCTCCCTGGACACGTCCTTTCTGAATTAGGCCTAAACCAGAAAGGCAGCAGCAGACCCTCCCTCCCCGTGGGGCCGCAGGTGGCCGCGGGGCCTCCTCCCCACTCAGCGCAGGGAGCAGTGCCCTGGCGGGACCGGAGCCGGGCTCTGCGGACGCGGGGAGGAAGAGCCGGAGCTGCCACTCCAGGCAGCAGAGGAGCTGCGGGCTCGCCTCTCGCCGGGACGTACCAGGAGGACTGCCTGGGGGACAGGCTGATTCGCCAGCAGCCTCGACCTTGGGACCTGGAAGCCAGGGTCAGGCGCACGTGAACACCTCATCTTGCCCCAGGGCCACCGCTCATCCTCTCCAATGTGCTGCCTGAGAAGGCTGTGGCGAAAGTCCGACCCCGCTACACTGCCCAGAAGAGGCAGGGGCACAAAAGCCAGCTGGGCCAGGAAACAGTCCCTGGGGCCCAACGAGACCCCGAGCAGGACAGGGAACGGACAGCAGAAGCTCTCCGTGCGGCCCACCAGCCGGCCCCACCGGCCCCAAGCGCCCGGGGCTCTGGGCTGAGGCAGGCGCTCCACAGCACTCAGCCTAACCCAAGAAGCCCACCAGGGTGACAAAGGGGAGCACCGGGCAGCAAGGCCTAAGGAGAAGCAGCTGCCATCATCCTGGGGGCTCGGACTGGGTGGGAGTGTGCCACGCCAAGGTGCCTCGCTCTACTGAGCACCCACAACCTAACCCTGCCGGGAGCCCAAGTGGCCTCCCGAGGTGGGACTTCCTGTCTCAGCTTTGGTTAACGACCCGACAACCACGGCCGACAAGAACCGGGCCAGGGACAGTGCTGCTGGCCGCATGAAGCCAGCCAGCCTGCTGGACGCAGGGGCCACCTCCCTTCTGCCACCCGACCAGCCCCTTCAGTGCCCCCAGACAGACCACCTGCCACACTGGCAGCCACACAGGGACCTGTGACCAGATGTACCTGCTCAGCTGGGAAGCCACGCCGGCTGGGACTTCCCAGGTCCGGAGAGGCAAGGGGAGCAGCTGGCGTCACCGAGTCACCCATCCTCCCCACCAAAAACATCTTTACAACTTCCTGCCGTGCCGGGTCTAGTGGGGGGCCCCCTGGCCCCCTGGGCTACCACTGAACCAAGAAGAGGCTGCCTCGCCAACCTAAGGAGTCCACAAGAAGCCAGTGTCACAAAAACCTCGTTTTGTAAATCCTCACAAGAAGCGAATCTGTGGGCCCTCCAGCTGCCCTGCCACGACATCCAGAAGTCACAGGGGCCGCCTCTGAGAGGCCCCGGAGAGGCCAGCGGAGAGGGCGACGCCCGCCCGGCCTTGCTCTGGGGCCGCTGCAAAGGCCCGGCCCCGGGCCCGGCCCCACGCTGCACGCCCTCCAGAGCTTCCTGATCGGCAGGTGGGAGGAGGGTCATGGGCCAGAGCGCGGCTCACAGGGACAGCGCCCAGCACGCACGCAGCCCGGCTTCCCGCTCAAGGGCGCTGGCATGTCACACCATGCCCGAGCTCTAGGGTCCAATGAACCACTGGCAGGAGAAGTGGGCAGGCAGTGCCACAAGCTCCGCCAGCCTCGGCTGTCCTGCGGCCAGTCCCTCCTCCCCCTTAACCTCGTCCCCTCCCGGGTGTGTGGGCTGCCAGCCGCGGCCCTGCCTGGCCCCTCCGCCTCCTTCCGCCCACCTTCCAAGTTAGAAAGAAAGCAGTCCAAAGATCAGGGTGGCTCTGAGGCTACACGTGTGACGACTGTGGCCGTGCCCAACGCCATCCCCAGAGACGTCGCCTCCCAGGAAGCTGCAGCAAGAATGAAATCGCAAGCCCCCAGCCAGTCACTGGGCACGGGACAGCCTTGTCAATCAGGAGAGGCTCTGGCCACCACGAATGAATGAATCAGCCTGAGGACCATTCAAGGCATGCTCCCAAAACCTGCCTCCTGGCCACCGGTCCTCCTGGCCACCGGTCCACCTGACCTGTGGGGCAAGTCTGGCAGGTGTGCCGTCAGGGGTAAAGTCAGGGCAGAGCACCACTTAGACTTAGCACACACGGCCTGCACACTGGCTCACACAGACCCCTCGTCAAAGGTGAGCACACTTCTGCCCTTTAAACAGGCCCCAGTCCAAGGACGTCCCTAAATATAATTACCAAAAGCACCAGCGCCATTGCACAAGACCTCCCACCTTTACGTAAAGAGAGAAAGAAAATTCCAGACTGGCCGACACCACAGCACCAGGTTCCACAGGGAGGCCGGCGGCACCTGGACCCAGGCCTGGGCCAGGCGGGTGGGAGCAAGGCCGCTCGTGGGCGCTGCCAGCCTGGGGCGCGTCGTACCTAGAAGCCAGGCAGGGGAGGGGGCTCTGAAGGGGCAAAGGGGCTTCATCATACCCAAGACGTCCACCTGGAAGGAGGTCAGGGCTGAAACCTTCCCAGAGAGCCTTCCCAAACGACATGGCTGAGCAGGGGTCCCTCGGCGCCTCACTGCTCCCCAGGGTGTTCCGCTGTGAGTAGAAGTGACCCCCTTTATGGGCGGCTCCCCAGCCATTCCCGTGACGCAAGGCCAGCAGTCCCTCCCACCCCTGTGCCCCCAGCACCTGGCCCCGTGCCGGGCACAGCACAGCACCCTGAGTATGTGCCAAGCTGCAGAGTGAGTGGGGAGATGTCCCCACCCCGCCCTCACTCACCCCGGACCCTGAGTCCCCTTGGGTCATCTGGACACTCAAGACCTTTACATTCCTGGTCGGCAGCCCGTCCTGCCCCCCACGAAAAGCCTGGACCAAGAGGCCAAATGTGTGGCTTCCACAGGTCACGCTGGACACAGACCACCACAAAGGGCACTAGTGACTCCCAAGAGGGCTGCGCGCCAGGTGTGGCCCAGACACCTCTCACCTTCAGGTGGAAAAAAGGTCCCCAAGGCTGTGAGGCACCCCCGAGCCAAGTGTCTAGACACCTCAGCTCTGCCCGCACCAGACCGGGGCCGCCCCCGGACACCCCACCACTGGACAGCCCAGGTTTCCCCACAGCTTGGCCTTCCCTCAAGGACAGACCTCATCGCTAACTTCGGAAGAATTTTAGGGACGAGCCTTCCCGAAGCAGGAACAGGGTCTCTGCCGGCTCCACCTGTCCCTCCCGAAGCCGCCGCGGCCAGATGGGACTAGAAGGGGCCCCTCTCCTTGAAGCAGTGCCCTTCGAACTTGGCCCCTCCCTGCACGTGGGCCCCGAGCCTCCCAACGCAACCCTGGCTTCTCTCCCGCCAGGGCATGCTTGGCACGCCGCCAGCCACAGGAGGGGCAGCCAGAGCATCACCGCCGGCCCCGACCTTCCACAGGACATCGGGGCTGACAGACATCCACGAAACTGCCTGGCTCGAGCCCCAGCTCGCACCCGTGAGGGAGGGAAGAACGGAGAAGGGAGGACGCTTGCCCCAGGCCATGGCTCAGGCAGGTCAACAAAGGGCCACACACTGTCCGGATGGGTCCCCAGAAGCAAGGTCGGCCAGAGGGAGGCGCACCCCACCCCACCCCACTGCGAAGATCCACTGTGCTTGCTACGAAAACACCAAACAGGTAACAAAATGAAGTGAGTTAAAACGACTCACATACAGGAGAAGAGGTACAATCTGCCTCATCAGGCTCTTTTTAAGATACAGAAAAATCATTAAGATACCGCGAGACTGGCTTAAAGATAAAGCCGTCCTCACTGCAGCAAAAGGCAGAATCCGACACAACCCTCAACCGGGTAAGAATTTTCTAAATAAGTCAGCCAACAGTGGACTGAGGATTTGCACCCGATACTGAGGCACAGGCTAGTAATATGCAGAAAAGAACCTCGACACCCATGACTGAGAATACGCTGCCCAGAGGAAGCTTTTCAGCGAACCGCAGAAGTTAAAACCAAAACGAGGCGTCCTCAGAGGGAAGACTCTTCAGCTTTGGAATGACCCCTTCGATGGTGGGCTCTCTAGGACATCTAGAAACTGAACAAGGTCTCGAGATGGCAGCACCTGACCTGCTCCCTCGCCTGTCCCACACCTGCCCGAGCACCAGGGGCAGGGTCGGCCCAGAGCCGAGCAGACAGGCAGGAAGAGTGACGGCAGGGACGCAGAGCTCCGAAGGTCGGCCGGCCCGACCTTCCACAGGACATCGGACCGGCGGGCCCTGGGACGAGGGGCCGTCCAGGGAACCCCGCGGCACTTCTCCTGGAACCGGAGGCCGCTCGGCTCCCACCGCAGCTCACTCCCCGTGCCAGGACGCGGAGGGGCGGGGCTCGGATCCAGACCCCGGGAGACCTCCCACAGGTGGGAAAACGAATGACCCCGTTTTCTAAATGGGCAAAAGACTGGAACAGATACTTCGCCAGACAAGGTACGCAGGCGGCAAATATACACACGTGGAGATGCTCGGTGTCACCGGACGACTGGGAAGCGCAGTCGAAGCCACAGTGCGGCCCCCCACACGCCCGGGAACGACTGGCATCGGGACGCCTGGGCCACGCGCCGCCGAGGGGCTGGGGGCGCCGGAAGCGCGGCTGCTGGGCTTGACGTGTCTCCCCAGCACCCGCCTGAGCGCGCCGACAGGGCGCAGGGCCCCGCGCACTCCCACGGCCGCCCCCGGATGCCCCGCGAGGCTCCCGGCCACGGGTCGAGGGTGCTGCGGTGGTTTGTTACACGTGGACTGAGTTTATTTGCCCCTGTGTGAACTAGATTTAAATTATACTACATGTGTGTAAAATGGCTCCACCCATGTTAGTCCTTGGAAATGTAACCAACTTGTTTTGCCGAAGTGAAGTTGTTTACCCCAAGAGTGAAACTGTTTTGATCAAGAGTGATGATAACCAGACACCTGCGCACCTGGCTGATAAGACACTGAAGACGTCACCGCTACACATAAAACCTCCAGGACTCTGCCCGAATCAGAGCTCTCTGTCTCACAAGCGTGTGTCTCTCCGTCCCTTGATTTCCTTCTTGGCCCAAGACTCTGCCCATCCGAACGAGAGGCCTCTTTGCCGATCCACGGTTGATCGACCGGCAGCTGACCCGGCATCGATACGGCGCCGTTCCTGCTCGTCGTGTGTCCGGCTCGGCCAGCATCGCCGGGTGCTCTGCCAGGACTGATGTGGCATGCATGACCCGAGCATGCTTGCAATCTTATTCGTTTGTGTGTCTGCACCCTTACTTAGTTGTCGTCTCGCTGGGCTCTTCATGCTTAAGCATATTAAGCGCAGTGCTGTCGCGGGTTCGAACTGGCTCAAGGGCCTTAGGGAACAAGCGAAGCCACCTGTGCGTAAGTGCAAAAATGAGCTTGACTTGGACAGACAGCATGAGAAGAAGGGCATAGAGGGGGTCCCTTGTGATGCCCCGAACTGGAAACAACCGGGCGCCCACGCTCAATGGACGCGCAGAGCGTGGCCCGGGGCGCGCGCCACCCGGCGACAGGAGGGAAGGCCACGGGCAGTGTGGCAGCGTGGGCGGGTCTCTGGAGTGACCCGCTGGGGGAGGCAGGGCGAGCTGGGGAGGAGCACATGGTGCTCCCACTCTAGAAAATGTAAACTCAGCGGCAGGTCGGCGGCCGCCTGGGGCGGGCAGGGCAGAGGAAGGGATTCCTGCGGGGCAGGAAGGCCTCCTACAAGGCTGGGCACGGTCATCGCCCGACTGCGAGCCGGCATCACAGGTGCGCCCACGTGGCAATTTACCAAGCTGCTCACTTGAAGGAGGAGCGGCCACATGAAGCACACCTCGGCACAGCATCGAGGTGAAGAGTCGTGCCTCTCACCCCAGCCCCACCGCACAAACGCCCTCCGTCCCGACTTGACTCTATGGCCCAAGGAGAGCTTACTGGAACTCAGCCCACTTCTCCAAGAGGTGGCAGCGACTGCCACGAAGTCCCCAGGGAGCTGAGCTGTGCTGGAAGTAGGGTCCCCCAAGTGCCCCGGCCACCAGAAAAGGCGGGAGGGAGGTCGCAGATGGCCCTGGGAGCCCCAGGTGTGCCCTGGCTGAGAGCCCGACCCGCCGAGCACAGCCAGGTGCCACTGTGGCACCAATCAGAGGCACGACACACCCACAGTGCTGGCAGTGAAGCCACAGTGGGCGGACGAGCTGGTCCTGAGGGCTCCTCCAGAGCAACTGAGTCACAGGCCTGTGCTCCACATGGCCACGCCAAGCCTCGCCTGGCAGGACTTCCAGGTCCCCCTGGGAGATGCCCGCTGAAGACACCGGGCCTGAAGGCCTTGCGGGGGGAGAGTTAGGCTGGCCCGTGAAGGGGCCCAGGAGAGAGCAGGGCGACCCTCTCAGCCTCTGGAACTCCAGCCCGGCCCACTGGGCGTCACCCGCAGACCACGGGCACAGGTGCCCCGAGAGGCAGCATGGAAACACCCAGGGCCACTGTTCCAGGAAACCTGATCCGGGCCGGAGTCGTGGCTCTGCCACCCCCGCCATGTGCCTGTAAGTCAGTCGCTGCACCTGTAGGGGCAATTTCTTCACCTGTACTGTGGAGGCTAAGCGCAGAGCTGGGAGTTCCCTGCACTGTCACACCTTACATTACCTGCTACGCTCCCTGGATCTAGGAAAAGCCCCCGACGTGGCTGAGCACCAAGGCTGGGCCACTTGGAGGAACCAGCCAAGGACGCTGCCGAGAGAATAAAGACGCAAGCCACAACCTGAAAATGGGCGAGGGACGGGTAGAGACGCCCGAAGGCGCACGGAGGGCACGCGACACGCGAGCCGTGAACTCAGGCCACTGCGCACTCACCGGCATGGCCGGAATCCGGGCCCCGGCACCGCCAAGGCTGGCGAGCACGCGGAGAAAAGGGGACCCGCGCGCACTGTCTGCCGGCGGGAGTGCGAGCTGATGCGGCCGCAGTGGGGAACGGTGTGGGGGTTCCTCAAAAATTAAAAGTACAACTATCGTATGGTCCAGCAATTCCACTTCTGGGTATTGAGCTGAAGAAAAATAAAGGAGTAACTTAAAGAGATCTATAACACCACGTTCACTGCAGCAGTATTCATAATGGCCAAAACATGGACACAACCTGGTGTCCATCCACGGAATGATGGGTACAAAAATTGGGTGTATTTATATGTGTATATATATGTACATATCCATATATGCACATGTATGTGTATATGTGTAACGGAATATTATTCAGCCATAAAAAAGAATGAGATCTTGCCATTTGTTACAACATGAATGGACCCTGAGGGCATTATGCTAAGTAAAACAAGTCAGAAAAGGCAAGCTATAATTTCACTTACATGTGGAATCTTTAAAAAAACAAAACAAAACAAAACAGTTCAGAGAGAACAGACTGGTGGCTTCCAGAGGCAGGGGGCAGATGGATGGGGAAATGGTCGAAAGGGGTCAAAACACGGAAATTTCCAGTTATAAAATAAAGTCACGAGGCTGTAATGCGCAGTGTGGTAGCTGGGGCCAATCCCACTGCATTGCAAATTTGAAGCGTCTAAGAGAACAAAAGTTCTCATCACAAGAAAAAATCTTTTCTAACCGTGTGTGGTGGGGGGTGTTGGCGACCGGCTGTGCTGATCCTCTCGCGATATATGCAAATATTGAGTCATTACATTTTACACCTGAAACTGCACCCCAATTTTTTAAAAAGTGAAAAGACAACCCACCGAATGGGAGACGAATCTTTGCAATCACATATCTGAGAAAGAATATATCTAGAATATAGAAGGAACTCTAACGAAAGAAAAATAAAGACAAATAAGCCAACTAAAAAAAAGGTCAAGGATCTTAATAGACATTTGTCCAAAAACGTATAAACGACCCATAAGCACATGAAAAGATACTCGGTGTCGGCCGTCAGGAAAATTCAAATCGAAACCATCACGCAGTGAGATACCACTTCCCACCCATAAGGATGATTAGAACCAAAAAGGCAGATAACATCTAACGAGTGTCGAGTGTCGGCGGCGGTGTGGAGAAACCGGAATGCCTGCAGGGCTGGGACAGCCACTTATCGGGACACAGTCCGACAAGTCGTCTAAGGGTGAAATCCAGATGTGGGATCAACAAAAGGGGTACTGTGGAGAGTGACCTCACGGGGCGATCCGACTGTAAATTCCTGCCTGGACGGGTCATGGTGAGTCGCCATGCCCCGGGCCTGTGACTTCTTCTTCAGTGAAAGGTTCTAAGCCAGCCCTGTCCTGTTTTCCTTGTGCATCTAAGTTAACACACAGCAGAAGGGGCATCAGCCCTCGAGAGAGCACATGACCTTGGCAACTAGCCTGTTATCCAGTCCCTGCCTGGCTTTCTCCCACCACCGTGTAATTTTACCTTCCCTCCTTAATTTCAAATGCATAAAAGAAACTGTAAAACAGTTGTTCTCAGGAGCATTTGCGATCTTCCTCCCCAGCATATGTCGTCGGTTTGGCTCAAATAAAATCTTACAGAAATTCTCTACAGTTTAAATGTTTCCTACGTCAACACAGAATTACCATACGACCCAGCAATTCCATCCCTGGGTGAGCGGATTTTACTCATCTCTTTCTCACACTAACCAGTTCCCTAACTCTCCAACACCAGCTGGGTGTCCTACAATTCAATGCAGTTTCGACACAGAAGAGCTCAGAGCTGGCGCAGACCCCACGTTGAAGGGCTCAGTCCCATAAAACTGTCCCCACTTTCGACACCCATCACAAGTCCCAGACCACCTGTGCTTCTGATGGACCAGCTAAGTGAGGGGTTCCCACAATCTCCGCCTCAGGTTGGATGATTTACTGGAGCGGCTCACAGGACTCAGGAAAACATTTAATTTTACTGGTTTATTATAAAGAAAGCGTACCACTCAGGAACAGCAAATGCAAGAGATGTCCAGGGCAAGGAAGTCCGGGCTGGGGAGGCCTGAAGCACCTGAAGGGCCTCCAGGCACCCGCCCCCCCCCAGCACCCAGAAGTACTCCCAGGAAGCGCTCTGTTTCATCACAGAGGGAGGCTCAATCAAATTGCAGGTGACACTCAACCGCCAGCCCTTTGTCCCCGACATCTGGGTCAAAGGCGGGGCTGAAAGTTCCCACTTCAATCCTACCCAGGTCTCTCTAGCTACCGGCACCCATCCCAAAGCTATCTTGGGGTCCCCAGGCACCAGCCATCTCATTAGCATACAAAAGACACTACCGCAGGGTTTTAGGAGCTATGTGCAGGGACCCAAGGGCAAAAACCAAATAAATATTTCAACATCTGTCCACACAAAAAATTGTACACGGATGTACATAGCACCATTATGAGTAATAGCCAAAAGGTGGAACATGGACGTGCCCACTAAGCCATCTTCCGTTCACCCACACTGGGACATCACGCCTACCGGCTACCATGAAGACGAATTTGACAACATCAGGCTAAGTGAAAAAAGCCAGTCTCTTGAGTTCATTTATTTGAAATGTCCAGATAGGCAAATCTATAGAGGAAGACTATAGATTACTGGCCCTGGGGGCAGTGGGGTCAATGAGGAGAAAGAGCTAAAGCGGGGGTCCTTAACCCCACCCCAACCCCAGCCATGCGGCCGGAGGTGAGTGGCGAGCGAAGAGTCATCTGTGTCCGCGGCCGCCCCCCAGCGCCGGCATCACCGCCTCAGCTCCGCCTCAGGTCCTCAGGCATTAGATTCTCATAGGAGCACTGGTCCCTGGTGCCACAAAGGTTGGGGACCACTGGGCTAAAGGGTACAGGGGTTTCTTTTCCGGGACGTGAAAATGTTCTAAAATTGATAGCGGTGATGGTTGCTCTCAACAGACTCACGGCCACTGAACTGTACACTTCACTGGAGAAACCATGGGATGTGCATTGTGCCCCAGTAAAGCTGGCACAAACAGGGGTACGCACAGCCACTCGACAGTTTCTGTAAAGCTGTGAAGAAAGAAAACCCATGAACCGATCACTCAAAGAAAGCCTCCTCTGGCCCTAGAACAAGACCACACGAAACCGCAGCGCGCTCCTCCAGGGGAGAGGGGACGCCCGCGTCGCGTGGGAGCGACCGGGCAGCGCAGCTGTTGGCACGCGGGGCGCTTTCGCCTCCACACCTGTCTCAAGCCCCCGAAGGTGCCAGCTTCCCAGAGTCCAGCCTGGAAGCCCACCTCCACCGAGCAGCCCAGAGAGCCTCTCATGGACCAGGAGGCAAGAGGATCAAATTGTTAACGGAGCCACAGTCAGAGGCTGTGAAGTGCTGACTGGGCCTGCGGCCAGGCCAGGGGCACACCTGCAGAGCAAAGGGACTTTTCTGCTGGGATTGCTGACGACTCGTCCCCCACACCACGAAGGGGAAACAGGAACAGAGAGTCATTCCCTGTGACGGAGACCGTGGGGGACTTAGGGACAGATTAAAGGCTGGGGACTGGCTGGGGACAGCCAGCGGGCCTTCAGCACTACACACCCTTCCCTGCCTCATGGTCCGTCTGTGGCAAAGGAACAGGCTAACAAAGTCTTTTAAACTATAACTCCCAGGAACTAAAGAATGAGATCGTGTAACAGTGTAAAAAAAAATGCTTTTCAATAACATCTTCCCTGTTCACATCTCCCCTCTTTACTCAGGCCAGTACCACTTTGGAAAATATGTTGTTATGGTTATTGGGATCAATTCCTCAGTGAGTCAGCCCCAAGGTCAGGGCAGAGAGTGATCTCTCCAGGTGCCAGCTGCCCAGGAGTAAATAGCTCCAAGGCTCCCAAGAAGAACAATAAAACAATATTGCCTCCGGAGTACAGATAACATAGCTGTCCGCCAGAGCCAGAAACCACATTTCTTTGTGCTAGATGCTAACGGCTAACTTTTGCTTTCGTAGTCTGCTTGCTTGCTTGATCGAGGCCAACCAGGACGTAATTCTACAAGCTGCCTCCTCCAGAGGCTCTGACTCTCTAGTGGGGAGGGTCAGTCTCCAGCTGGCTAGTAAAGGCTCGTAATTAATCTCAATTGGCTCTGTGGGTCTTAGATTTGAATGCGCCATAACAATAGTAACTGAATTCCCGAACACTCCGGCTTTTTCTTCTCCTTGTCTTATACTTTTGTCTTTGCTTTCCCCCTTCTTTAATACATTTCCTTCTGACTCTAAGTTTGGCGTGTGTGTTGAATTCTTTCTATACTCTCTGCCAAAGAACCCTTCTCTCCTTCTCTTGGGGTGGGGCTTGGTCCCCCAGCCACTCGGGGCCACCTCGTCCTATACCAGCTGCACTGGTCTCTAAGGGGAAAACGTGCCAGGTCCCCACCGAGGATGAACACGCACGTGGGCACACTCACTCTGACAGAACCCCGAACACCCGGCACCCACTGTCCAAGCCATTTCCAGTACATCTTCAGGCAGCCCAGGTGGCCTCACATGCTAGGTGCCACGGGTGGAGATGGCACTGCCATGGGCGCAGTGCCCCAGGCGTCCCACTGCGGCAGAAAAGTTGCAAAAACTCAGACCAGCGAGAAATCAAGCAGCACCCAGATGTTCGGAGTAACTTCAATTTTATGACGCCAGCGGTCCCAGAGGTGCTACTGCTCTGGAAATCTGGGCCCCAAGCTTAGGGGAAATTTTATTTTTATACTCATGTTGTTACAGTCGGCACGGGCTGATTTACAGACCCCTGAAGTTGCTATGGGCTACCGGCAGTTACAGATCATAGGATTTTCTGTCTAACAAGCACTAAAGCGATACATCTTCAGGGGAGGATGAGTTCTCAGCTGACCCAGAGATCTCTGGCCTTGCAATGAGCAGGTTTACAGAAGCAGAAAGGAACTGATTAGGAATGCCAGCCAAGTAAGTGGGAAATTCCTCTTCACTACCTTCCAGAGACACGGGATCCAGACAGCATTTCAGACTTGGTTGCAACGGCCCAGCCAGAAGCCAGTCATCTCTCAGCTCCCCTGGGGTCGTGGGTCCGAGACACAACCCTTCCCCACCCCCCTACAAAAGCCCTGTGCAGGCAGAGAGTCCGTGCCAGCAGCTTTATCCCGTGGTGACAGGGACAGGCAGTTTGCCCAGTCCCTGCACAAGGCTTAGCAGCCCCACCCTGCAGGAACCCAGCCTGTCTCCTTCCGGAAGCCCTTTCCTGGGGCCACCCTCCCCCAGCCATTCCCACAGACACACGGAAGCCATGACTTATCACGAGTGTCAAAGTTTCCTGAGGGTTGTTGCCGAAGGTCGTCTCGCAAGACTGGTTATTGGGAGACTGAGACACTCACAAAACACCAGGCCCCACTGGGCAGCAGCTCCGCCAGGGCTGGAAGGGCCTCCACACAGCACGGATCAGGGTGGCCGGGGGCTGCCGACTCACACAGGGTCCCGGGACAGCAGGGAGGCGGAGGGAAGACACGCCCCACGGCAGACGGTTCCGTTCCTACTTCAGCCTGGCTCTCGAGTTCCCCTGGGGGCAGAGGAAGGTGCTGGGTGGGAGTTCAAGAGCCTGTTTTTATTTTATTCTTTAATTGTAGAAAACATCAAAGGCTTATAAGAGTGGAGAAAAAAGGAAATGAATCCCTGAGCCCCGTCGAACAGCTCCCAACTATCAACTCTGGCCCCTCTGCCCCCCACCCCACCCCGCTGTCCCCCACGGCACAGGGGCTCGGCAGCCACAATTATCTCAGCGTTCCTTCTAAAAGACAAAGACTCCTTTTAAAAACAGAACCATAAAACACTTATTCACCTAAAATACAACACGAATCCCTTACAATCATTAACTAGCAAGGGACTATTCAAGTTTCCCCAAATATCTCATCAATGCTTTAAAATCTGCATTTTGTTGACTTTCTACCAAAGCATAATTTGGGTGCGGAAAATGTGCATTTATAACAAGCTTCCTCAGTGATTCAGATGTAGGCAGTCCAAGAGTCAAGAGCAGAGTGACCAGGTCGGGTGATCATTTATTCCCCTCCCCAGGGCACCTCTGAGAGTGAAAGGAGAAGCTAAGCGGACAGGAGGCATGTAACAGTGTGGTCACCTTGGCTCGGACCCCACCTGGAGAAGCCCCGTCCCCAGAAGGAAGCAGCCTGTGGCCTGACTGAAACCTGGACGCTGGTCGGTGCCGATGCTAAGCCAAGGGTGACGGCAGGCTGCCCGGCCCACTTACAGGGAGAGACTGGGCAGCGGATGCGCACGGCCTCCCACCCACAGGCTCTCTGAGCTGCAAAGGCTCGGCCTCGCCCAGGGCCCACACATCCCAGCAGGCCCCAGTAGTCTGCATTGTTTTATGGAATGTTCCAGAACACCAGCTCTGAATGTGGTTTCTGTAAATCAGGTTTTATGTTTTCAATAATTCCACTATAAATCCAAAGATAGAGCCCCAATGAGAAAAACTCCAACCCTCTAACACGCTAATATTCAGGTCCCGCCCGCTATGATTAATTAGCCCATGTACTAGATGCCAGGACTTGTCTAGGTGTTCATGGTTCAGCAGAGAACGAAATCCCTGATCTCGAAACATTTCTAAGTAGATCTACATCGAAAGCTCATAGGCCTCACATAGCTACTTGTGAAGCAAGGGTTCCGGGTGACCTGCCCTGGGCCACGCCCATTCCACCTCTGTTAGTTCGGTTGTTTAAAACCTGACTGCGGTCCCCAGAGAGCTCCCAAGCTCCCCCAGGAAATGTCTTCTCCCCAGAAACCTACCAGGAATTCATTTTTAAATCCTTCTACATACTGCACTGTCCCATAAGGCATCCACCAGACCCAGGAGGCTCTCTATATTTACATTTCAATAAACTTAAATAAAAGTAATTAAAAATTCAGTTTTTCCAGGGCTGGCCACATTCTGAGCACTCGGAGGTTTCCTGTGACTAGTGGCTACTCTACTGAGCAGTACAAACGTGAAGCATTTCCATCGCTGCAGAAAGTTCTAGTGGATGTGCTGCTCCACAATGCCCCACTCTCCAACAACCTGTTCCGTGACAACATCCTTCGACTTTATTTCGACAAACGCTCCTACGAGGACCATACAGTGATCCCGCAATTAAGCCACACAACGGAATGCAAACCTAAACCCGGGCGAACAGTGGAATAATCCAACAGCTGCCTTCAGCTCCCTCGAAGGTCAAGGTCACGTTGGCCAAGTCTTTAACCTCTGAGAGCCTCACTTTCCTCATCTGTAAAATAACAGAGCTGGGCTGGAGATCTGTAAGGGTCCTTCTGAGTCTGACATTCTAGAACTCTGAGTCCAACAAGGAAAATGTAATTCACTAACTACACATTTAATTATTAACTCAAAAAGAAAACCAACAGGAAAACGCTCTTCTGAGACTTTAAAACGTTGTCCCAGAACGTCCATCTGTAGGGCTGGATCAAAGGAAGGCGGGAAGAGCAC
Source organism: Rousettus aegyptiacus (assembly GCF_014176215.1). Classification (NCBI taxonomy): domain Eukaryota; kingdom Metazoa; phylum Chordata; class Mammalia; order Chiroptera; family Pteropodidae; genus Rousettus; species Rousettus aegyptiacus. The sequence goes on from NW_023416284.1 coordinate 3,077,952, forward strand.
CCCGCAGTGCCCTGGCATCCAAAGTCCAGGCTCTCGAAGGCCGAATGTTCCCTTTGGAGCTCACATTTACAAATGCCCAGCACAGTGCCAAATGTGTTCATCCTCACAGTAACCCTAAAACAGGCGCAATTATCCAATTCACAGATAAGAAGCCCGGGCCCAGTGAGGTTAAGGAGCACACCTAAAGCTACACACCTGCAAGAGAGGGCGCTGCGCTTCAAACCCAGGCTGTCGGCCTCCTGAGCCTGTGTCCCACTTTTCGGACAAAAAAAAAAGTTTCCATTGACTTACAATGAGCCAGTCATTCCACCAGGCGCTAGATGCACTTTCTTTTCTTAAACACTCAGAACGACCCATGAGAGCACGGGGGCACGGAAGGGTCAGGCAGCCAAGTAGCAGAGGCAGAATTCACGGCCAGGCCTAGGACTGCAAAGGTGGCTCTCACCACTGTCCTCCCCAGCCTTTAGAGCCCCTATCCATCTTGGATACCTCCTTCCTGGGCCCAAAGCACTTGACCACTCTTAACTATCCAGGTTGGTGAGGTTTCGGGCATCCCCTCCCTGCCCAACTGTGAAACCCCATTGGGTAGGGACCAAATTTACCAGGTCAGTATCCCTCCCTCAACGAACTCAGCTTCTTGGAAGCATCTGGTGAAACTCATTAAATTCATGGGCTCCGCAGACCTAGGCCAAGAGGCTCCTCTTTCAACACAGGGTGTCAGCTTAGATGTCCTTAAAGGGCTCCCCGCCCTGGAGAGTACATTCTTACATGTCCTGGGGTTTCTCTGAGCCAAGCCCTTGTTATCACGGCCCACATCACAGGCACCCCACCCCCATCCCCTGCCGGCAGTTATGCTGGGCACCCAGTTATGCTGGGCACCGGAGGCTCACCTCAGGCAGGTATCCTGCACAAGTGACCCACAGCCAAGGTGGCCACTCAGGAGACAATATGCAATTGTGAATACGCAAGGGACAGCCCTGAAAGCATGGTGGGTAAGAAAAGCCCATGCACGGAAGCCTCGAAAACTATCCAAAATCAATCGACTATTGCAAACTGTGTTTTTTGATAATTATTTTTCAAATTTAATTTATTGGAGTAGCACTGACTAATAACATTATGTAAATTTCAGATGCTTTTTTCATTTTCTTTTCATAATTATTACTTTTAATTAAATTTACTAAATTAAATGTATTAACATTGGTTAATAACAAATTTCAGGTATTTCTTTATTTTTAATAAGTATTTTTTAATTAAATTTATTGGAGTAACACCAGTTAATAGCATTATGTAAATTTCAGGTGAGAAGCTGCTTTTAAAAGATAATATGTAGTGACTATTCACCATCGCCACGAAGTAAATAAACACCCGGCCTTCCACAGATAGACTTGAAATCGGTATCTCCTTTTTGAGGGGAGCACAGTGGAAAAAACACGGGTCTAGAGACACAGACGTGGTAGGCGCTGCCGCTCAGGCTCTAGTGGCTGAATGAAATTAGAAAGGCTCTGGGTATCCGGAACTCAATTTCCCTCTCCACACACAGGGAGCTGTGGAGATCTCTGCCTCCCATCTGGGAAAGCTGGCCGGAACCAAGTCAAATAAGAGATGTACAAACCCTCTGCAACAGATGAACCCCAAGGTCACCTAGCCAATACAGGCACGGCCTGATGGAAGGACCTGATTGCAGGCTTGTCTGTCTCAAGTATCAGCTATTTCTATCATTGCTGCCCACAAACTGGGAGTGAGTGGGGCCAAGACCACCCCACAGCGGATAATAACAAGGAGAATAAAGCAAGGCTCTCCCAAAGATTTCCTCTCCCTAGAAAAGTCAAAATTGGCCTTAATGTCAGTAAAGGCCCTGGACTAGGCCAGACGCGGGGGTGCAGTCAAGACACCCCACTGATCTAGCACTCTTCCAGAGAGATGTAACCGCCCACAAATGTGTGGCACTTGCTCCCAAACAGGAAGCAGTGTGCATCAAACAGGATGGGCCTGTTGCAGGCCACAGTGCGTGTGTGACCTTCCCATACTTGCCCTTACTTAGCTCACGCACCCTCGAAGATCAGCGTGCCCTGCTTCCAATTCCGCCCAAAGGAATAGAGAGTAACCTTGAAGCTACCCTCCGTCCTCCGGTGGGAAATGGGCCAGCTCCCAATCTGCCGCTTCCATCTAGCCGGCGCCCGCGGAGGAAGGCAGGGGTGGTCCGCTGAGAACCGTTTTCCCCCATTGTGTGAGATGCTTCCACGCTCAACGGACCGTTCCCTCTTCTTAGCAGTAAACTATTAGAGGGGAAGGGTATTTTCTGCTCTTCAGGTGCACAATGACTGCCCCCAAAAACCGAGACGGGGCACTGAAAGGGACTGTACACCTGCAGCCCCCGCCCACCTGGGCAACCGCCGATGGGCTCGCCGGACTCCGGACGCCGACCCGCCAACTGGTTACCTGCGTCCCACATCTCGGGGAGGGGGACACGGTGGAATCTGCACCACCGCCCAGAGGACAACCCCGAGTTAGGGGGCTCAACAGGACCTGGACTGGGGCTCCAGAGTGCTGGGGGACCAGCGGGGCGGGGCTGGGCGGGGCGCCGGGGGCTACACTCCCGACCCCCGCCGGGCAAGAGCGCCGCGCGGGACCGTCGCGCAAACGGCCTGCGTGAGCGCGGCACCGCCCCCGGGATGCGCCAGAGGCCGACCCCGGGGCGCGCGGGGAGGCCGCCGGCTCTGCGGCACCCGAGGCGGGCCCGGCGCGGGGGCCGGGCGGGCTGGGTGCGGGGCAGGGCGCCGGGAGGGCGCTGACGGGCCCGGCCCGAGTCGGGGGCGGGGAGAGCGCGGAGGGACGCAGAGCGGGCCGGGGCGGCGCCTCGGAGTGGCGGCCGCCCCGCGCCGCGCGCCCCTCTTACCGGCAGATCTGGATGGTGGACGGGGTCTCGGCGGTGGGGCCCGACATGCTGGCGGCGGCGGCGGCGGCGGCGGCGGCGGCGGTGGCGGCGGGCGGCTGAAGGAGAGCGCGGGTGTCGGGCGTGAGAGGGTGGAATGAATGAGCTGGGGCGGCACCATGGAGGGGGCGGGGGAGGCGGGGCCGCGGCGCCGGCGGGGCGGGGCCCGCGGGCCGGCGGCGAATCGGAGCGGCGTCCTGCGCAGGCCCCGCCCCGCCCGCGCCGCCTGCGCGAGCGGGCGTTCGGGCGGTGGGGCGCAGCTTCTAGAAGGTTCGGCGGCCGTTGGGCGGTGCCAGCGGGCCAGCCTCTCCTCGCGAGGCACAGCTCATGCGTGGCGTTCCGGCCGCCCGCCCGGCAGCTCGCGGTCTAACGGCGCGGCCAGGGGCGGGCGGGCCGGACGCGGAGGCCTCGCCGCCGTTGCACGGCAGGAAGGCCTGCGGGAGCGAGCGTGGAGGTCTCGCCTTCTAAAATCAGCCCCTAGAGGAAATCAGAGGCGGTTTCCCGTAAACGGGCGATCATGGCCGAGCTGCCGTGGGGCGTTGTGCAGGATGCACGTGGGTGCACAAAACGGGAAGTCAGGAGCCGGCAGCCCCAGCAAGTGCCGGAGCCGCAGCAGCAGCGCAAAGCTGCCCAGTTGGACTGAAGAGAAACAAGGAACGGGGGTCTGTGTATACGGCCCGCTGCAAACACGGCAGAGCTAGCCAGGCACCATGACAGCCCGGGCCGGATGTTGTTGTGTCCTGGGTTCTGTAAAGAGAAAATGATGCTCCGGGGTTAATCACTTGTGTATGACTGCCATCCGTTTATGAGGCTGCCCTGTTTTCAAGGAGGCTGGTAGTGGGGGTGGGGAACACCAATCCCTTAGCAAAAACACCATGAGTTATTTTTGCTATAGTGCTAATGGATTTACACGGTCTCCTTACACAGCCTGACTTTAGTTTTTTTCGACTTTCTCCTCAAACTACTAAGCCATTTCTACCCTTCTCTTTTGGCCAAACCCAGAGCTGTTTATCCTCTTCTCTTTCTTATTCATTCCCTTCTGTTTTTTTTTTTTTTCTACTGGTCAATTATTAAGGTCACTAATTCCTTCCAAGTTGCTAAATCCAGTAATCTGTCAGAAGTCATTTTACCTGACTTCTCAACAGCACTGAACAGACACATAACCCCTCCTCGAAACCATTACTCCAGGCCTTGGGAGCCACCGCATGTTCCTGTTTTTCTGACCACCTACTCAGCCTTCTCTGCTGGTTCTGCCTCACCTCCTTCCTCTTAGGACTTTGGAGAAGACCTGAGCAGTGCTTGGACTCTTGAGGTCTCACCTTGTCTCATAACTTTTAAGTCCCATCGATTCAGTAACTGCCACACATCTGTGGCTCGGACTGCATCCCTGAATTCCAGATTCATATCTGCTCTTGGCACAGCTTGCTTGGGTTATATAATAGGCATCGGGCATCCACCAAGCCTTCCCATCTGAGGACATTTCCATCCCTTCCTGCCAGTGCTCAAGCTAACCCAGGAGTCATCTTTGACCCCAGTCTCTCTCAAACCCATCAGCACATTCTGTGGCCTTTACATTCAAAATCAGTGTAGAATGTGGTTACTTCCCATGATATTCAAGAATCTGCCTACACCTACCTCCCAAAGTCTGGCCTCAACTACCTCAGCCTCCACCTCCCCACTGAGCTCCAGCCTCTCTGCCCTCCCTGATAATCCTTGAATATGCTGGGATCACTCTACCCTGGGGACCCATGTGGCCCGTCCATTCACATCTTTAGTGCATTACCCTAAAATTACAGTTCCCCAAAACCCCCTGACCTCCTCCTTGGGTTTTTCCCTTAGTACTTACTACCATTAAACATATCTTTTGCTCATCTGTTCGTTGAGTCTCCCTCGACTAGGATATATGTACCCCGCGGGCGTGAATATTTGACTGTTTTGTTCATTGCCGTATCCCAAGCTCCTAGAAGAGTCCTTAAAACGTAATAGGTGCTCACTAAATATTTTATGGACGATTGAATAAGTAAGGGTTTACAACAGCAATATATTTAACAACAGATATTATATCTCATTTGCACACTCTCTTTGGACTAGAAGTATTATCCAAAAATAGTCATTTTAAAAAATTAAATGTATTTAAATAATTTCATCTAATATTTATGGAAAGGTACTGAAGAAACTTGATACTGATAACCTTTTGGAAGGAGGACTAGGGGTAAGGCCTTTACTTTTCACTCCTATGTTTTTGTACTATTATCTAACCTCTCATATATTTTATTATCTTTTTATGTCAATATGGAATATCTGATGTGAAGCAGTAGGAACTCTTCTACACTGATGTTGGGAGTATAAATTGGTATAATCTCTGGAAAATAGATTTTAAAAGTTTAGACTGAAGTTAAAAATAGCCATACCCTCTACCCAGCAATTCCACTCCTAGGTGTACATCCTATATATTGAGTCTGAGCGCCCCCATATATACTTCAAAGAAGGTTCATAGCAACACTGTAATAACCTCAACTAGAAATAACTCAAATGCCCATCAACAGTAGACTGCATCGGTAGAACCTAGTATGCTCATCAATGGAGGACCATGAAATAGCCATGAAAAACAATGAAATTCATTTACACACATCAAGGGAGAATTGCAACGTAGAGGAAAAGAGATCCAGAAGGATGTAATAGTATCAAGCCGTGAACAGAAAGATCTACCCTGCATTTGTGCCGTTATCAAAAAGACACCAGATAACGAATGTGGGCGAGGATGTGGAGAGAAGGGGACTCTGGTGCATTGTTGGTAGGAATATAAGTGGGTCCAGCCCCTGTGAAAAATAGTATGGAGGCTCCTTAAGAAATCACAAATGGAATTACTATATGACTCAGCAATCCCACTTCTGGGTGTCTATCTGAAGGAAACAAAACCATTATCTCAAAGAGCTATCTACACTCCTGTGTTCATCGAAGCATTATTCACAATAGCCAATATATGGAAACAACCCGTGTCCAATGGTGGATGAATATTTGAGATATGCAGTCGGCCCTCTGTATCCATGGGTTCCTCATCCGTGGATATGGAAGGCTAAGGGACTTGAGCATCTTCAGATTCTGATATCCTTAGGGGTTCCTGTAACCACTCCTGTGCGGATACAGAGGGATGACTGTATATGTACATACCTGTGATGGAATATTATTCAGCTTTAAAAGGAAGGAAATCCTGTCATTTGAGGCAACATGAATGAACCCAGAAGGCATCACACCAAGTGAAATTAAGCCAGACAGAGAAGAACAAATAATGCATGGTATTGCTTATACAGTATGTGGAATCTAAAAAAAAAAAAAAAAAAAAATCGAACTCATAGAAACAGTTAGAACGTGGTTGCCGGGACTAGGGGGTGGGGAGAATAGGGGGAGGTTGATGAAAGAGTATGTACTTTCAGCTCTAAGGTGAGTAAGGTCTGAGGATCCGATGTAAAACATGGCGACTCCAGTTGATACCACGGTATTGCATAATCGAAGATTCCTAAGGATAAATAATTAGGAAAACATAAGTAGGTGGTAAAGCTCTAAAGAAAAACAAGGAAATGACTGTCACGAAAGTCAAGATTGTGGTTCTTTCTCAATGAGAGAGGGTTGTCATCAGGGTGAGTCACACAGGGTAGGGAGAATGGGGGAGGACTCGCTTTTTGTCTCTTGACCTGAGTGATGGCGTACAGGCTTATAATTGTTTTTTAATTGCACATATGTGTATTATGCATTTTTCTAGCCATTATAAGTCACAACTTTAAAAACTAACATATCTGGGAAGTGAGATTACGGCCCTTTTTTTTTCTTTATATTTTTAGGGAAGGAGTGAGCCTAGTGGTTATGGGTGGGGACTGTGTAGTCAAATCTGTGCACTCATATTTTATCTTCAGTATTTATTACTTAGGCAAATCACTTACCTACTCTGCCCAAGTTACTTCATCAGTACTGTAATTGCAGTGGTGAAATAGGATAGATTACGAATGAGAAGCAACAAGCATTCTAAAAGATTAACTATTAGTATACTTCACTCCATTAGACATAAATATTTTTTTAAACTGAAAATCGGGTTCTTGTGTATGTTTGAATTTATAACTCAGAGCTATGAAAGAGAAGGGGCATGATGATCGCAAGGCTCGTGCCCCCCAAACTGCTCAGCACTTACCCGAGCACTGTCGTCTGACCCATGTCTGGGCAAGGCGTGAGACAGGGCAGCAGGCCCGCTGTGGATCCCAGGGAAGATGCTTACAGCTCCGAGGGCCACTGCTTGTCACTTCCTTTGCGTGGGCGAGCAGGAGCTCTGAGTAAACAGAGGGACCTTCCGGCAAGCCTGTGTCTAAAAGTCACCTTAGGGTCACCACTTGGAGAGGTTCGATAGGCGGACAGAGTCAAGAGGCCTTATGAGAGGGACGTGGAGAGTAATTGCAGGCAGAGGGAGTGCCAATCAGAGAGGGAGGTAACGCGATGCTCAGTTCTGAGCAGGGCCCCTAGTCCTGCCGCCTGAGCGCCCCCCAGGGCTGTACGGCCTTGAACAAGCTCTTCATACATCTGTGCCTTGCTTCTCAAATTGGGAAGAATGGGGAAACAGTAGTGTTTGCCTATTGGGTTACGAAGCACTTGGGACAGTGCTTGGCATGGGAAAAGGACAGCGTGAAGCAGGGCTTTATGAGCTAGCTCCCGGTCAAAGCCAAGCTGCTCTGAGGTGCAGAGGGCGTTCAGACCGCCCTCGTTGGGCACCCAGGAAAGAAGACTCCAAGTTCAAGCTGGGATTCCAGTTCTCCAGGGCCCCTCCATGTCCTTCTGGGCGTCAGGGATAGGATGCAGCCAAAAGAGGGGACCTGGCCCTTTTGCTCACACAGCCTGTTTCTTTTCATGCTAATAACATTTCGCTGTTTTACTAAAGATTTGTATTTTCCTCATAAGATTATACCTCTCGTCCACTAAATTCGTGTGGATGAGACTCAGTACATTTCCAGCAGGAAATTTATGTAAGTACGGAAGTGGAGCTCTCTGTTCTTAGGGGACCCCAAACCTTTCGAGGAGAATGGGCCCCATGACCTCATTTGTACCCTGCTCCTAACACCTTCCAAATCAAGCCGTGGGGTTCTGACCCCAGAAGGAACCACTCTGAGGAAACCTGATCAACGGCCCGTGTGAAAGCGGGACCATGCCAAGAACAAACGGAACGAAGGGAGGAGAAAAACACCCTTGAGTGCGGAATAGGCGTGGACCGATTTTCCAAAAGCATCACGTGGCAGTCATCGCTTCGACTTTAAATAGATCGGACTTTGCGTCTAGAATCACAGCCCGGCCCGGTGCCCGCATGTCGGCGGCTTAGCGGAGAGAGATCTTCCGGGTGCCCTGGCCTGTGCCGTCGTGGCTCCCCTCGCAGGCCCCAGGCACCCAGTCTCTGAGCCTGAATGAAACTCGCTGGCTCTACCTAGGGGCTGAATGACTTCCTCGTTGTGGCTCCCTTCCCTCTGCCGGGCCCCCCAGCCTGGGCTCCACCCTCCCTGAGGTCTTGCTAAAAAGCAGAATACACTTCCCCTTGTTCAAATGTATGCCAGGAACCCCGTGATTGCAACGAAAGCCACCCAGAGTCGAGTAATTCTACTTTTCTCACACGTATGATAAAAAGCTGGGGAATACTTACGTTTCTCAAGGGTCCTGGAGAATAGCGGTATTGGTTTCATGCAGGAGTAGTTGCTGTTGGAAGAACCCAAGGGCTTTTATTTGCTGGAGACGCTTAAACTGAGCTGCTGCACACGAATGTGTGGGCTGTGAGGGGCACTGCGGCCCCGCCCCCCCTGCTCCCAGCTTCCCAGCCCCGCCGGGCAGAGCGGGGCCCCTGAGCGCCGTGTCTGGAAGTCACCGCGTTCCCTGCCGGCCAGCGCACTCTGACTCGTGACCGAGCTCCTGCCTGGCACAGATTTGGGTGAAGCCTCTGACAATCATCACTCAGGGCCCGCTGTCCACAGGTCAGATTTTACATCAGTGTGCACGTCCCTGAAGGGGATTCATGACTGGTCATGGGGAAGCTCACCAGTTTGGTGGCCAAGGTAATCAAGGCATCCCAAGCAGTCCCCAGGGGCCTCCTGGCTGTGCAGCCTCAGGTAAGTTCCTCGACCCCTCTGAGCTCTCACATGTTTTTCCTTCGTTCTGTTAATGTGGTAGATTACACAGATTGATTTTTTTTAATGTTACTAAAACGTTGGATTTCTAATAGAAATCGCACTTGGTCGTGATGTGTTTTATAGAATGCTGTATTTGATTTGGTGACATTAAGGACGTTCGCATCCGTGTTCATTTGTAGTTTTGTTTTCTTGCCATTTTTCCACCTGGTTTTGGTATCAGGTTAATGTTGGCCTCATAAGATGAGTTAGTATAGAATTGATATATTCTTTCTTGTTTTAAAAATATTATTTCTTCCTTAAATGTTTTATATGAAATTACCAGTGAAACCATCTGAATCGAATTTTCTTTGTGGGGAGGTTTAACTTATAAAGTTTATCTTCTAAGAAACATAGGAAATACAAGATTATTCCGGTTTTCTATTTCTTTTTGAATCACTTTTGGTAATTTGTGTCTTTTGAGGAATTTTTTCACTTCATTTAAAATTGTTATTAGGAGTCTTTCCAGTTCCGTGGTACCTGTAGTGGTTTCTCTATTGATTACTTGAAACTTTTCCCTTTTTTCTTGATTAGTCGAGCTTCATTTGTCAATTTTATTGATGATTTAAAGAAATCAACTTTTCAAGAATTTTCTCTATTTTTTATTTTTTAGATTTCTGTGCCTATCTTTATCACCCCTTTCTTTTATGCACTAGGGGTTTATTTGGCTTCTTAAGGTGGAAGCTTAGATAGAGCATTGATTTCAGACCTTACTCTTCTAGTATGAGCCTTTCAAGTTATGAATCCAGCTCCGAGCAGTGTTTTGACTGTATCCCACAAGTTTCGATGTGAAATGTTTTCATTTCCATTCCCTTCATTACATTTCCTAGTTTTCTTGTAATTTCATCTCTGACTTATGGGTTAAAAGTCTATTGTTTAATTTCTGAGTATCTGGGGATTTTTCTGGATAGCTTTCCAGGGCTCGTTTTTAACTGGGCTCTGTTTTAGTCGAAAAATACACTCTGTCCATTTTCAATGCCTTTACATTTATTTATGGCCCAGCATACAGTCTGTCTTGGTGACTGCTGATGTCAGGTGCAAGGCTCTGTAAGAGTCAGTTAGGTCAAGTGTGTCGAGAGTGTTGTTCGAGTCTTCCGTAGCCTTACTGATGTTCATTCTACTTGTTTCATCGATTACCCCGTGAAGAGTGCTGAAAGCCCTAACTGTCATGGTGGATTTGACTGTTTCTTTCAGCTGTCAGGTTTCGCTCTGTGTGTTTGGAAGCCCTGTTACTAAGCACGTATACAGTTAAAATGTTTATGTCTTCTTGATGAAGTGATTCTTTTATCATTATGAAATGTCCCGCTTTGTCGTTGATAATATTTCATGTTCTGAAATCTATTTTGCCTGATGTTAATGTGGCTACTCCAGCTTTCTTTTGATTAGTGTTAATAATATGTATCTTTGTATTAGTCAGAGGAACTAGTAGGAGATATACAGACATATATATATGGAGGAAAAGAAAGAGATTGATTTATTATGAGATTAGGAGGAACTGCCTCACATGATGAGGTGGAGAAGTCCCTTGATTCGCCATCTGCGAGCTGGACACCCAGGAAGGTCAGTGGTGTCCATCTAAGTCTGAAGCATGAACACCAGGGGAGCCGGAGGTGTAAGTCGCTGTCCCACCTTGGGAAGGGCCATCTATCTTAGCGAGTCTTCCGGTTCAAATGCTGACCTTGTGTGGGGAGCACCCTCACGCTCACGCCCAGGAATATTTAATCTAGGCATTCTGTGGCCAGTCGAGTTGACATGTGAAGTTAACCATCACGATCCTCTTCCGTCTCTTTATGTTCAGTTTCTGTCTCTGTATTTAAGGTGTATTTCTTCAGGGGTCATGTACCATGGCAAATGAGGGGAGAGGAAAACTTCGGAAAATCAATTAAGGCTGTTCATTTTCCGAATCACGGGGTCCTCTCCAGGCATATTTGGTTTCTTCTCACTCTTTTTCTGTATCGCATTGGTGACCAAGGCTTGACCGTACGCCTTCTAATTGACTTTCATTTCTCCTCCATTATCACCTTCATCACTAGTGAGACTCTCGGTCTCATTCCAGACCCTTCAGAGCTGCTCTAACCAAATCCAAATATTGGAGAGGAAAAAAAAAGTGAGGAAGCGGGTCCCACAGAAGAAAAGAAATAAAACGTGCTTCCTGTCGAACCGCTCGCAGTAGCAGGGTCTTGCATTTTTATGTTGCCCGGCCACGTTTACCTCTTACTTGGAGCGTTCAGACTGTTTATACCTAACGAGACGGTCGATAGCCCCGGGTTTAAGTCTGCCGTTTGCTGTTTGTTTTTTCGTTCGTTCCGTCTGTCCTTTGCTCTTTTCCCCCCTCCTCCTCTGCCCCGTTTTGGATTTATTTTTTTTAACATATAATTCTTTATCGTCTCCACATTTCACCTTCTTCACTAGACCTGTACTATGCCAGCAGTTCCCAGCGTGCGCCCCGTGGACCCCTGGAGGTCCCCGAGACCCTTCCGGTGGGTCCGTGAGCTAAAAACTATTTTATAATTATACCAAAATGTTATTGCCTTTTTTTTTTTTCATTCTCATTCTCTCACAAATTTACAATGTTTTTCCAGAGAGGCCACTTGATGTGTGATGATACAATGAAATGGAAGGAGTCGCCATCTGGGAGCTCTGCATACCACAGGGAACCAGTATTTCTCAGATGACAAATGCGCGATGTTACATAATCGCACACAGGTGAAAGATTAATTCAGATTGCCAGCTAGATTAATGGAGTGTAACGTAAGGGAACGTGAACAAACAGTACATCGATACAGTTCTAGATCCTGCATTCAGTTGACCTTTAAGACACTAACACTTGTTGGGTTTCGGTGTAGCATCAAAGGAAAATATGCACAACTTCCTGAAAAGACTATTAAAATGCTCCTCCCTTTTCAACTATATATTTATATCAGGCCAGATTTTCTTCACACACTTCAACCTTACAACATGTCACAGCGCCCCCGAATGCAGAAGCAGATATAAGGCCCTGGCTGTCTTTTATTAGCACAAGTAGCACGTAAGCAGGCTAATGACTAGAGTTCTCATCTAGCCCGGCTGGGGCATGCTGAGCCTGATATTGGGGGGCAGGGGCCGTGCCCCAAAGGAGCTACAAGTTCTAGAGAGAGCACGTGGGATTGGATTCTGAGGGCGCTGACTCCAGAGGATGGAAAAGAGAACTGGCCAAGGCAGAGTGTATTGCTTTGGGAGCATCGTCCAGGATACTGGATGGACTGCCCTGGCGTCGAGATGGTGCCATCGTGCTGTTGAGATGGCTCCAGTCGTGTGGGCGAGGTGACACCAAGTGAGGCCAGCTGTGCATCAGGGCCTCAGAGAAGGGGCCATGCTACGATGCACGTGCTTTACAGGGCTGGAAAAACCGCCAAAGAAGTAGGTCTCTTGGGAGGACCTGACAGATACACCATTCGCCAAGTGAGTCAGGAAGGCCTAGAGTGGAGCGGTGGCCAAGAGTAGGAGATGCCATCAAGGGACCAGGATCCCTGTCATCCTGGGGTGATGGACTCCAGACCGGCAGAGATCCAGTGGCAGTGCCTAACTGTCACAAGCCAGGAGATCAGAATTATTCCAACAAGTGGCAAAGACGAGGTGGAAGCCAGGGAGGCCTGACTCACAGAGGGTAGTGGACGTGGCTAAAAGAGCCTGGCGTCCAGAGGGCAAAATAGATGGGCAGCCAGTAAGGGCACTGCGTGGTCTGCCCAATGAAAGGAAACAGGATGGACCATCGGAGACTGGGGTGGCGACCTCAATAAAACATAACGGTCCCCTCCTTGCCCGCCTCCCCTACCTCGGACAGTTTTCAGGTCTGGAACCCACTGTTTTTTGGTGGTAAAACACACATCGAGTTTACCATCTGAACTGCTCTCCAGTCTGCAGTTCCGTGGTTGTGCGACCAGCACCACCGCCCATCTCCAGAACCCTTGCGATCATGCAAAACTGGAACTGTACCCGCAGAACACGAAACCGCGCCTTCTCCAGCCCCTGGCGCCCGCCATTCTCAGATGCAGGGTCTTTGCTGGTGCAGATCAACCTGTCCTCGGGTTAATAGGATGAGGCTATTCACTCAGATACAGGAAGTCAGAACCCCTGGAGAGGCGCCTGGAAATCTGCATTTCACGAGCTCCCCAGATAGTGAAAGGACAAAAAATGCCATAAACGATGAAAACGTTTGTGTAAACATGCATCTTTTTACATAGCACCTGTAATGAAGGGGCGAAGCGAATGGAAGACATTTATCTTGTCAGTTAGTTGAGCAGATCACAAGTCCCGTGGGGGCCAGAGGTGGCTTTTCCGTGAGGCCGATGAGGTGTAAGCTTGGAGCTGCTCACAGAGCAAAGACATGGAGAAGTAGAATGTTCTAGGAGCAGAGAGGGGGAGGCCAGAGTTGCCACCAGGAAGCACTTCTGCAGAAGTGTGTCTGGCAAATTGCTTAGAAAGAACCCAAAAGGATGAGACGTCGGCTGCGAGTGCCACTGGTTCGATGTGACTTATATTTTCATTCTGAACAAGTATTCATTTTTGTCATCACTCTATACTCATAATTGCGCATATATATATAAGTGCCTCAGGTCCTGTGACCGGCCACCCAGCCTTGCTCCCTGCTGCCCTCCAGTGGATCTCAGGTGACAAAGCACCACGTGTACACCTCCCAGGGCGCCCTCTAGCCCTGTTCCCACACTCCTGAAACCTTTGAAGTTTTATTATGGCTGCTTTAAGCACCTGGGAGTTTGCCAGGGCCTCTCTCACAATCCAGACTGAAACTAGTTGCTCACAGGGACTCCTCAGTAGGTGGTTGGCTTCTCCCTGACAGCGCACGCTCAGGCAGCTCTCTGCAGGGCGGGCACCCGTGGGCGCAGTGACGCACATGCACACGCACTCACACACTCAGCACCCCAGAGACACAGCCGCACCGCTGAGGAGCTCAGACGAGATGTAAAGCCAAGGAAATAACCCCACTGGCTGGGTTAGTTCTTTTCCGGAACAGCTGGAACCGCCCGGCGTGTTTTGAAAAAGTAAATATGGCCTGATGTTTAGAGTAGGAGGTGCCTACACATGATGGGGGAGGTGCCCCTCTATTCCGCCACGGTCTCCAGAGGGGTCACCCCGAAGCATGGTGGGGAGGGTTCTGCAGAGCGGGGCATTTTTCCAGACCCCTCCCCACGGGCTGCGTGCATTCTACTCCTGTCCAGATAAACCAGTGGGAGATGCAGCCACAGAGTCCGGGCTTCGCAGGCAGAGCTGAGTGATTTGTAAATGTTTGTGAGGGGGGGCCTCCTTGGCTACCCGCTCTTTATGCTCCCTCACGACAGAGATTTGACCTCTCCAAATTAACTGGTGCCAGGGGACGGGTGGGGCCTGTCCCCAGCCCACGTCTCCCAGGCAGCTCAGTGCTCTGGTTGTCCTTGAGTCACTGGATCATTTCACCCACTGGTTTATGAGGAACACGGGACCCTTTTCGCCAACCAAGCGTGATGACCAGACGGAGTTAGAGGCAGTCATGGGGCCATCACAGAAAGGCAGTGAGAACCAGCCATCGGGCGCAGAGTGGGCCTTGTTACAGATTATGAAATCCTCTTGGAGTGAGGTAGCCTCCCTCCCACAGAGAAAAAGCCCACATGGCCCTGCGCTCACCTTTGGCTGTCAGACAGGGGCTGGGCATCCCGGGGGCTGGGAGGAGGAGGTGTCTGCAGGTGCCCCATGGAGGATGACAGAGTTCCAGTTCACAAGCCCCGCAGTGACCTCAGGGCACCTCTTACACATCTCTGCTAGGAAGCTGGCTTCTCACCTCAGGCCCAGAACCTTACCATCCTGGGCCTGTCCCAGCTTCCTGGCAGGACTCGGCTGGCCGACAAGCCCAGGTGCCCAGAATGCCGGGCCCTGTGAGTCACTGGCTTATCTACACATCCCCTCCCTGGCTGCTTGCATTTTACAGCTTGGTTGGGGTCAGGTCAATGAGAGTCCCAGAGCTGCGGACCGGGGATGGGCCTCAGAAACAAGAAGTGACAGATACGGCCACAAGAAGGACAGGGGCCTGTGGTTGGTCAGTACTCACAGAGTTTAAATCTGTATTGAAAGTTCTTTATTATGGGGACACGCAGCCAGCCCGGTGTACGCCAGATGTGGAGTTCTTGACCCAAGGAGGAAACTCCAGCTCACACGCAGCGGGTTACCTGTCCCTCCTCCTCCCCTTGCTCCCAGTATCTCAGCAGGGCAGTCACCGGCTGTCGTGAACTCTCAGGAACAGGCTACAGCAAGCAGAAACGACCTTCCCTACTTTCCAAACCGGCCAGGAGCACAGGCCCTGATGGAGCAGATATCAAAGTGTTGATATTAGGGGCCCCCGGGGTGGGAGTCGAGGCGAAGGCCAGGCTTTCCAGGGTACAGCATACCAGGGTCTGGTCGCATCGCCCATTCATTAACCCACTGTGTTTCTTGAGGATTCACTGTCCCCAGTGCCTTGGGGACATAGCAGTGCCCTCAGTCTCAGTCTTGCCCTCCAGGAGCTGACAGTCCAGCCAGCTGGGCCCAGAAAAGACACCTTGCTAGAGGCTCCCCCTGTTATCTTAACAGTCACTTCTTCAATAACACGCACAGCGTCCCCACATCCTGCCATCGAAATCACTGCCAAGGTCGGCATGGTTTGGTGACACCCTCATTCCCCCATCAGCTCTGTCTTCTTGCCCCTAGGGCCCTGGTCCTTTGTTCAGGCTGTTGGACTAGGTACTGGGGAGGTCACTCCCACTCTCCCACCCCCGTGAAATGGTGGGAACCTGACTGCCTTCTCTCGGGCACCCACCACTGGGATCTGTGGGCCCCTCCCTGAGTCTTCGCAGGCTCTCCTGGCTTCCGCAGGGAAGAAAGAAAAGTCTTAAGAACAAGTTGCTTGCAGTAGCCCATCTTGAAGAGCAGCAGGGAGCAGTTTGTCAGATGACATGAGGGAAGGTGTTTCCTAGTCTTTCACCTGCTGTCATCCTTTGAATTTCTGCTGATGTGACATGGGTCCTGGTCCCCTCTCTATGCTGACCTCCTTGAGGCCACAGGGCGCCCTCGGTCTTTCCCCACCCCTTCCTCACCTGGTACATATACCAGGTTAAATTAATGCTTGAGGAAATAAATCCTCCCAAGACCACCTAGCAAAGCCTCCCCCGCCCCCCACCCCAGTGACACAGGGCCCCGGCTGCATCCAGTCTCTCTCACTCGAGGTGTTGGGCAGGTGAGCCCAGAAGTGTAGGTGATGGCTCCCCTGCCTGCAGAGTCCCTCAGGTCATTGCTTCTGTGTGCCCAGAGGTTCCCAGGCAGAGCTGGCAAGGAGGCAGGTTCCAGAAGGGCTGGGAGGGCAGGAACCCGTCCGATCAGATAGCTGCACCTGGCTCAGGTGAGCTCCTAGCCCGGGCCTTGGGCTGGTGTCAGTGCTGGGGCAGCTGTGGCTAGCCCAGTCCCAGAGCCACCAGCCACAGAGAGGGTGAGGGGTTTCATCCTCCACTGCAGCCACCTTCCCCAGACCCCCCAAGCTGGGAATGAAGCAGGGCCTCTTCCCTTATGTCCCCTAACTGAGTCCCCCAGGTCTTCCGTTCAGATCCCAAACATCTGGCTCTTGCTCTGGCTGTGGGGTGCTGGGCTGATCCCTCGTGGTGGAAATGGCAGTCACCACCAAGAGCTTCTTCAGTCCGTCAGGTCTCCAGGTGCCTCTCAGTCAGCAGGGTCGGCGGCCCAGCCTGGGGGCTACCAGGGCCGCCAGAAGCTCTGGCGACAGGGTGGCGCAGGCGGCGAGGGCATGGGGGCGGGCGGCGGGGAGGGCGAGGGAGGGCCACAGAAGTCCCCAGCGCTCCCGCCGTCAGGGGTGGCGCCGGCCGCCCTCCGCCGCAGGTGCTCCAACAGGCGGGCGCTCACGGCGGGCTCCAGCACGCTGCAGGCCGGCAGCACGCGCGTCAGTCGCTCCACGCAGGCGCGGTAGCCCTCGCGGTAGCTGTCGCGGGGCGCTGCGGGAGGAGAGGCCCGTGAGGCTTGGGGCGAAGCGCGGGGCGCGGGGCAGGGCTGGGGCGGAGTCACTCACTGGGCTCTGCCCCGGGGCAGGAGGACGCAGGCTGGTCCTGCAGGAAGCGCACGGTCATTTCCAGGATATCCGCCTTCTCCAGCTTAGAGTAGCGGGAGCTCTGCGCCCGGCCACCAGGGAGAGGGACAGAAAAACAGACAACCAAGATTCATCTCCGGCAGGCTGCCTGAGCCCCGCGATCTTGCCAGGAGCTGGGCGCCTGGCGCGCAACGGTCCGCGGCGGGTCGGCTGCCCCAGGCCAGACCCCATCGGGGTTCTGTCTTGGGCGACGCGCGCGGAGCCCCCTCGCCGGTCCCTGGGGCGGAGGCACCTCGGCCCGCCCGCCCACCTCGCGCCGCGTCCCAGGACCCCCCTGCCCGGCCCCCAGCGCCTCGGCACGCACCTCCCTGCCCAGCAGCGGCAGGATGAGTCCCTTGAGCTGCTTCAGGCTCTCGTTGATGCGCGCGCGGCGACGCTTCTCCAGCAACGGCTTCAAGCTCTGCGGGCGGACACCGAGGCCGCGCTACGGCGGGGCGCAGGCTGGGCCCCCAGTCCCGCGCGCCCCGCCCAGCCCCAGTCCCCAGCTCCTACCTTACGAAGTTCTGCCGCATCTCCCGCCCTCCGAGGCAGCCCCATGCTGGATGGCGAAGCGGCGCCGCTGCGGGCCGGGTGCGTGAGAGGCGCGCGCCCGCCCCCACGCGGAGCAGAGACGCGGCGCTGCGAGGGAGGCCCCGGGAGGGCGCCGCTCCGGCGGGCGCCAGTGGTGAGCGCGCCACGCCCGCAGCCCGGCTTTAAGAAGGCGGTGCTGCCCGCCCCGCCCCGCCCCGCCCCGCCCCGCAGAGTCAGGCCGCCTGCGGGTCCCACCTCTCAGCTTTGTTCCTGCGCGGGCTGGAGCTCGGAGGGGGTCGGCAGAGCCCCAGGGATCTCGCTCCAGGCCTTCGCGTCCCATCTGCAGTGGGGTCGCAGGCCCGGGGCACCCCCCCACACACACACACGCGCGCGCACCTGCAGGGGTGTGTAAGGGTGCCATCGCAGCCCTGTCCCGGCGGGCAGGAGGCGCATGCGTGACGCCAGGCCTCGCCTTGCTGGGGCTGCGGTCCCTCCTTGTCCAGCGCCTCCTCTGAACTCCGCCCTAGGCTCAGGCAGGGGACCCGGTGGCAGCCAGACCCCCAAGACCCAAGACTAGGGGAGCTCGCACGCGAGTTTCTGCTCCTAGGAGAGATTCGCCCCCGCCAGTCGCTCTGCGGACAGGAGGGTCTAGCAGGAAACGGAAACCGAGGCCCAGGGAGAGGTCTCAGCCTGGTCAGGTCCTGGCTGCTGAGAACTGGCCGAACCTGGACTAGGCCTCGGCCCCTGGACCGCCTGGCCAGGGTTCCCCTTCCTCAGTTCCGAATGGGGAAACTGAGGTCCAGAGAAGACCCAGCAACCCGGAAGCCCTCAGAACTCATTTTCATTTTAACCGGCTCTAGCTCCAGTCCCCACTCGTGGGACAGGCGGGGCGGTTGTGGGTGCCGGCTCCCCGCCGCCCGCTTTGGCCCGGGCAGCCGCTGGGCCCGCCTCCTCACCGCGTGGCCGTTGCTGCAGCAAACTGGCTGGGCGTCCTCCGCCCGCCCATCTGCTCGGCGCCGCCCTCCCCCAACCGGCTGGCGGGGCAACGGCCACCTGGCCCGGACGGCACTGCGGACTGCCCCGCCGACCCATTGGGCGGATGGTGGGCGGACCCACCCAACCAGGTCTGGAGGAGGCACCGAGGAACAGAGCCGGGAAGACGCTGTCCAGGGTGCTGAGCACGCCCCCCACCGCAGCCAACTCCCATTTCCCTGCCCCGCATCCTCTGCTTGTCCCAAGTCCTCCTGCCACGTGCTTCCCCAGCAGGTCCCAAGAAGACCAGCGTGCCCATCAGGAAGAGCCTCCGAGCAGCCTGCGTGAGAGGGAGCGCGGGCTAGCGTACCTGTCTGCCACGCGAAGGGCCAGGTGGCCACCATTTATGAAGCGCGCGCTGTGTGCCAAGCTCAGGGCCAGGAGCTTTTTGGCTCCATTAACCCCCATAACAGTTCTAATTATGAGAATATATCATTCAATGCTTTTGGCCCAGCAGGGCCTGTGGGTTCCTCAGCTCCTGTCCGCCTTGCATCTTTGAGCCCAGGGTACCTATGTGTCGGCCCCCTCCAAAGTAATTAATTATTCTTTAAGTCTTTGGAAAAGGACTTTGTGCATCACTTATTCGTGTCCTACACATCACCCCTCCCCACCCCAGCCACACACGCCGGCTCAGTTCTGTGCCCACAAGCCCACCCTGACCCAACGTCTGCATTCTTGCCGAGAGTCCCTGATACTAGCTCCCGGAGAAAGGGGCTGAGAAAGAAGGTTCCTCCCAGAACGCCCCCTTCCCTGCCTGTGGACCACCATTTTAAGACTTGAAGGCAGGGGAGCAAACTCTCTCCAGTGCCAGTTACCTCAGATTTTTTTGTTTCTCCTCCATTCTCCCATCGCCGTGAAGGCTTGACCGGGTAACCGACCTCTCCTTTCAACCACAGGATCCTGGGGGGGTTGCCGGTTACCAGTAAGAAGTTATTTATAACCTGGGGAACTTAGGTAAGACAACTGCATGGGCAAGGTGTGGGGGTTCAGGCTTTAGGGAAGTCGGGGGCACCCAGGGTACAGTGAGGACACACTCTATCCCTGGGCCCTGCCTGAACAGTGTTCAAACACGCACTTTCCACATAATTGGCAGATGGCCTGAGCCCAGCAAAAACATGAGAGGAGACCTTCTGTGTTGGGGAGTCCCTCAGCTGACATCTGGAGGTAGGGGTGCAAGGTGCAGAGTAAGGAAGAGCACCACAGTGTCGACTAGTCTCTGCCCATTCCATTTATGTCACCTCGGGCGAGATATGTTAACATCGAAACAAACAAAAACTCCCCGTGCCTCAGTTTCCCCAGATTTATAATTGAGATAGTGGTAAGACCTGTCTCATAGCGTCACCGTGGGGATTAAATATGCCATTGAAGCTTGGCATATTGCCTGGTAAGCTGTAGGACTGCCATAAATGTGTTCTGGCTAGTATGGGCTCTCTGGGGCTGCTGGGGAGGACCGGTGGGCCCGAGGGAGCCCAGAGAGGACAGAAAAGGTCTGGATCTCAGCCTGAGTCTGAGCAGTGTCCTTAGAGGACTCTGAGTAGATGGTCAGCAAGGACAGGTGTTTACACATGACTTTTATGGAGACGTCCCTATAGGCAGCGGCTCAGGGACCTCTTGCCGTACCTAATGCCATAGCAGCATCAGCACAAGGCTCCCAAAATGACAAAATCATGCTCTAGATGAGGGTGTCCAGAGCCAGAGGTGCCATCTTGGAAGTGAAGGACCCAAACAGCAGGACATGATTTTAGTCATGGAGGCACAGGGGAGGGGTGCCCAAGATGAGCCGTTTCATCTCTTTGTCTCTGCAGCTCTCAGGGTGCACCTGCGGCTGGGTAAGCTAGAGAAGGAGTCGCTCCAGCGGGCAGCAAGAACCAGGCAACGAATGGAGGTTACCAGGATAAGACTCCTTCCTCCCTTTGTCCGCAAACCACAAGGTATGGGTCCCAGACCCCAGTGGCCACAGGTCTCATGAAGGGAGCAAGGCCAGTCTGGCCGGTAGAAGCCACTGGAAACCCACCCCAACCCACAGGCACAGCTGCTCTGGTTTACTGGGCGCCTTGGAGCTCCGAGGCCATCACACATGGCGCCACCAAGTGGCGGCGGCGAAATGGCATCCGCTGCAGCCGCCCAGTCCCCCATTTGGACTTTCGCTGTTCCTAGAAGCAGCTTCATTCTACATTTCCGTGCTGCCTGACGCCGGGAGGGCTGGGCGCTGCGTGAAACAGTCCAGAATCAGGCTCTCCAGTGAGGGGGTAGGCTGGCGGCGGGGGGGGGGGGGGGGGGGGGAGGGGAGTGGGAAAGGAAGGGCACAGACTGTTTCAAGGTCACAGGATGTGTTGACTGCCTCCTCACCCCTGCACAGCCCGCGCCTCTGGCAGCTTTCCCCGGTGTCCGGCCGGCCGTGCCTCCCTCCGGCTCCCGGGAAGGGATTCTGGCCGTGGATGCTCTTCGGGCCCGCTGCCCTCCCTCGGGACCTTCCTTTGCCCTCTGGGAGGGGCCCCGGCCCCGTCCCCCTGGGGACTGCTCCGGCATCTCGCGCTGTCCTCTCCCCTGCACCCCTGCTTTCCCTCACGCTCGCGGTTAACTGCCCCCCACCCCAGACGGCAGCTCTGGGCGCGCCCTGAGCCCACCGCTCTAAACCCAGAAATCCGAGCGCACCAGGCATCCCTCTCCGATCTTCTCTCCCTGCCTCCCTCCGTCCGGGACGCTCTCGGGCGTCTGGAGGACCTCCAGTCTGAGAGCACGGCACCCGTCGTACCCACTGCGGCCTGGAGCCAGGGCCCCTCGAGACTTGCTAGGGCGGCTCGTGCCGCCGGCCTCTGCCCCTGCCCACCCCTGACTGGAGCGCCGCTCTTTACCACTCAAAAGACAGCCCCGGGCACCTCCTCAGACGGTCCTCCCGGACCACCCTCGTAGCCCCCCAGGCTCACTCCCTATCACTCGTTTTCCCGTTCCGATGACACTTGTCACTGTCTCGAATTTGCAGTAATTGTCTGCTGGCTTGTGTCCCCAGCGGGCTCGGCTAGCCAGAATCGAACCCAGTTTGCCCACCCCCTGGGGCTCCGTTTTTACACGACGTAAGTTAGGAGAGAAGCCCCCGCGCGCCCTGGCGTCTGTCGCCGGAGTCCGCGCGGCCGGCCCGCGCGCGGCCATCCCGTCGGCGGGGCGGGGCGCGGGGCGGGCGGGGCGGGCCGGAGGCGGTGCAGCGGGCGGGCCGGACGCTTAAGCCGGGCGCTGCGGGGACCCGGACCCAGAGCGCCGCGGGGGCGGAGCGGAGCGCGAGGCGGTGCGCGGCGGAGGCCAGGCCGGCAGCCGCTCCGCCTCCCACGCTCAGGGCTCCGACGGCCGCGCCGCGCACTCTCCCGGTGCCCGGGGACCCGCGCATGGCGCCGCGCGGGGCACGCTGAATGCTGCGCGCCGGGCGCAGCGCCGCGGGCGGTGCGATGGCCCTGGAGCAGGCGCTGCAGGCGGCGCGGCAGGGCGAGCTGGACGTGCTGAAGTCCCTGCACGCCGCCGGCCAGCTGGGGCCCTCGCTGTGCGACCCGCTGGACGCGCTGCCCGTGCACCACGCGGCCCGCGCCGGCCGGCTGCACTGTCTGCGCTTCCTGGTGGAGGAGGCCGCCCTGCCCGCCGACGCCCGCGCGCGGAACGGAGCCACGCCGGCCCACGACGCCGCCGCCACCGGCCACCTCTCCTGCCTGCAGTGGCTGCTCTCGCAGGGCGGCTGCAAGGTGCAGGTGGGTCCGCGCCGCGCCCCGGCCATCCTGGGGCTTCCTCCCCAGGAGAGAGTGCTGGCCTGGAGCCCCCACCCCGACCCCTCTGCCTCGGCTCAAGGGTGGGTGAGGTTGGGCGTCTCCCAACTGAGCCTGCTTTGCAGCCCCTTGGGGGGCTTGGAGTGAGGGGGCCCCTGGGGTGAGATGCCCCCGCAAGCCCTGGGCGCTGCTTAGAAGAGCTCCCAGGTGATGGGGGGGCAGGAGGGAGTGGGGCTCGACTGCGCTCCTGTTTGATCTGGGGGTGGGGAGGCAGAGCACTGGCCCAGGGAGTCCCAGAGAGTGGGCCGGAGCACTGAGGACCTGCACACGGAACCAGAAGCCCAGGTCCTCCGGGCTCAGGTCTGGAGGGCGGTGGGCAAAGCTCACCCCAGGCGGAGATGCAGGTGTCGCTGAGGCTAGGGCATAGGGGAGAGGCAGTGGGCCGGGTAACTGGGGGCATCTCCAGCACCTGAGCGGACTCCCGCGCATCAGCCTCTCCTGGCCTCTGCTCCAAGTTGCTTCTCCAGCCCAGCCTGAGTCTTCCTGCCCCAAGACCCTCCGTGGTCTCTCCTGGTGGCTGCCAGGCTGCTGTAAGCTGGGCCCCCCCTGAGCCAGAGGGGAAGGCAGCTCAGTCTCTGATGTGCAGCTCTCCTGCTGGAGACAGAGCACCCAGCAGGTCCTAGGCCTGGGGACTCGGGACGGCCCTTCCCTCCTGGACCCGCCAGTCCATCAGGGCACGGACAGCAAACCCACAGGCTAGAAAGCAAAGCAGGTACCACCAGGTGCTGCTGGGCCACGCAGCGGGGAGTGTCGGGGACCGTTTGGGCAAGGTGGCCAGGGAAGGCCCCTCTGAGGAGTGACCTCTGAGAAGGGTTCTGGCTGATGAGAAGGAAGTGGCCAGGTGACAATCAGACAGTTCCGAGCGCAAGGAACAAGACGTGCAAAGCCTTGAGGCAGACGCATTCTTGTCCTGCTGCAGAGGCGGCCAGGAGTGACATGAGGGTGGGAGAAGCCACCAGGGCCAGGTCCTGGAGGGTCTGCTAGGCTGGACCAGAAGACGTGCTGGTCGCTGGGGAAAGCCAGTGGATGGAGGAACCAGAACTAACTTGTCACTCAGCAAGACCACTGGGTTCACCGGATGTGGAAGAGGTGGGGGTGACTGAGCTGGCCGGCTGTGCCCTAAGGATGACCAGACACCCGCCCCCACCTTTCTCCCTCAGGACGGCAAGGCCCCCCTTCCGCCCTTCTTGGGAGGTGGCCCGGCCCCTTATCTCCTGCCTGGCTCTGTTATCAGAGTTCCTGGCACGTGGTCCATGCCCACTCTTTTGGGAGGTGGCATGCCTCCCCGATCCTGGTGTCCGGGCTTGGCTAGAAGCCTCCTGAGCCACTGCAGAGGATATGGCCTTGTGCCCAGCTTATCAAGTCTCCCGCCCTCAAGCCGCAGCAGGCGTGGGCGCTGGGGGTAGAAGTGTGTGGATCGGGGAATGACCTCGACCCAGCTCAGCCTAGAAAGATGAGCAGATGGGAGGTGCAGGCCACAGCGCGTGCGGCTCCTGGGGTCTACACGGCTGTTCGAGCCTTGAGAACAGGCCAAAGCCCATAGTTCTGGGTCCTCTTCTTACTGCCGCCCCCGCCCAGAGCCAACAGGACCCCCTGCAGCCTCAGACCCCCCAGTCGTCAAGGCCAGTGGGAATCGAGGGCCTGGGCTCAGGGGACAGACCGAACCAGCCCTCCGTCCCGCCTGGGTGTTCCGGCACGCAGAGGGGGCCCAGTGTCAGCCTCGGCTTCCCTTCGCCTTCCTCTGCGCTCCCTGACTCTTCCCGGCTCGATGGCCAGGTCGCTCGCCCCCTGTCCCCGCAGTCTGACATGACTTCCAGTCGTGCCACGGGCCCCAGACCCTCGGCCCGCTCTCTTCCTTCTTGTTGCTTATGGGAGCCTCGGAGGGTCTCCCGCTGCTTTAGCCACACCTGTCCCCACGGGACCATCTCTTCCCTGAGCCTAGGAACCCGCGCCCGCCTCTCATTCCTGCCCCGGCCCTTCCTCGTGCCCCGGTCCAGCTTCCTGCCCACCTCCATCATCCCACACACTTGGTGCTGGGAGCTCGTTCTGTTCTAGAACCCATGCCCACTCTCCCAAAGTCGCCCGCCAGCCTCTGAGTGCTGACTCCTGGGTTCACGCTGATTCTCCTCCTTGCCCAGGTCACATAAGCAGCACCTGCCAGCCCCCTCCCATAGCAGACGCACACACACACCTGGATGACCTGAAGATGACACATTCAGCACTTCTGGGCCCAGAGGATTGCTGCACCCCCTCTGGGGCGCCTGAGAGGGGGTCTTGCCCAAGCCCCTCCCAGAGGCTGCCTCTAGCGCACACGCACAGATACCACCGTTGGCTGACAGCCGAGGTCCTGCCAGCTGCCTCCGCAGGGCAGGGACACAGAGCCAGAGCACAGCCTGTTCCCTGGGGAGGGAACAGGGAGTCTGCTGGGGGTGGGGGGCAGTTCTCTGCACCGAGACTGGGTTGTTGGAGGTGCACCAAGCCGGAGGCCACTTCCCATGTGACACCTGGGGAGGGGCACAGAGAGGGGGTAAACGTTGGATGTAGGAGGGCAGGGGTGCTCCCCACAGTCCTCATGCCAGCCCGGTGCAGCCCTGACAGCCCACCCTTCCTGGGCCAGCAGCCCTCGCTCGCTCATTCGGGCAGTCCCTGAGCACCTAGGTGACAGGCAGGGTGGCTCCGGGCCAGAGGCTAGGACAAGGTTGCCACGTCCCGAAAGCCCCCTTCGTGTGGGCATTTCACAGTCGTGAGCTGCGGTTCTCAGAAAGCCCGCCGTGGATGGCATGGCGATGCCACTTAGGGGCTGAGGTCCAAAGAGCGCTAGTTAGGTGCCCGAGGACAGAGCTGCCCCAGGGGCTGGTGGGAGGCGGGAAGCTGCCTGAGCCAGAGAGGGGGGACGGACAAGACTTCGGGGCTAATGGGCTCTCCTTCCACAGGACAAAGACAGTTCTGGTGCCACAGTCCTGCATCTGGCTGCCCGCTTCGGCCACCCCGAGGTGGTGGACTGGCTGCTGAGTCACGGCGGTGGGGATCCCAACATGGCCACAGACACGGGCGCCCTGCCGATCCACTACGCTGCCGCCAAAGGGGACTTCCCCTCCCTGAGGCTTCTCATCGGGCACCACCCCGAGTAAGGACACCCTCCTCAGGGGCCCCTGGGGGTGCCAGAAGCTGCCACGACCCTCCGGAGTGGCCAGCTGGCCAGGCCAGAGACAGCCCCTACCCCGGCTGGCAGGCTGCCCACAGCCACTCGCCCCAGAGGCCTGCACACGCAGCTGCACGTGGGGGCCTGGGCACGCAGGCCAGCACCGCCTGCTGCCCTCCAGGATTCTTACCAGCCTGCAGCCATGGTCCCTCTAGCTCCGGCCTGTGCCGAATTGCAAGGCTGTTCTAAGGGGTGGGGGGTGAGTTGACGGGAGCATCTCCTAGACCCCTAGTGGAGAAAGCAGTGGCGGAGGCGTGGCAATTGTCCAGCAGTGAGGCGAGAGGGCTGCCCACCGAGACGCCCACCCCACCTCCAGCCCCCTCAGCCCATGCCCGCCAAGGTGGTGGGGCCCCCGAACCTCCGGGGCCCTTGGCCTGAGCACCTGGCCTGAGAACATAGCTGAGCAGTGGGCCGCGGGCACCCCAGGGTGGGGCACGTGGAAAAATGGGGCTCAATGAAAAGCAGGGGCGTCACGGGGGACCCTGGAGTAGGGAGGGAGCCAGATCTTAGGTGCGGGTGCGAGGAGAAGGGGGTCCTGGGGGAAAGCCATACAGACCCTGTCTGGAGCGGCCCGCAGTGGCCCCAGGGACCTGATAGATGGGGGCCCCGACCAACGACTTTTGTCAGTCTGAGTGGACTGTTAGCCTAGTATATAAGCAGCAACAGCTTGAGGAGGAGGGTGGCTACCAGGTGAGAGCTTCCGTCCACTGGCCTTCCTCCTGGGGGTGCCTGCAGGGCCACTGGCCACCAGGAGGCAGGCAGAAGGTGGCCTGGCCCTCTCATGACAGGGCGGCTGTGGCTGGCGGCTTCCTGGGCCTAGGCACACTGGCGTGGACGGAGGGCGCCCTGAGGCCCCAGGCTGGGCTGCAGTCATCTCACTAAGCAAGGGGTTCCCTGGCTTGGTTAGTGGGAGACCAGCAGGTAAGCACCCCCCCCCCCCCGCCAAGGCCAGGGCTTCTCTTCATAGCCATCCCTGCCAGGGGCCTCTTGGTACCACTTTCATGTGAATTCTCTGTTTCTGGACAAGCTAGGGTTTGGGTCAAATCAGAGTCACTGGGATTTAGAGTAGGTGGGTCCCTGAGGCTCTTGAGAACAGGCGCCCGACGTGGTAGCCATGAGCACCCTTAGGGGGCTGCGTGCCAGGCTCCGAGTTAGACTCTCGGGTCGGGGAGCAGCACCCGTGATATGACACCACCCCCGGCCCCGCGCCCGCCATGGTGGTTCCAACGCTTCTGTCCCACCTCCTCACTTAATGCAGAGGACACAAGGTCCTGAGATGGGAGGGATGGGCTGTGGTCACCCTCCTGCACCCGCCAGCCTTCCCCATCACACATAAGGGGTCCATGAAAGCCAGGCTGGTGCCAATGCCAAACGGTGTGAACTGAGGGAGCTCCTGGCCCATCCCTGGAGGTGCCGAGCAGGACCCGGGGTAGGGGTGGGGGAGGCCCTGGGCTGAGCCCTGAGCCGCTCCTCAGGAAGAAACCTGGGGCTCGGATGAGCCACGAGCCCTCTATGGGCTGGGACCCCAGGCTCGAGAAGCCTCTGGCCTCAGGTGCCCCGACCCCTCCCACGTGCCGGCCGTGATTGGGCCCAGTGCTGACTCCATGACCAGATGGCCTGGGCTGATGAGCCGCCGGCCCCACAGAGGCCACCATGAATCTTGGGGAGGTGGACAGAGGGCTCTGTTCCCACAGCGGTGTGTGACCTGGCTGATGAGGAGGCTCTTTTGTGTGGTTGCCAGGCTGGGCTCAGGCAGGAGGGGCGGCTGGGAATTGGGATGGGGCCTGCTGGCAGGGTAGGTAAGGGCCAGTGCCCACTTAGCCTCCTACTTCGGGGTGACTCCTGCTCTCCAAAGCTGGAGACCCCAGGGCAGGGAGCTGGGGACAGGAGAGGCTCAGGCTGCCCTACGCCGCAGGGCACAATCAGGGGACCCAGGCAGCCTGGCTCCAGGGGCTGCGGCTCCCTCCCTCCCACGCTCGCTCGCCGGCTCTCTCTCGCTCACTCGCTCTCCTGCTCTCTTTCCTCTCTCCTGAGCCTTCAGGCCTGCTGTGAAGCCTGTGAATTATTCACAAGGGCTCAGCTCCCTCCTGCAGGTGAGGGAGGAAGGGCTCCCAGCCCCACCAGTGGGAAACTCGATCCTGCCCAGGGAGGCTGTGGGCGGCCTTGGGCCACGGCAATGAGGAGCCGGAGGAGCAGGAGGGCTGGACGGCCTCAGGGGAGGGCCCAGCTAATGTCAGGCTGCACATGGGGTGTCAGAAAGGGCTTGAGACCCCAGAAACACCCCACCCCCACCTGCCCACCCCACCCCCAGTTTATCTCAGTCCACTGGGAAAATCCTTCCAGAGGCAGAGAAATTGCCTCGGTGACCTTGGAAGCTGCTGCCCTGTGGAGACCTGCCCTCTGAGCCCCCTGCAGAAAGAGGGTCTCTAAGCTGGAGGCACAAAGGCTGCCAGAGGCTGGGCTGGGCTATTTCAGGCCCTGGGTGTGAGGAAGAGGGACCTGGGAGGGTCGTCTCTCCTGGCCAGGGACACCAGTGGCTGGGTCAGGCTAAGAAGCACAAGGAGCAAGTGGCCCTCAGAGCTCCTGACCACCAGCTGGAAGGGTCCTGGGGCCGAGGAACCACCTGTGCTCACTCTACGGCTGGAGGGAATCCTGCTTCCTCACCCCACCGAACCCCTCCCCACTCAGCCACGCCCCTGGCATGAGCTTCCAGTCTGGGGAGAGTTGGGGGGAGGGGGGCTCTGGGCTCTTCCTAGCCTAAGGCGCCTGCTCTGCCAGGGATAGAGAGCCAGAAAAGCAGTCTGCCCAAAGATTTATATCAGCTCCTGCTCCCTGCAGCTCCCTTCTTTGCTGGAGGCCTCCTCTGCCCCAGGGCAGAGACTGGAAAGTGTCCTGACCAGGAGTCAGGAAAAACTCAGAACAGCTTTGACCTGCCGAGTGCCTGCTGGGAGCCTGGCACCAAGCTCTAATCTGAGCCTTACAGTCACCCTAGGCAGTAGCACTATAATCAGCTAATTTTTATGATTGACTCATTCAACTAATATTTATTGAGCATCTACTCTGTGCCAGGCAATATTCGAAGTGCCATGGACACACCTGTGAATCAAACAAATGTCCCCGCCTCATGGAGCTCACAGATACAGAAAGGGTGTCTGGGAGAGGCCAGCTGACTAGCCGAGGTTCCACTGAGTCACGACGGCACCCCGTCTCTGGTCTGTCTCCCACTTCCGTTCCAGGTCCTAATCCGTCAGGGCCTTTCTAGCCGGGGTCTCTAGTGTAAAGCTTCATTCATGGAGCCCGGCTGCTCCCACAGCCCAGCCAGAGGGGGCCAGGCAGCCCTCCACGCTGAGCAGGAAGCCTAGCTGCTCACCCCTTAGGGAGCCCCAGGACCTAAAGGGCTCAGTGTCGCCTTAGAAGGCTGGAGACTCTGCCTGGGCCTGGGGCTGCCTCTTCCCTGCTGGACACCTGTTTCTGCCACAGGCAGCGGGGGCAGGGCGGGGGGGCTCATTCATTCGCAGTTACCATCCCCCAGGTCTACCCTGGCATTTGCTCAGGGCACCTGGGCAGCAGAGCCTGAGCTGGTACATCATCACTGGGGACCCGGCCCCAGGTGGGGACTCTGAGAAAGGAGAAACCTGTTGGAGTCAGGAGAAGCCCCTCTCAGTGGCTTCTTGTGGGGGCAGCCTTTACCGCCACCAGCAGCTCCTTGTCCAAATCTGTCAGGTTTCTGGGCGACTGCCCTCCCTGCCCTGCCGCTTCCTGTCCAGCTCCGCCTGCCTTTGAGAATGCAAATAAGATCCCTGGATCAGCCACAGTCTCCCCGTTTCCTGTCAGGGAAGGCCACTTCCTGATGATGGCCTAGAGACCCTCCTCGTCTGGTCCCCCCTTGCCTCACCTCCACCTGCTCCCCCATCGCCTACTCTGTTCCACCGGGCCTTGCTGCTCCCCAACAGGCCAGCGCCCCCTGGCACGCACCGGCTTTTCCCTCGGCCTCCTTTGAGCGGGGGCATCTCCCCTTCGCAGTAAGGCCTGCGCTGAGCCTCCATCAGTTGGAATGCGCCCGGGGACACACACCCGCTCCCCGTCTTCTGCCTCGTTTTCCCCGGCACCCTTACGTTACCTGGCGCTACATCCCGTGCGTGTGCGGGCTTCTCCTACCCTCGGCCTCCCCGACTATCGAGAGCGGACCCCGTCTTCCTCATCCCGTACGCCCAGTGCCCGATGCGTAGTAACCATCTGCCGAGTGAATGAGGATCCTGGGCCTTGTCCGGCCCCGCCTGCAGCTCGCCACCATGTGTGGCCTCAGACAGGGCTCCCTTCTGGGCCTCCCCGGGCCCACCTGCCACATGGACCGAGCCTGCTCTAGCCACTGAGGCCAGCTGCAAGGAGGCGTCGCAGAGCTCCCGGCCTGGCTGCCCGTCTTCCCCCCACATCTAGTCACTCGAGGAGTCGCACCCGAGCGCGTCCCGAGAGGCCGGCCCCGTCGGCACCGGCTGCGCGGCCAGCCCCGGCGGCCTCGTGGCGCTGACTTTTCGGGGACGAGGGAGGTGACAGGGCGGGGAAGCCTGCCGCGCTCCGGGCAGTGCTCGCGTCGGTGCATGCGTGGGTGCTGGTTTGCCGTCTGAGGAGAGCTGGCCCCTGACGATCTCAGGATCTCAGCGCTCTGCCTGGCCTGGCATGGGACAGCCTCGGGGCGTGTGCCCCTGGGGGGAACGGAAAAGTGCACGAGACGTTTCAAGTGACGAGTGAAAGGGGGTCGTTTGGTAGGAAGCAATGGTGCCGTCCTTCAGACTGAGGGGTTCGAGGGAGGCCCCCCTGAGGGGCTGAGGGCTGCGCCGAGCCCCCAGCGTGACAGCATGGTGGCTAGAAGAACTGGTCCGGGCGGAGGCCGAGGGGGGTCAAGCTTGGCCCCATGGAGGACCTCAGGGCGGGCCTGGAGGGCCCACAGAGTTGCAGGGAAGTGTCGGCTTTGCGAAGTAGTCCAGGCTTGTGGATGGACCGAGTGTAAAGCTAACTGTTCTAGAACCTTCCTCGAATCAGGCTGCGACTCTTCCCAAATGTGGGATCTTTTCAAGCAAGCCAGGAGCCGTGGTCAGAGGACAGGGGAGAGCCGCCAAAGCCTGCATGACGTTCTGTTCAGAATAGCCTCGCCCCATGACAAGATACAATCTCCTGGGCGTGGCCTCCTCTCTGCCCTCCCTCAGGGCAGAAATTATTGGCAGTGTGGCCGGGGTGCTGGAGACGCCGCTGGACCTGAGTCTGGTTCTGTAGGCAGATCACTCTTTGTTCCTTGCGGCAAAAATAACAAGCCGGCACCAGCCTTAGACAGGGATGTCCAACAAACCCTTTGGGTAGTCCGTGTTTCTTTTGTGTCGTCGGAGGGTGACTTGCTTAATAGTTACAGTTTGTCCATGACATTTTTTTTTCCCCAAGAGGAAAAAAAAAATCACAATTTATGTAATCATTGCTAGAGAGCCTCAGACCTATAAGGGGGTAGGTCGAGGTGCAAGGCATTTAGACTCCTGGAGCTTGGGCTCGAGGAGGAGGGTGGCATGGTGTCCTGTACTGACATGGGGACAGCGAGGTGGGCGGAGGTTTGAGGAAGAAATGGAGAGGTCTGCCCTAGGCATGGAAAGTTCGAGAACCTTGGTCAATGCATAGACCGGCGAGAGGGCTGACATTGGGGCTGGATGTAGATGGCAGGTCTGAGCTGGAGTGATGCATGGCATCGGGTCCAGGTGGCGTTTGACCCCGGGAAGTAGATTAATTCACCAGGGGGAGAGCACGCTTACAAAGGAGGCCCTGGGGCACCCTGACATTTGCAGATCAGTCAGGCTGGAGCCGGGGGCCCGGCACAGGACGCCAAGGAGGCTGGCGAGTCTTGTCCCGGAAGCCCTGGAGGAGCAGGTGTTCAGGAGAGGGGGAGGGGCACCTGTCCCGGGGCGGCCAAGTCAGACACGGATGGGAAAACCACCAGGGTGGGCAGCGTGGCCCAGAAGGTGGGTGAGGGGGCTGGCAGGCCAGGATGTGACAGTGGCACGGGAAGCCAGACCCGCCTTCCCTCAGAGGACACATTCGGCTTTGCAAAGCTTCCTTTTCCATTCTCTCACAAGCAGCATCGAGAGGCTGGACAATTATGTTGCCCATTTGCCATATGTGGAAACTGAGGCTTAGGAGGGTAAAGAACTCTCCAGGGGCCCTGTGCCGTGAGCTATAGAGTCAGGGTGGTGAGCAGAGGCTGGGACAAGGGGCAGGGGGCAGGGGCTAGGAGAGGGGCGCTTTTCCCCTGGGTAGTCACAATGGCGGGAACTTGACGGGCTGGAGCCAGGTGGGGTCCCGAGGCCAGAGGTCCCCTGTGACCCTGCCCTTCTCCTCTAGGCAGCGACTCGTGTTTGGACACCTCAGGCCAGCAGTGCCCCAACCCCCAGAGGCACAGGGAGGAGGAATCTTAAAATACAACATGGCACCAGGTGCGTGCCGAGGGCTCCCAGGTCTGTCTTACGGATGAATATTGCTCTCACTTCACAAATGGCTTCGTGAAGCCAAAAAAACAAGAGGCAAGACCGTGGCACAGCTTGGGGGTGGTCAGCCGCGTCCTTCTTACACTCAGGTCCTTCTCTGCCTCTCTCTCATCGAAGGACCTTAGCCCTCCGTGCCTCAGTCTCCCCATCTGTAAAAGGGGAACAATGCTAACACCTTCCCCAAATATGTATCAGGCTCATCTCTGCCTGGGACAGAGAAACCTTTCAGTAAATGGTACCCGCTATCACTATTATCAATTATTATTATCACTATCATAAATTCCTCTTTCCATCTAAAACCATTCATTTATTTCCTTTGCTCATCCATATTTTTATAATTTTGCCCAGGGCACATGAGCATACCTATCCTTCTTGCCTCCGGGCTGAGGTAGAAGAGAGTAAGAAGGCGGGGACCCCCTTTCCCACCTCAGCCCATCAACACGTCTGCCCCATGTCCTAGAGCCTCCTGGGCTGGAGCCGTGACTCGAGATTGGGGGTCCTGAGTGCCGAGACGGAAATCCTCATAATTACGGTGATAAGCGTGAACGTTTATTGAGCGCTTTCGCTGTACCAGTGACTCCGGCTGGGAGCGCCACCAGAGGCCGGGCAGGAGCCTGTGGGCATGCCTGCCCTCGCCTGCCTGGGTCCTTCTCTGTGACAGCTTCTCAGACATTCTCAGACCATCCCAGGCTGGCTGGGCATCCCTCGGTCATGGATTCCTGCCAAGCGAGACAAACCGGGAGGGCAGGGCTCACATGCCTCGGGCACCCCCAGAGAGAGCCCAGTGGGCCCTGGGTGGCACCCCGCCCCCAGCCTCCGATCCCCAGGACCCCAGCACTCGCTGTGCCTTGGTTACGGGGTGAATAATTCAGGCCGCTGAGTGTCGGTCATGAAATATTAAACGGACTGTCACTGACGCACCAGCATGTGCATGTGGGGGGGGGGGCACGCTGGCACTGGGCTGTGGGGGCTGCTGGCCCTGAGCCAGCGTGCTCCTGAGCAGCGGTGGGCGCGTGAGTCTCTGCCACTGTGTGCTGCGTCAACTGTGTGGGGTGTGGGCACCGCCCTGCCCCTGACATGGGCAGGGTAACAGAGGCCAGGGAAACATGGTCCCTGCTCGTCCCCAAACGTGTGACGTGCCAGGCTCCGCATCTGCCCCACCAAATGGCAGCTGTGTGTGAGGAGGGGCCGCCCACATCGGGAGGAAGGAGGCAGCAGGGACTGGGTGCTGTGGGCGGCCTGGGGTCACGGGTCAGGGAAGTGGGCGGAGGCCAAGGTTTTAGGGACAGGGAGAAGTCAGCCAGGAATTTGGAGGGGTGAGAGGGAGAGCCCAGGTCATGTTGGGGGTGACAAGAGGGTGAGTGAATTGGCAGATGGAGAGGAGCGGGTGGCCTGGTGCCAGTGGTAATGGACAGAGGAGCTGGCGATTGGGTGAGGGAGGGAGGGCGGGTGTGGCTGGACCATGTGATTGATGGAGTGAGTGGATAGATGGTGGAGGCAGATGGGTGAGAAGATGTGAAGTCGCATGAAGAGCTGCACTTCCTGGGGCATAGCAGGCTGATCCAGCACAGTAGGAAGAAGCCCCTACCCTGAGCTTGGAATCCGTGGGGCAGGTGGTGGGGCAGCTAGCGCCTGGGTCTGGGCCTGGGCCTAGATTGTGGCTCCACCTAGTGCCCAATTCTGGTAACTGCATCCTGGGCCATCTGCACCTACTGTGAAGTCATAAAAGCTGAGGCTCCTCCAGTGGCTAGGCCAGCTCCCCTGTTCCCCAGCAGTCAGTACTCGGACCTCGTGGGTTTGGTTCCCTGTTCCCCAGTTAGGATCCTTTTGTGGGAGCTGGGGAACTGGGATGAGGGGCAGTGACAGCTGCAAACTAGGCCCCAGTGAAGAGATGGAATGCCCCTCTTTGCCCCCCGAGTGCCTGCTGTGCGCCGGGCGCTGCGTCACACAGACAGATGTGCAGTCACATGCCACTTTCCAGCTGTGTGGCCTTAGGCATGTCACAGCCTCTGAGTGTCAACTGCCCCTGTGCAAATGAGAATGACAGTAGAGCCTAAGTTAGGGTATTCAGTGAGAACCAGCCTGCTAATACGGCACACGAAAGCCGTCGGTGAATGGTGACCGCCTGTAGGGTTGCTGGATTATCTAATAATCTGGGTATTGCTAGGGTAGCCAGTTGAATTTTAACTTCCGATACACGACAAATCATGTCTTAGTATATCTTATACAACCTTTGGGATATACTTATGCTTTAAAAATGATTTGTTATTTATCTGATATTCAGATTTAACTGGGGATCCTGTGTTTTACTTGGCCACCCTTCCATGCTGCCCCCCCCCCCGGGGACTCAGTGTTCTGGAGGAAGCAGGGGCCCAAATCAGCTATGGTCAACCTGGCGTGACAGGTAGTCCACAGGGTGGGCCCAGGGCACCATGGGGCACAGAGGCAGGAAAGGCCTGCACTGCCTGGGGCAACCAGGGCAGGGCTCACGGAGGAGGCATCTCTGCCATCTTAAAGAGGGGGGAGGAGGGAAGGGCATTCCGGACAGAGGGGGGACATAATCAAAGGCATAGAGGGCAGACAGCAGATATGGGGACTTATGGTGACAGTCAATGTGGCTGAAAAGGTAGGAAGAGTCACCAGGTCCTCATACACCTTGGTAAAAAGGAGAGTTTTTTACTGAGGGCAGGGACAAGCCCAGTCCGATATGCACTATAGAAAGGAGGCTGCTGGGGGAGGGGGCGAGCCAGAGAGGCCCCCCGAGGGAGGCTGGCGCAGGCCTGGGTCCAGAGGCTGTCAGGAACAGTGGGACCTAGCGACTAGGCCCTATCCGACCCAGCAGACAGCCTCCAGAGCTTCCCAGAACGGGGCGTGCGCTGAGAGCCTATGCGGGTGTTTCCTGTCCGCAGGGGAGTGAATGCCCAAACCAAGAATGGTGCCACGCCCCTGTATCTGGCGTGCCAGGAGGGCCACCTGGAGGTGACGCAGTACCTGGTGCAGGAATGCGGTGCGGACCCGCATACAAGCGCCCACGACGGCATGACCCCGCTGCACGCCGCGGCGCAGATGGGCCACAGTCCGGTCATCGTGTGGTTGGTGAGCTCTGGGAGGGGACGGGGCGGGGCCCGGGAGGGGACCTGGCCTGTATGGGACGCGAGCGGGGACCGAAGGGGCCTGGCGCCCAGCTCCCACCCCTCTTTCCCCCGCCCGCTCCCGCTCAGGTGAGCTGCACCGATGTGAGCCTGTCGGAGCAGGACAAGGACGGCGCCACGGCCATGCACTTTGCGGCGAGCCGCGGCCACGCCAAAGTGCTCAGCTGGCTCCTACTGCACGGAGGCCAGATCTCTGCGGATCTGTGGGGCGGGACCCCGCTGCATGACGCCGCGGAGAACGGGGAACTGGAGGTGAGGGCGCGGCAGGGGGCCGGGCCCTGGGCGGGGAGCGCGGGCGCCCTCTGCTGGCGCCGTGCTCTCAGTACCGCCCTGGCCCCGCACTGGGGTCCGGGCTCGCGGTCTGGGGACCTCACGGCTTGCCCCCTGCAGTGCTGCCAGATCCTGGTAGTGAACGGTGCGGAGCTGCACGTCCGCGACCGCGATGGGTACACGGCCGCCGACCTCTCGGAATACAATGGCCACAACCACTGCACCCGCTACCTGCGCACCGTGGAGAACCTGGTATCACCTGGGCGCTGGTCCCTACGTTATCTCACCCCCGATCCCGCCCCTCCCTCCCTCCAGAGGTAGGTGTTGTTATCCCTTTTACCGCCAAGGAAGCTGAGGTTCAAGGATGCGAAGCCCCTTGCCTGAGGCCAAAGAGTAAGGGTCCTAGACCATTAACCTACGTGACCTCTTAGCTCAGCCCACTGACCACTGAGGAGTAGGGGTGGAGGCAGAAAGGCCAAGGATACGACCAGCGTCATCCTGATTAGAACGAAGACACAGAGAAATCACAAGACATACACTAATGAGAAGAGTCCAGTTCATTCAGCTGGCCACGGTCCACATGTATGACCCATTTAATTCTCACCACCATCCACTGAGGTAGGTAGTGTTATGGTCCCCATTTCACAGGTGGGTAAACTGAGTCTCAGGGAGACCCAAGGTCACATAGCTATTAAATGGCGGAGCCCAGCAGTCTGACCTCTGTTGACCGTATGCTGTACGTTTACTTTGGGGCTGCTCTATAGCTAGAAACCTATTACTCATTTAAAATTATTTCATTATGCTTTCATAGCTGTGAAGTCAGCCACTGGGACTTGCGCTCAGGTGTGGGTGGCTCCAAGTCCAAGGTCTGCCTCATCTGGTGTAACGCCTGCTTTGGGGCAAGAGGGAGGCTAGGGGGTGGGCCTCACGGGGGACTGCATTAGGACACCGACCAGCATTAGGACATCCTGGCCATGAGACGGGCTGCAAAATGGGGCCTGGAGAAGAGAAGGTGGGGTGGCCCCCTGCCGGAGGCTGTCTGCCCTACCTGTGACCACACGGGGGGACCCTGGTTCTGGGGACTCCAGAGCATAGCAAAGTCCAGGGGTCAGAGAGTACGACTGGACCTGAGGAGAAATTTCCCCCAGAAAGGGCCACTTGGAGAGAGTAGTGGTCCAACAGGTAGTGAGCTCCCTGTCACCAGGGTAAACAAGCAGGAGTAAACACTGTGAAGGGCATTTCTGCACCAGAAGTGAATTCCTTCGCGCCGAGAGAGTCTGTGACTCTGTTGCAGGGCGGTGTGGATGGCACAGAGCCTCAGTCCACTCCATCACCTCCTGACAGCAACTGCTGGCAATGAGCAGCAAGCACCATCCCTTGAAATCTGACTCGAGCGGGTACCCTGTCTCATGCTTTATGGCCTAATCTCAGCTAATCTTCACAGTAAATTCATACTAACAGTTGACACGTAAGGCATTTACTGGCCACCATGCCCTGACACTCACTAGCTTTTCAAATCTTTTCACAACCGAACGGGGCAGGCAGTCTTGTTATCCTATTTATAGAGGGAGGGAACAGGTACAGAAAGGACAAGTAGTGAGTAAGTCAGAGAGGTAAAATTCGAAGGCAGAGACCCAGGTTGCAGAGCTCACGTCCCTAACGCCTGTTATCTGTGGGGTCAGGCCTGGCACTGTGCCCTGTGCCCATTGCTGCCGGCCAAGAGAAAAGCATCTGCAGCTGACCTGCCTCCCATCTCAGCCCCTGCGGCTCCCCTTAGCTCATGCTAGGTAGCAGGACTGGCTCCCCTGAATTGGGTGGGGCGTGGGAACTCTGGCCCCCTTACCCAGGCGGGCCCAGTGGTGGCAGTGACAGATCCCAGCCACAGAGGATGCTGGCCCAGAAAAGGCAAACGGTCCCTCAGAGTCCCTGATGAAGAGCCAATGAGAGTGGCCGCCAAGCTGTTACCTGGTGCCGGGCCTGCCTCCCACTCCCGGGGGGCCTGTGACACTTCTCGGGCAGGGAGGGGGCACGGGGCAGGGAGGAGCAGGCCTGCGTAGAAGAAGCGAGCGAGCAGGCTTGCCAGCAGCAGGGCCAGCATGGGCAACGTAAGCAGGACCCCCGCCCCCGCCCACTACCACGCCAGGAGGGCCGGCCTGTGGGCAGGGGAACCCACAGTGGTGGGGGATGGCTGGCTCGGTAGCCTCAGCTCGGGCTGCCCACCTCACTCAGCTGGGCCACCCCAGGCTCCACCCTTTCCCCAAGGGCCCCATCGGGAGACAGAGACTGGGCTTTGCCCAGGTGGGCCAGGAGAGACAGGGGTTGCTAGCCAGGAAATGGGGGATCGGTCTTTCCTGCAAGTTGTGGGGGCCCTGCCCCCAGCTGCTGCAAGCTCCCCCACCACACACACAGGCAGCGGGAGCCCAGGCCCTCTGCCGCTGGGTGAGGAATGGGAAGGGCGCTGCCACACGGTTCTCCCTTTGGGGCCCCGCCCAGCTCCCCTCTTCTCTCAACCCTCCTGAGCAGGGAGGGGCCAGGTATAGGAGTTTCCCAGGAACCCCTGGTCCTGCAGCTGGTGGGGGGAGAGGTTCCGGGCTTGAATCTCAGCCTAGGAAGCTCATGAAAGACGCCCCATGATGGGGAGGAGGGCCCAGCGCAGGCAGTGGCTTGGCCGAGGTCACACAGCGAGGGCGTGCCTGAGCAGGACCCTGGCCCAGAGCGCGCCGGTCTTTGGGGCTGCTCGTCCTCAAGGCCTCCTCTCCTCTTTCTGTGCAGAGCGTAGAGCACCGCGTGCTGTCCCGGGACCCATCGGCTGAGCTGGAGACCAAGCAGCCTGACTCCGGCATGTCTTCGCCCAACACCACCATGTCGGTCCAGCCGCTGAACTTCGACCTCAGCTCGCCCACAAGCACCCTCTCCAACTACGACTCCTGCTCCTCCAGCCAGTCCAGTAGCAAGGGCCAGCGCCTCCCACGTGGTGAGTGGGCCAGGCTGGAAGAGGGAGGAGGGACAGCAGACTGGACCCGGACCCCAGGGCTGAGATCCAGGCCCACTCCGCCCACAGCTGACGCTGGACACTGCCCAGGTCACCAGGAAGAGACAGTCACTGGTTCTAGTGACAGACAGGTGACACTCATGCTTATGTGGCCATCACAAACATACACGTATATCTACACACCCTCCCCCTGACAAAACCCCGCACGCAATTCGATATCCTTACTCATACTTGCACAAACTGTTCCCCAGACCTTACACACACCTACCCACATTCAAGAATGCGCACTTGTACACATGCACGCACAATATCCAGATACGAGTGCACAACCACGCCCACAGCCGTGCAGATACATGCACACGCCTACACTACAAACAGGCACACAACTCTCCATTCCATACACGAGATGTGTGTACATACATGCACCCCAAGTCCACTGACCAACACGAACATATTTATAAATACAGAGAAGCATGCGTACACACTCACAAACATACACGAAAGCACGAAGGCTCAGGCAGAAGCCAGGCCCGCACGTGCATAAACACTGACCACGGCCTGAGCACGGCTGTCTGTCCGTTTGTGATGCCTGCTTCATGCCACCAGGTGGTGGCCTCAGAGATGGCCAGGTGTCCTGCAAAGATCAGGCGTGGACAGCCATACTCCTGGCACCTGCTCTGCCAGGTCTGCCCTGAGGAGCAGCTCCTCTGCCCTCCAGGTGGCCTCGCTCCACACTCTGGAACCCTCCACGGTGGAGCCTGCGGCCTTTTCCCCAGCGAGTGCAGGGTCGGGGGAGGCAGGGGCAGAGCGAGGGCGGGGGGCATTCCAGGCTGTGTCCCTGAATTCACCTACCCCCTTGGCAAGTTATTCATGGACAGTAGAGGGTCGCAGTCCTGGGGAAGAGGCTGCTCTGCAAACTCCCAAACTCAGCTGTGTCTCTCTCGCCAGGGCTTCCCACCACCAGAGCTGCAGACATACAGAGCTACGTGGACATGCTGAGCCCGGAGCTGAGCCCGGAGCGGAGCCCTGCCCCGGGCAAGGCGGAGAAAACCACAGCACCACCGCCGCCCCCAAGCTTCTCTCCGCCACCCCCGCCCCCGGGCATCCAGCCGCCCCCACCCCCGCCAGGCTACCCAGCTCCCAAGCCCCCTGTGGGGCTTCACGCAGCTGACATCTACATGCAGACCAAGAGCAAGCTCCGCCATGTGGACACCCAGACTTTCAAGATGGAGGTAGTGAGCCCTCGCCCACTGGTCCACAGCCCAGCACCAGACCTGGGCTGATGGAGGGCAGTGGAAGCCAGGACTGCCTACTTCGTGGGCATAGGGCAGGGGTCCCCGGGCCAATGATCTGCTCAAGAGTCCACATTCCTGGCCATTCGTGGGGGCTCAAGGCTGGGTGCTGGGGTCAGGGATATGAGTAAGACAAAGCCACTGCCTTCTGGGGAGCCGGGGGCCCAGGGAGGGGTAAGGAATATATAGCCGGACAGCCCTGCCCCTCGGGGAGCTGGGTCCTGGTCGCCTCTCACACAGAGGAGCCGGGCAGTCATGGAGTTGGCAGGGAATAAGTGCCAGCTACCTCTTCACAGATGCACCCGTGCCTGCCGCCCCAGGCTCAGGTGGACAATGCCTCCTAAGGGGGGCACCTTCTGGGTGGGAGATGCAGGAGGTGTGGCTGCGAGGGCGAGGGCCGGGGGGGAGGTGGCAGCGGAGCGTCAGAGTGCTAGGCAGCACTCAGTCAGGGCTGAGGGAGGGGCGAAGCAGAGGCTGACTCCCCCAGTTTGGGGCTTGGGATCCTGGGCGGATGGAAGCACCATGCCTGAGAGAGGAACCCTGGCAGAGAAGGAAGCTCGCGGGGAGTCCGGGGTGGGCACAAGGTGCCCAGGATGGCAGGGCCTCTGGGTCCTGGCTGGGGCTGGAGCAGAGGCGGAGACAGAGGGCTGTACTGGACAGCTCCGAGAGTCCTGGGCAGGGAGGCCTGGGAGGGCCCTGGGTACTGGCCAACGGTACTGAGCGAGGCTGGGCTGAGAGGCGGGGGCGGGGGGGGGGGACAGCCACCCTCAGGCGTGGGGTGGAGGCCCCCAAGGGTCCTGTGGGAGCCCTGACCTTGTAGCTCTCTCTAAAGCCCAAGGCAAGCCACTCCAGTGCCAAGCTAAGTAACCAATTCCCACAGGTGACCCAGGTCACAGGGCCCCACGGCCAGGGAGGGGAGGGACACAGGCTGCACAGTGACTCCACCTGCCCGCTTTCATGTCATCTCAGCCCAAGCTCTGTCAGGCTCCGCTTTCATCTCCAGCAGGTGGGGGCCCAGGAGAAGCCTGCAGGGGGCTGAGCCCAGGCAACTGTCCCCACCAGCCTTGCGGGCCCTGCCCAAACCCACAAGACAGGTGGCTGGCCTATGCCCCGGCCCCTCCCCTGAGCCGAAGCACCAGGACTGCGGTCCCCGTGCTCCTCCTGCGCGTGTGCGTGCCAGGCCGCAGGCGCCCGGCCGCTCCACAAAGGGCTCTTTGTGCGCCCGCAGCGCCCCCAGCCCCCTGGCCCGGTTGCCTGACCCGTGAGAGCAGGGTCGTGGCATCTTCGCTTCGGGGCTGCAGGGGGCGCCCAGGGGGCGGGCTGGCCCAGAAAACAAATCCTGCGGTGTCCCGTTTCCTGCAACGTGAGCCGGGTCAGGCACGGCGTGGAGGGTCCGGGGCCACCGTGGGGACGAATGGGCTGGGGGTGGGGCAGGGGACAGCTCCCGCCCGGTGATTAGGCCTTTGGCCCCCATTGCCTCCCGTCCTTTTCTCGGGGCTGCACTTAGCGGGGGTCAGCTGCAATAGGGCGGGCGCTGCGCTGTCACCTGAGCCGCCCTGCCGCCCCTGAAACCCGAGGCTTGGGCGCAGGCCTCGGTGTCGCTTACGCGGACGGCGATGGTTTCCAGATGCGGGAGGGGAAAGGCAGGGTCGCGACCCGGAACCCAAGGGGGCCAAGTAGGGGGAACTTCACCGTCTCGGCAGATGGAGGGATGGGGTAGGGAGTGAGGATGAAGGCCGGGCGCGCCCAGCGGAGGGAGAGCAGCGTAGGGGGCGGAGCCACATCTGGCCCGCGGGGCAGGCGCGGCGCAGCGGCCAGGTGTGGCGGAGCAGGAGGCGCCCTGGTGGCACCCACCCCCCACTGCTGGGGGGCGGTCAGCCCAGGATTGGCGGGCCTGGGTGATGTCAGGCCCACAGAGCTCAGCGGCGCGGGCGGGCACGGGCTGGGCTGTAACCTGAGAAGAAGGATCAGGTAGCGCAGGTGTCGGGTCCATGCCGCCCCCGCCACCAGGTGCACAGCGGGGGCCACCGGCACAGGCGCAGGTAGGAGCAGTCCCAGCCCCGGGCCGGGCGGCTGAGGGCTCTGGGCAAGCAGGAGTCTTAGAGAACAAGGAACTCGAGAGGGCCGCCTCAGGGCCGAGAACCCCGCGAGAGAGTTCCTCGAAGACTTGGGGACCAGCAGGACGCTGTGGCTCTCGGAACTTGGGTGCGGCTGAGGCTTTAGCGCTGGCTAAGCTGGGAGCTGCCCCTTCTTCGGCTCCCCCTGGCGTCTGGGTTGGGCCACCCCGCCCCTGGGCCCGCCCCTTCTAGCCTCAGTGGGGGCCTCTGCGCCCCTTGGCCGGTGCCCAGACCCCTCCCTGTAGGGCCAACCAAGCCTGTCCTTCTACCGAGGCCTCTATGACCCTCGCTCGCCCCATCCCCGCTCCGGGAACAGGAGGGTCTAGGAGCGCGGCTGGCTGCACCCTTCGTCAGCCGCTGGCCGCGGGCCCCCGGGAGAGTGAAGAGCTGGGGGTGGGGCGGCGTGGGAGGCTTAAGGGACAAGGGCCTGAACCCCCACACCCTGTTGTCTTCCCGCAGCTGAGCTCCCGCGACGGCCACAACGGGCTGCGAAGACAGGACTCGGCCCGCAAGCCCCGCGCCTTCAGCAAGCAGCCCAGCACGGGGGACTACTACCGCCAGCTGGGCCGCTGTCCCGGGGAGTCGCTGGCCGCACGCCCGGGCATGGCACACAGCGAGGAGGTGCGTGCCCGCCAGCCTGCACCCGCCAGCCGCCCCGGCCCGGGCCCGGCCCCCCGCTCCTCACTCGCTGGCCCCTCCGCTCCCCCGCAGGCGGCGCTGCTCCCCGGGAACCACGTGCACAACGGCTGCGCTGCAGACCCCAAGGCGTCCAGGGCGCTCCCCCCGCCGCCCCCGCCGCCGCCGCCGCCCCTGCCCGAAGGCCCGAGCTCGCTGCCGCCTGCTCCGCCTCTGCCCTTCGAGGGCGCCGGCCCCGGCTGCGGGCAGCGTCGCTCCTCCTCCTCCACTGGCAGTGAGTAGGGGCGGGCGGGGGAGTGGGGGGCGGCGCTAGCCCCAAAGCGGGAGGGAAACCTAGACAACGCCCCCTCCCCAGCCGCGACTGCACAGGAGCTTCCACTTTTCCCACAGTTCTTTCTGCAGCCCCTGCCCCAGTGAGGACTAGCCCCTAAGGGAAGGCTCCGCCAGCGCAGGACTGGGCCGCAGGCCTGGGCCGTGTGACCTGGGGCCAGTCCCTTTCCCTCTCTGGGCCTGCCTCCCAGATCGGGTGCCCGGTGTTTCAGATGGGCTGGTGCTGGAGGGAAGCTCCAAGCAGCAGCGCCAGCGTCAAGGACGAGGGCCGCGAAGCAACCTTCTCCCTGCTCCCCATCTGCTCTGACTCCTCACCTCTCTGGTTCTTCCAAGCTAGCTACAGCCCTGAGCCCTTCTTGGCTGCATCAGTGACTCTTCCTAGCCAAATCTCCCCCAGGGGCCCCAGGGCCTGGCCGAGGGCAAGGCCAGTGACCCGCCGTGCCTTGCCCCATCCTGGTGGGCATCCTTTTTTAAGAGCTAGATTCCTCCAAGATTCCTGGGCTTCTCTTCTGTAATAGGGGGCGGTCTCCTGCCCTTCGTGGCTTCTGCAAGGCCCAGGAGGTGGTGCCTGGGTGCTCATGCTCCCGTCGCAGCCTGGCAGGGGGTGTCTTCCTCACCCATCCGTTCATTGCCAGAACCATGCTCAGTGGCACCGCCCAAAGCTTCATCTCCCTGACTAGGAGTGCAGGGGCAGAGCAGGGTCCAGGGTAGGGCTGGCTGGGCTCCCTCAGGTCCCTAGGGACCTCCTGCCCCTGCAGACCAGAGCCCATGGCAGCATGTCTACTGCCAGCCAAGCCTCCAGAAAGGTCCCCAGCTTTGGGGTCAGCGCCTTCCCTGGAACAAGGCTAAAGCTAGGAACAGAATCAAAACAGACTCCCGGCTTCTCCAGACACCCTTTCTCAGCAGAGCTTGGGCTAGATCTCTGTCCCAACCCCATGCCAAGATCAAGGCCCTTGTGTGTGCATGGGTGTGTGTGGGGGGGCAGTTCAGCCTCAGGGGCGGCAGCAAAGCTGGGAGGTGGGCAGTCCATCCTTGTGGAACCCCAGAGCAGCCTGAGCCAGGGTCAGAAGGGCTGGAAAGCTCCTCCTCCCCTCTCCCCCCTCCTCTGCACATCTCCCTCCCCTCCTCCTGCCCTTCCTGGCCCTCTCACGCTGTCCCCGCTGTCCTAGCCTGACCCTGGCCCCCTCCCTCTCTTAACTCCACTGTCACTTCTCTCCTCTTGGTCCCTAGAAGTGAGAGTCCTGAGGCACAGGAAGAGTGAGTAGCTGCGTGCGTGGCTCCTGGCTGAGGCGCGGGGCGGGGATGAGGCGAACTCAGGAAAGGGGAAGGGGCAAGGGACTTGAGGAAAGGGCAGGGCCAGGGGCCATCGGGCGAGGGGCCCTGGATGCCACAGGTGGGGCCTCCCACCCCACAGTGACCCTCTTACACCCGCCGTACCTGCGTGCATGAACTCCGCATCCAGCTGAGGGTGCCTGCCAGGAACTTTTCCTTCCTCCCTCTACTGGGATCCCCAGCCTGGAGAACCCAGGGGCTGGCTGCTTATTTTGTCCCCCTCGCCCCATCCTCAGGCTCTAAAGACAACCCTCCCCAAACCCCAGTTGCCTCCGCTGGCCCAGCTGGAAAATGCAAACTGCTTCAGACATTTGCATGTTACCTCCGCCATAGCCCTCCCACGGCGCCCCCACCCCATATCCTTAGTAAGGGCTCATCTCTCCTGGGTCCCCCAGAGCTGAGCAGTGCTTTGCCATAAGTGTGCTCCGGGCTTGCAACCAATGTGTCCACATGTGCACCTGTCCGT
This sequence comes from Rousettus aegyptiacus, assembly GCF_014176215.1. Taxonomy (NCBI): domain Eukaryota; kingdom Metazoa; phylum Chordata; class Mammalia; order Chiroptera; family Pteropodidae; genus Rousettus; species Rousettus aegyptiacus. The sequence goes on from NW_023416284.1 coordinate 3,122,891, forward strand.
GGGTTTTTAGGGGGGAGGGGACCGGGTAGCTTGCAGTGCCCAGGGTCCCTAGTTCGAATAGCCCTAGAAGCTCAAGTGACTCAGTCCAAGGGTCACTGGGCTTTGCTGATGCAGAGAGAGGGCCGAAGGGAGACTCCACCCTGGCAGACTGAGCCAGGGAACCCGGAACAAAGGTCGGGGGGCTGGTCCTGGGTAGTGTTTTGGAGCTGAGCAGTCAGTGCGCAGGGCGGAGACACTCACTAGAGTCCCCAGGGACGGTCCAAGAGCCATCATGAACTCCCAGGGACCTCCGGGCGGGGGCTCCATGCTCCGTGAGTAGGGCTGGGAGAATGGTGGGGCCCCGCGGCTGCAAATGACTCACTTCTGGGGATCCGAGCTGCCCGCGGGCCAGGTCGTGGATTGCTGCCCTCTGGGCCCAAGGGAAGGCTCCCAGCCGGTCCTGACTTGGGGAAGCGGGAGCAGAGTGGAGGGGATGAGGCTCGGTCCCCGACCAGCGCCTCCTTTCCTGCCTCCGCCCAGGCACCAAGTCTTTCAATATGATGTCCCCGACGGGTGACAACTCGGAGCTACTGGCTGAGATCAAGGCGGGCAAGAGTCTGAAGCCGACTCCGCAGAGCAAGGGTCTGACCACGGTGTTCTCCGGCAGCGGGCAGTCCGCCCCGCAGGTAGGCGGTCCGACAGGCGCCTGCGCCCTGGCTCCCCGCGCGCCCGCCCGCGCTCAGCCCCGCCGCTTCTCCCGGCAGCCCGACTCACCGCTGCCGCCAGCGTCGCCCGCACCATCTCGGGCCCGGAGCCCTACCCCGCCGGCCGCGGGACCTCAGCCACTGCTCAACGGCAGCTTGGCGCCGGCGCCGCCCGCCACCCCTGCGCCCGGCGTGCAGCTCGACGTGGAGGCGCTCATCCCCACGCACGACGAGCAGGGCCGGCCCATCCCCGAGTGGAAGCGCCAGGTGATGGTTCGCAAGCTGCAGCTGAAGATGCAAGAGGAGGAGGAGCAGAGGCGGAAGGTGGGTGGGGTGGGGCTTCCCAGAGGGCCCTGGGGTCTGCACCTGGGTCCACAGCCCATTCCCCTGTCCCCCATCACCTCAACACATCACCTGGCCCTTCAACCTCAGGCAACTCCCATGACCTTTGGTGAAACGCAGGGTTGGACAGCCTCCCTCTGCTGGGACTGTTTCCAGTCTCCTCCACCTCCACGCCGACAGCCTCGGGGTCTCATAAAAACGCCTGTTCTGATTCCCCAGCTCTGGTGGGGCTGAGATTCTGCCGCGAGCTCCTGGGTGAGGCTGGCCGTGCTGGTCCAGGGACCACACCTCGGTTTCCTTATCCGTCAGGTTGATCATCAATGGCTGGCAGGATGGTTTGCTATTGATCCATCCAGCAAACATTCCCTGGGTGCGGTCTATGTGCCACGCACTGCTGCAGCCTCTGGGGATTCATGGAATATGTCAGGGACTGCTCTAGAGGGGGCTGCAGGAGGGAGGCAGAGCGTTGACCACAAGCAAACACAACACGTTCCTGGAGTGAAAAGTGCCCCCAAATAACTGGGCTGTTACAATACGGGCAGCACTGTGGGGGCGCACGCAGCGGACGGGAGCAGCCCTAGGCCCACCATCCTCTGTGGGCTGGGAGTCAGGTTAGGGAAGGAGACAGGGAGGTCTAAGGTAGACTTGGAAGATGAGCAAGAGGCGATGCGGAAGAGGCGGACAAAGGGCAAGCAGGCAGGACTGGGAGGGTATGGGAGTCAGCGTGGGTGTGCCTTTGTGACTCCTACGAGAGGGGGTGGAGCTGGGGAGGTCCGTGGGGATCATCAGATCAAGGGCTGGCCTTGAAGGAAATGGACTTCCTCTTGGAGCAGTGGGGAGCCTGGGACGGGGCTTCAGCTGGGGAATGACATCTGGTGTTTGTATGTGGGGACTGTCGTGGGTCAGGATAACCGCCAGGCCTGTACGGAGGCTGGAAAGGCCTGGCACTAAATAAAGTAGCAACTTAGAGGGGAATGAAAGTGAGGACTAAGTGAGACTGCAAGGAGAGCCTGGCAAGCCTAGCTCTAGAAATCGTATTCTTACCATTCCAGAGGTGAGAGGGGGTGGGGAATAGGACCGGAAGCCACGGCTTCGGCCTCTTTAAGCTCCTCTCCTGCGGCACTAAAACGCTGACATGGTGGACAGAGAGGGGTTGGGCCACAGGGGACCTGAGGAGGGGCCATCGGTCTGGGGTGAGGAGAGGCCTCGCTGAGATTTGGCTTCAAAATTGCAGATCTTAAATGAGGTAGGAGAGGGCCGCCAAGTGCGTCAAAGCTTCGCTGCCTTTTGCATGTTCTTCGGTGGTGTAATGAGCAACCAAACCAGGCGTGAAGCCCCCGTCTACCCGCCCTGCCTCTGCAAGAGTTCCCAGCGACCGGCTGTGTCCTCACCAACGACCAAAGTGGACACTGCCCAGAGCCCGGAGCGGCGGCCCGGGCCGAAGCTTCGTCTCAGCGTAATCGCCCGCCGGCCAGGCGCGGCTGGTCCCTGCAAACTCAGCCCCGCGGAGCCATTACACCACCTGGGACATGCAAAGGGCGCCCCCCGGCGGCCGCCGCGGGAGCCGGGCCAGAGGGAGACCCGCCTCCCTCCCCTCTCTTGTCTTCCCCGCCTTAGCTGACTGCCGCCAGCTCGTGCTGCTACCCCCGCGAGGGCTGGAGGTACTCCCGCGAGCACAACGGCATCCTCGGGCCCTTCGGCGAGCTCATGACCGAGGCTGACGTCCTCCGCATCGAGCAGCAAATTGAGAACCTACAGGTGCTGCACAAAGCACAGAAACTGGAGGCGCGCCTGGAGCAGCTGGAGCTGGAGCTGGAGCAGCTGCTGCCCATCTCCGCTGCCCTGTCGGCACCGCGCTTCACCGTCGACCCACGGCGCATGCACGGCCGCGCCGCCAGCCTGCCCGCCTGGTGCAGTAAGATCTCCACGCTGCTCAAGAGCATGGCCACGCTGCTGGCCACGCTGGGCGGCCGGCCCGCGCACCTGGCCGAGCTGCTGGCTGCCGACACCGGCCAGCCGCTGGCGCCGCTGCCCGACGCGCCCTGGCGTCCGGGGCCGCTCTGCCTGGGCCGCTCTCACTCGCTCAGCTGGTGCCGCGAGGCCGTGGCGCGCGAGATCCTCGAATGTGGAGTCTCGGTGCGGCACCTCCGCGCCGCCTACGAGCTGCGCGCCCAGGGCTCCGCGCCCCCGCCCGGCCCCCGCCGCAAGCTGTCGCTTCCCGCCGGCGCCCCGGGCCGTGAGCCCATCCTCGAGGAGGACTATGTGGAGGCCGGCCCCGGTGAGCCGAGCGCCACCGCCACCAACGGCCCGTGGCTCGCAGGGGAGCCTCTGGGCGCCCTGGGCGCGACCGAAGCGCCAGGCCGCCAGGCGGCGCTCCCCGAGCCGGAGCAGCTGGCGCGCAGGCCGCCGCTCCCCACGGAGCTGCTCGGCGTCCAGGACTACATTGACATGCGCAAGGAGCGCATCGTCTACCTCTTCCTGGAGCACTGGCGCAAGTGGACTTTCCGCGGCCCCGGGCGCAGGGCTCAGGCGCGCCTGCGCAGACTACTGCCCCGCGTGGTGGCCGCGGGCGCCGGGCCTGCCCCCGAGCTCCCGGAGGCGGCAGACGTTCCCCAGCCGCTAGAGGGGGACGGTCCCGACGAGCGGCTGCTCCGCCTGCTGAAGCAGCGGCAGGTGGTGGGCAAGCTGCTGGGCCACTGGCGGAGCCTGCTGCGGCAGGTGCCCGCGCGCCAGCCCCGCGGCCCGGGCCTGGCGCACGGCCTGTACTGGCCTGAGCACTTCCTACCTCCCCTGGACGGCGGCGCGCCCCGGCGCTACGACAGCCTCACGCTCGACCTCTTCATGCTGGGCTACTTCCAGCTGCTCGAGATGGGCCTGAGCCGCGAAGAGCGCAAGTTCCGCCACCTGCTGTGTTACGAGATGTTCGACCGGCTGGGCAGCCACCCGTGGGAGCTCATCCGCCTCTTCCACCGCGTGGTGCTCGAGGAGGTCGAGGCCGGCCGGCGTGGCTGGAGTGACGGCTTCGAGGACCTCAGGCGCCAATTCTTCGGAGACGGCCCAGAGGCTAATCCGGCCTGGGAGGAAGAGGGCGAGAAGGAGCGAGAGGAGAAAGAAAAGGAGGAGGACGAGGAGGAGAGGCAGCCAGCGGTCGCTGCAGCTCAGACGCAGGACTGGCCAGAGGGGCAGCCCGAGGCCCCCGCCCCTGCGCCGCAGCCCCCGCCCACACCCCCGCCAGCTGCGCCTCCCCCCACGTTGAACCCTCCTATTTCCGAAGCTCCCGCGGAAGACCCCCTGGAGCTGGTGTCTGAGATGGGTGAGTTCAGCAATGAGGACATCTGCCGTTACATCGACCGCAGCTTCTCCTTCTGGAAGGAGAAGGAGGCAGAGCTTTTCGACATCTGAGCAGCAGAATTCGGAATTTACCCTCAAGCATCTTAACGCCGGCCCGGACGCCTGTCTCATGCCCTCCAGACGCCAGAAGCGGGCCTTGGAAAACCTAGAATGCCAGGACCAGGCTGCCTCAATCTTTGAGGTCCCATCATAGGGGATGTGGGAGCTGGATGGGATAGGTTGGGCATTGCACAGGGCAAACCAGGGGTCCCCCTCTGGCCCTAGGCAGCCTCACCTGGCTCTTTGTGGAGCCAGGCGGAAGCAGCAGCCCCTCTGAGGAGGGACTGTGAGTCCCCCTGGGGGCTGTGTGGTTCTGTTTCTCTCTTTGTTTTTTAACTGGAGTTCACAGCTGCCTCTTTGGCTGAGGTCAAGGGAGCCACGTGTGCAGTGTTCTGTGTGACATGTTCTCTGCTGTAACATGAAAGTAATAAAACTCTTTGCTGTAAGCTGCCTGTGTTGGATGCCCCCCCACACACACACACAAATGTCACTGCAGCGCACAGTTGTAGAGCTGGTGTCTACTCTATTTGGGACTAGGACAGGCATGGACCAGAAGGTCCTTCTCAGTGGAACCAGGAGGCAGCCTGAGCTGCTCTAAGCTGGCAGAGCCTGTGGGGGCCAGAGTATGGATCTGCCTAAAGATTCTAGGTCACAGGCCAGGAGCCATTGTCCACCTGCCTCTGTGGAGAATCTCAATCTCTGCTCTCCTATACCTCCCACACAGCTCTGACCTCCCCGGTGCTGCCTCCCGGACACGGGCCTGTTGTTGGGCGCGGGGGACAGGAAGCCTCCTCTAAGGAAGCTGTGGCTAGACACCTGCATTCATTTGCCCTGTAGAACGACATCAAAAGGGTCTCTTCCTGCAACCCTAGCCGTGTCCCACTGTCCCTGCCTCAAGCAGGTGCCCCAGGTTGGGGGTGCACCCCCTTTGACCCCCTACCTCCCAGTCCATGCTGACCCTAAAGCTTTGTGCTTGTGTTTCAGGAGGAGGAGGAGGAGGCCCGGCTGGCCAGCATGCCTGCCTGGAGGCGGGACCTCCTGCGGAAGAAGCTAGAAGAGGAGAGGTGAGTCGGGAGTCGGAAAGGTGCGGGGCCTGGCAGGGCGTCTTGGTCGCGCATCTGAGATGGTAGCACCAACTGATGCTGTCTCGTTTTCCTTCTAGGGAGCAGAAGCGGTGAGTGTGGGGCCGGGCCAGACCTGCCTCCCCTGCCCACACCCAGTCACGGAGCCTCGTCCTTTGGTCCCTTCATCCAGCCTCGTCTTCAGTACATCCCCTTGTGGCACAGCCTCTGTGCTCCCGGTGCCGCCTGGCCCCTCTCCCCCGTCACTTAGCTTCTGTCCCCCAGAGTCTAGCTCTAATAAACCACGTCCCCAGGTACCTAGCTCCCCTCTCCCACTAACCTAGCCTTTCCCCTCTGCGCTTAACCCAGCCTCAGGATCCACGCCTCAATCACCTCTCCCTCAAACTTAGTTTCTGCCCTCAGTAATGTAGCCCAGTGCCACATGAGTAATGTGGCCACATGAGTAATGTTAACCTTTCTAGCAGCCAAGTTGAAAAAAAAAAAAAGGTGAACTTCATAGTGTGTAATATATAGTTAAAATATATCAAAATTATGTATTTCAATAATTATAGTAACTTCAATTGAAATACATGTTTCAGTATATAAGTAATAGAAAAAGTATTGAGATGTTTTCTACACTCTCTGTTAACTCTAAGTCTTTGAGATGCCATGTGCATCTTACGCCTGCAATACATTTCAATCCCGACATTTCAAACACTCAACAGCCACGTGTGCTGAGGAGCTACCTGACAGCAGTACAGATATAGCCCCCATGTTCTGATAACTTGTCCCTAATTACCCAGTCCCTGTATTCCAATAACGTGGTCCCTTTGCCCCCCCGCAGCCCAACCCCAGTCCCCAGTAACTCAGGTCCTACCCCAATAATATCCTCTGCCACACTGTGACCCAGAACCTGTTTCCAGTAACACCAGGAGCCAGCAGTAAGCCAGCCACGGCCTCTTGCCCTCCCAGCTCCTATGAGTGCCCCAATGATCCCAATCTGTCCCCAGTGATCTTGCTGCCTGCATGGCTCCTAACCCAACCCCTGTCCCCAGTCACCTAGCCCTTCTACCCCTACAACTCACCGCCCTGCCTACGAATTAAGCATCCCAGCCTCTGCCCTCAGGAACCACTGGTGAGCGCCCTCTCATCCGGGCTTGTGGTCTTGCCCTCACCCCATGCCTAGGAAGGAGGAGGAGCGACAGAAGCGGGAGGAGATGCAGCGGGAGAAAGAGCAGTCCGAGAAGCTGCGAACGCTGGGCTACGACGAGACCAAGCTGGCGCCCTGGCAGCGACAGATCATCCTGAAGAAGGGGGACATCGCTAAGTACTAGAAGCAGCTTTCCTGCCGGCATGCTCGCGAGCTCCGGGTGGTGGGGGGCAACCCCCGCACTGGCCTGTCGGGCCCGGACGGAAGGGCCACGCCGCCCACCCCTCCCGCGCTGGATCCCCTCCCTGACCCCCGCCCCGGCCCTCGCATCCCCAGCCCGTGCGCCGCTGGAGCGCGCCCACCGCTGCAGTCGCCCAGAAAAAGTGCCCAAGTCGTTGACGCAAAAGATGCTGCTTATTTGCATGCCTATTTACATATATTTGCATGTTTGTTTAATGTCAGCTTGCGCAGAGCTGTTCCTAGGCCCGTGGGTGGTGGCTTTGTTTTCCTTTGGGGCGTACGCTGAACTGCAGCCCCCTCCCCCGCACCCCGGAACCCGCGTCGCTGCCGCATCCTGGGCGGAGGCAGGCCCCGCGCTCGGGGAAGGGGTTTTCCTCCCTCCCTGACCCAGATATGCGCCGGCTCAGCCCCAGCCACATTTCCCATCCCCGCCGAGGGTTTCTTCTCAGTCATTTGTTTACCAGAAACGACGAAAACTGCAAAGTGCCCGTCGGGACGGGACGGAGTTGCCGCTCCTGGGGCCCCACCTCTGCCTCCACCTCCACCTCCCTCCTGTGGTGTCTGCGCGCCGTCCCAGCCGGGCCCCGAGCTCCCTGGACCCTTCCACTGCCCTGCTGGAGTGAGTGGAGCACTGGGAGCCCCGAACCCGTCTTCCGCCGCCACCTCCCCGGTCCCGCCGTCGCGCACTCCCATTAAAGCTCTCAAAGCCGCCTGGGCTTACGTTCACTCTAGCTCGCGGTAGGCGACTTCGACTTCCTCTCCCTCTCCCGGGTGACGGAGCCACAGAGGAGTGGGAGGGGCGGGCTTGGCCGCTCAGGGCCACTCTGGTTCCCACCGTGGGTCCCACACCCCGGTGGCAAGACTTCCGGCCCCTTCGACGCCCCCAGGAAACCAAGCCCGGGCCCCTTTGACACCCCAGCCCTGCGGAAACACCAAGCAGCTTTTCTTCACAGATTTAATACCGAGGCCTCAGCCAAAACTCAGGCCCAGAAACAGCCGCGCGGTCTCTCGCCCCCACCCGATGTTCGCTTATGCTTCTGTGCCTTAACTAGAACCCTGGGGGTGTGCAGGGAGAGGCCAGCTGGCGCCTCTACGCGGGGCCGTGCCAGAACCTTAATAAGTGACATAAAATGTCTACTCGCGTAAGTAACGGTACTTAGGGCTTCTGCGAGGGCCCCCAGAGCCCCCAGCGGGCGGTGGCCCCGCGTCACGAGCCGCGCTGCAGGCGGTTGCGCAGATCTTCGGCGCAGCCGTCCAGTCCCATGCGCTCCAGGGCCGCGTAGATGGCGCCCAGGCCCGCGGGCTGCTGCTGGCGCCAGCGCTTGAGCATCTCGTACTGCTGGTCGCGGAAGCGGCCGACCTCCACCTCCACGGCCTCGATCTCGGCCTCGCGCAGCCCCAGCGTGCGCACGAACTCCTTCCAGCGCCGCACGGGCACCGCGTCCATCACGTCGTAGAGCTGCGGGCCTGGCTGAAGCGAGGCCGGGGTTGCTGGTGAAGGCGCAGGTGGCACTGGCGGGCCTGGAGCAGGCCAGAGAGAGTCGGTGGGAATTCGGGCTGTGGCCAAGGGGCAGGGGCTGGTACCCAGGCAGGGAGGTCCACCAGGTCCATTAGGAGAGGGGAGGTGGGCAACTGGCACCTCAGGAAACCATAGCTTTCCCCCTGGGACTTAGGAGAATGGAGTCAGCTCTCAGGCCGCTGAGGTCCCTTACCAAGAGCTCTGCTGGGCAGCTGGTCCCAGGACCATGGCACCTCCGGGCAGGTCGCTTCCTGGGTCTGGGGGGATCCAGAGGTCCAGCTGTTGCCTACCAGCTGGACAGTGCAGGCCTTCTCACTGACGCTGGGTGGCACCAGAAGGGTGTGGGCACAGTCCGCGGGTGAGAGGTGGGTGGCCTGGAAGCCACGAGAGGACCTAGGTCAGCCCTGCCTACCTAGTAAGGCCCCTCGGCTGGGGTCTCTCACCAGCAAACACCCCCCACTGCCGTCTCCCCCAGGTCGGCCCACTGGAAGAGCTATGTCCTCTGCCTGGAGGGCCCCGCTCCTGCCCGCACCATGGGGACACCCATCCACTGAACTGTTAGCTCCCGTTTACTTGTCTGGACCCCAGTGGATTGCCAGCTGCTTGGGGACAGGCCCTGTGCTGCTCTGACTCACTCCTAACTCTGCACGTGGGTTCCTCAAGTCTACTCTGTTCCAGCCACTATGACACGCCCTGGGGACCATGAGTTATAAGAAGGCCCAACCTCTCAGCTCTGGAAGGCTGAGCCCCAGGGCTTGCTTGCCTTCTTCCAGAACATTACTGAGACTCACCTCCAGGGAGTTCAGGGCGTCCGCCCCAGCTCCATCTGCTGAGAGAGACGACAGTTTAACCAGCAACCAGTCAGGGCTCCTGGACCTGGGTACTGGTCCAGCCCCTCCTGGGCTTCTCTGCACACGCACGCGTGTACACATGTGCACACACACACACACACACATACACACACACACCAGCACTCCCTCCCTCAGTTTGCCTCCCTGCACCAGGCTGAGTGGGCTCTGGGCTACCCAGCCTGACCCCAGGCCCCTAGGAGTGTGTGTGTGTGTGCGCGCGCACACACACACACGCATGCGCACACTTACCCGGAGCCATGGGCTTGCAGGGCTGGCAGCGGCGATATACATAGGTCAGAGCAGCACCGAGAAGGAGCGGGACCAGCAGGCCTGCCAGGAGCACCTGGACCCAGAACACTGAAAAAGCAGCTGGTGGGTGGTGGTCGCTCCCCAACCTCCCCTTGGGCCACCCCGGCTCTCCCACTCATGTCCCCAGCACACCACCTACTCTGCCTCCAGCCACAGACAGCCGCGCAGCGCTCAGGACAGCTCCAGAGGGTGCTCCTGCAAGGGGAGGGGCTGAGATGCGGGGTGAAGGCCCACGCACCGGAGGGGTTACCCAGGACTGTCTGGCAGTGTCTCCATCCTGAAGGCCCTTCCTCCCCCCTCAGGCCTCTTCCCCTGGAGCTTCACTCTATCCAAGAATGTTCTCCAAGTACTGCTGAAATGTCACTTGTGTCCCAAGTAACAATATTGACACCACTCTTTATCGAGCTTCTTCTAGACCAGATTGAGGGGCACTAGAATGTCAACTCCATAAGGACTGGGATTTGCCTGTTTTGTTCCCTGTGGTATCCCCAGCACCTGGAAAAGTGTCTGGAAATGGTAGATGCTCCGGGGTGGCCCTGCTAACGTCCCCATGTTCAGATGGGGAAGCCACAGATGGGAGTGATGAAATAAGTGGCCCAAGATCCCCCAGAGGACAAACGGCAAGTCCTGAATCTCAGTCCGTTTTGAAACTATATCGGTGTGACTCTCTCCGTAAGTGACACAGTCTATTCAGTGCACACCTGGAAGGATTACCGGCATAGGTGACTCTGGATTTTTTTCCACTATACAATGTTTGCCTGAAGCGGGGCCCACCCACCACAGGGCCCAGCTCCTTCCTCCCTGCCCCTGGACCCCCACTCTGCTCCCAACCCCCCTTCCCCCGGCCCAGGGCAGCCAGGAAGTTACGTGGGGCAGGACACACAGCTGTTGCCATATTCATAGAAGCCAGGCAGACAGGTCCCACAGTCGGCGTCTCTGCTGGAGCCTGCAGTCCAAGAGACGGTGCCGGTCAAGATGGAAGAGAAGGAAGCGGAGAGGGGGGTGGGGACAGAGAGCCCGTTTCGGGGGTACTCACAAGGCACCCACGTGTGGCGGTGCAGGGCCCCGCAGTCTAAGCACGGGTGGCAGTGGAAGGGGGAGCCGCCGATGCACTGCGTGACCAAGCACTCCATGAACCAGCCTGGCTTGCAGCCGCAGCGGGTGTCTGCCATTGCCGAGCAGTTCTCCAGGGCCACCTGGGAAGCTGGAGGGGGGTGCAGGGACATGGGCAGAGCAGAGGCCATTAGGAGCAGAGACCCCTACGGAGAGGTAGGGCAGACTCCCCCCCGCCCCGCCCCAAAAGAACGGAGACGGGCAGCTCGAATGAGATGAGAAGCGTGGAATGACTGCAGATCGGGGAGGCATGTTCACCAGGAAGAGAGGACGCAAAGGCATCCTGAAGCAGGATCCAGGAGGAGGGGCCTGAGACGGGTGGGCACAGGGCTCTCATACCCAGAGGTGGGACCCAAGCCAGCCACTTCCTTCAGAAAGCCCCTGGGCACCTGTCCCCACTGAGCACTGGGAAGCCCCTCACCCTGCTCATCGCAGGCCAGGCAGCGGGCACAGCTGGTCTCGTGGTGGTTCTCCCTGGCCAGGAAGGTCCCCCGGGGGCACGGAAGGCAGGTGATGTTGCCACAAGGCTTTGTGCAAGGGCCCGCCAGGTAGTGTCCTGTGGAACCCAGACAGGTCAGATGGCCAGCGAGGGCCTCCGTCTGCCCCTCCCTCCCGCCCCATCTCTGGCTCCCCATTTCTCTCCCAGCATCCGCTCCCCCCATCCCTGGCTTGCCTGCCACCTCTCCCCACCCCCGCCAGGTGTGTCCTCACTTCTCCCCACACACCCCCTCGGCCACTCACCTGCCGGACAGCCCCTGCAACAGAAAAGGCCACTCCTCTTCTGGGAGTTGTGGGCGCAGTCACACCTGAGGCCGGGAGTGCCTCCCTGGGCGCCCAGCACCACGAGGAGAGCCTGGGGGACAGGTGCTGCTGGCTACACGTGCGGCTGCCCCGGGCCGGGCCTTGGGCTGCGCAGTCTCAACTTCAGGACCCCCAGCATCTGCCCTCAGAGCAGCTCTTGAGCAGAAGGGGTGCCCCTGGGTGGCGGCGTGAGGCTAACTTCCTTGGCCCCAGTGCACGCCACTGGCTTCAAAGGAGCAGCAGAGGGCTCCTGCCGGCCCCTCTCAAGGCTCCCCTGGGGGCAGAATCCGGCAGCCCCACCCCTACTTGCGCTTTTCCTAGAGTGGTGGGGGACCCTGATCTTTCTCGGCCCCGGGGCCCCCCGGACCCTTCCTGCGCCTGGGAGAATGTTTCCTTCCAGCGGATGGGCCCCGCCCCGGCTGAGCCTCTAAGTAGGTCGGAAGTGGGGTCAGGCCCAACCCCCAGCGAGGCTGGGAGCAGAGACTGGCCAAGGGCCCCCTTCTTCGCTGCATGGGGGACCCAGGCCCAGGCGAGGTTCCTGGCCGTCCCCCACGTCCCCACTCACCGCCGCCGCCACCGCCGCCGCGCGGCCCCCTGGCCGCCGCTCCATGGCCCTGGCGCCGCCGCTCTGGGCCCGCCGACGGGACGGGCCCACGGAGCCAGCGTGCGCGGCTAGGGGCTTCCCCGCTCCGCCCGCTCGGCCCGCCACGGTTCCGGCCCAGCGCCCAGCCAGTCGCCGCAAGGCCCGCCCCGCGCCGCACCGGTGAGCCCGCCTCCGAGGTGAGGGCGGGGGCGGGGCCGCGGGGGCCCTGGACGCGGACCCCGCAGCCCACCACGCCCCTCACACCTGAGCTCACCTGGGTCGGCCTTCAGGTGACTGACAAGGGGGCGCTCAGGGCAGCGGTGCCGGCAGTTCCCTGGGTTCTAAGATCGCCGCTTCCAGGTGAAGCGGCCTCACTGCCAGGCGGGAGACCCCCCCCCCCACCCCGGACATACTATGTGCTTGTGGGTACAGGTCCCCCCAGGGGAGTCCTAGGGAGCACTCCCAGTAGGGCCTGAGACATGCCACCCACGACGCCATAAGCACACAGGGGTGGCCCCGGGCAGGGCCCTCTGAGGCACTCAGTGGGGGGAGGCAATCGTGGGAGCCGGCTGTGGGGCGGGGGTTGGTCTTGGGGTGCTGGTCTGGTGAGCTCCGCCCCTTTAATTCACTTCTGCTTCCCAGGGTCTCTTCCAGCCATGCCCCACCACAGATGGAGGGGAACGGGGAATGGCAGCTCAAGGGCGCGCAAGTCCCAAAAGGGGTGATTCCAAAGCAAGGACTCTTTCCAGTGGCATATATACAAGTCTTTATATATATAAAAAAGAAAAGTCAAAAGCTCAATAAATATGCAACTTTACACAGAGCCCAACCCAAGCCTGGGGTGGCCAGTGGAACTGGGAAGGAGAGAAGGGGGGTGAGGACAGGGGGAGGTCCCATTTGGGGTCAGAGGAGGGTAGAGGTGGGCTGCCCTGGAGACCTGCCCAGGGGACTGGAGCTGGTGGCTTCAGAGAGCAGCAGGGAAGGGATCCTGCCTGGGCAGGTGTGGGTGGCAGGGAGGTCAGTGAAGGTAGCGACCATGGGGATGGGGGGCAGGGCGGTCCTGAGGGGCACTGCAGCCTGGGTCTGGGGCTCTGGCAAGCGCTTCTCCACTCCCATCCAGTCTGGCAAAGTGCAAATGGGCCCGGGGCAGTGGCCGGGGTCCTGCCTGGCACTCCGGCTTGTGTATACACAAGGCAGTCGCTGGAACAGGGGCCAGCACTCCCCAGGAGGCGTGCTGTCTGCTGTCCTGTGGTCAGTGGCACCCTTGGGGGCCTCCCTCTGCTCAGACCTCCCTGCAGGGGAGGGGAGAGGAGGGGAGAGACAGTTCTTCCTTGGCTGATGCCACTCGGAGGGGCTCTGGCCACCCTCTCCTCCCCACTGGAATCTTTAGGTCCCTTCACCGCTGCTCACCACGGACACCCGCACCCAGGCCCTGGGGGGAGGCCTCAGGCTCCCGCTCCCATCCACGTCCCTGAATGCCATCTGCTCCCAGCATGACAGTGCCCCCAACGTCAGCACGCTGGGCCACCTGCCCTCTATCCCAGTTAGGCCACTCACGAGGCAGTGAGCGTGGAGCTAAGCAGCAGGGTGGTCCTGATTCGGTAGAGCTGGGCCAGCGTCAGCTTCCTGTGCTGGGCAGAGATCCCTGGGGGGAGCTCGGGCTGCACCCGGGGCGAGGCCCCCAAGGGCAGCTCTCTGCTCCTCCTGGAGGGTGGTTCAGACTGCCCAGCCAGGCAGTTGGTTCTGCCTTCCATCTCTGATAATTCGAGGCCACTGCCAGGGACTGGTGACCCCCTGTAATTCCAGCTGGGCCCAGCTTCCTGAGGGGAGCTCCGAGTCCTAATGCCAGAGACTGTAGTGGCCAAGCAGAGTTCCGACAGGCTGCGGCTGGGGGCTGGGGGCGCTCCGCGGGCGGTGGCCCCTGACAGCAGCTGGAGGAGGCTGGCCTCGGATTTGGACTTGAGCAGGGGCAGACGGGGCAGCAGCTGGACAGGAGTGCGGCGGCGGAGGCGAGGCGAGGGCGGGGGGGAAGGGGCTTGTGGTAACGCCGGGGGCCGGGCTGCTGCCTCTGTCATAGGGGCTGGGGTCACAAAGTCTTGCAAGGAGGTGGGGGAGAGGGTGCCGTAGGCGGAGTCCGTGGAGCAGGAGCGGCCGCCCACCGGGCCCAGGGGCAGCAGCTCACTGGTGGGCGTGACGGAAGAGGCTGTGGTACTGAGAGAGGTCTCATCCGACTGGGAGCTGAAGGGGCCACCCTCGAACTCAGGAGAGGACAGTGTCTCCCCAGGCTCCACCACGACCATGGCCAGGGTCTCCGTGGAGCCGTCTGAGGCACTGTGGGGCCGGGAGGACAGAGTCAGGCCAGGCAAAGGAAGCCGAGCCGGCCTGGTGCAGCCTCGTGCTGAGCACCGTGGGTCTACGGCCTCTGCCTTCTCGAAGCTCTGAGACGGCAAATGTGTGGCACACGCACCCGATCTGCTAAGCCCTGTGCCCACAACGTTAATGGCGTCTGTCACCAGCACAGAGAGAGCTTTCCTGCTGGAGACAGTCTAAGAGTCCTGAGCTCAGCTCCAAGCAGCCACTAGTGAATCAGAGTTGGCGGTCAAGTTTAAAATCGTTCGCCATCACCGCCTGGACTCTGGTGGGAGACAGAGCCCACCCCCACCCCCTACTGGGTTCAGGACACAAAGCCATTCAGAGGAAGGGGTCATGGGTGGGCCCTGCCCAGTGTCCGTGGCCTGGCGGTCGGGAGTCCTGGGCTGGAGTGCCTGCCCCGCCCTGGCCTGCTGGGTGGCCCCGGGCAAGCATACCAGTGCTGCGAGTCCAGGCTGTTGCTGCTTCTTCGCAGGATGGTGGGCGAGCTGGCAGCCGAGGTGCTACTCTCCCCACCTTCCTCCTCCTCGTCCTCCTCCTCGTCCTCCTCCTGCTCATCCTCCTCTTCTTCCAGGCTCTGCAGGTGCTGCTGGCTGCCTGGGTGCTCCTGCGCACGCAGCTGCTGCAGCTGGTTCTGCAGGTGGGGGCGGCGGTGCACAGGGGCAGAATGGACTGTGAGCAGCAGCCACCACCAGGCGGCCCTGCCCGCGGGCACAGGACTCTGCGCTCACCTGGGCGTTGTAAATGGCGTCCACCCAGCCACGACACAGCGCCTGGCCGCTGGCCTGGAATGTGTAGGCCCCCACGGCACTGTGGAACTCATTCAGGTAGATGAGGAGGAAGGAGCCTGGTTAGGAAGAGCTCGAATCAGTGTCAGCTAGGACCCTGGCCCCTGCCCATCATAGCGTTTCCCCAGGATCAGGGGCCCGGGCTCCTCACCAGGGTCCCGCAGCTCTCGGCACACGATTTTGTCCACCAGCAGTGGTGGCCTGATGACTTTGGTCCTTTCAGCCTTCTTCACTGCCTTGGTCACCAAGAGCAGGTCCGTGAAGAGGAAACAGTACACATCTATCTGGGGTGGCAGGGATAGAAGGACAGGCCAGGGGTCAGGGCCAGAGTCCTAGGGCCTTAGGCAGGGACCCCGTCTGTCTGCTCTAACACCCTCTCCTTGGGGTACTCAGACTTTGTCAAATACCTCCCCTGCTCCACCCCTGCATGAACCCAAGAGGAAAATTAAAACAAAGAGAAAGATGGTTTTCCTTCATCGAGAAGCGCTCCACTTGTGATTTATTTCAATTAAAAGCTGACAATAGTCTACGGCCATGCCACCCTGAGCAAGCCCAAACGCATCTGATCTGGAAAGCTAAGCAGGGTCGGGCCTGGTTAGTACTTGGATGGGAGACCACCTAGGAAGACCAGGTGCTGTAGGTGTAAAAAATAAAAAAATAAGGGATTGTAAGCTGACAAGGTCCTTGCAATCTGTGAGGTCAACCAAGGGTTGCCTCGTCTAAAAAATAAAAAATAAATACAATAAATAAAAGTTGACGATAAAGAGGAAAAGGAAGGTCATTTTAAAATATGATTTTCAGGCTCTGGGTTCCACCGCATGTGAAGAATTAAAAGCTCAGCAGCAAGGGTCTGGGCTGTCCCCGGCCTGCTCATGGCACGTGCCCCCTCCCTCCCACCAGGAACTCATGTGGCACCAAGTGGGCACAACTGGCACCATGGGCTGTGACTCTGCTGCTGCGTTTGTAAAGAGTAAGCCCCAGGCAAATAATCATCCCTCGTACGAGCACAAGGTCACTAGTTCTTCTTGTATTTAATTTAATTTAATTTATATGTTTTGGGGGGAGGGTATTGTAGAGCACAGGACAAGGACACTAGTTCTTGAATAGCCACCCAACTAACTGGGCAGATACAAACCAGTGACTCGGGTCCAGGAGATGCCAAGGTAGGCGTGGTACAAACCTGCAGGGCAAGAGAGGGTGGGGCAGGGACTCTGGGTGTGGGGGGGGGCCCGGAGTTACCTTGCTGTCCTTCCCCTCCTTCATCCTCAGGCTTCCCTCCAGTAGTAGCTGTCGCGTCTCCTCAGGGGAGGCGCCAGGGATGGGCGCCGTCAAATCCAGACGCAGAAATTCCTTCAGGAGCTGGGGGTGGGGGACAGGCGTAGGGGAGGTCAGGGTGCGACTCCCCGGCCCGGCTAGGAGTCCTCAAGCGAGATTCCAACGCAGTCCCTGCCTGCCGGTTTGGCCCTCCCTCCCTCCCAGCAGGGCCACGCCGCCCACCTTGTCCACCTCGTCGTTGCTGCCCTCCACCACCTCGTAGGCGTCGATGCGGGTCACCACTGCCGCCAGTCGCTGCCGCTCCTGCCGCTGCCGCATGCACGCGTTCACGTGATGGATGAAGCGCTCCACAGAGTTGATCTGGGGGCACGAGATGGCGGGTTCAAGCCCAGAGCCGGGGAGGGGCAACGAGCCATACCATACGGTGACCCGAATGGCTGTCCCGGTTACCATAGTGACGACGGCCTCCTTGGCGCGCGGCTCGTCCGTCTTTCTCAGCACCGACTTGAGCAGCAGCGGGTACTTTGTGAGCCTCTGGTGCGGCTTGGCCAGCATGTCGCTCAGCTTCAGCCGCTGGCACTGCTGGTGCTTCTCGGCCCACTGCGGCGGGAGGCGGGGGCGGGGCTCAGGGCAGGCCCCGCCCCGGGCCCCGGGCCTCACCCACCACAACCCCGCCCACCAAGCCCCTGCTGCCCGGGTGGGCCCACGGCCCTGCGCCCCTGCTCGCCAGCCAGGCCTGTCCTTACCGTGACGTAGGCCCGGAAGAGGTCGTTGTCGCGCAGCAGGCCACGCATGTACTCCATGCAGCCCTCCTCCTCCATGCAGTATCGTATGTAGGGTTTGAAGAGGGAGCCGAACTGGCGCAGGGCGGAACAGGCACACGCTGGTTACCTGGCGCCACCTGCAGGCCGCGCCCTGCACAAGCTCTTCCGTACTGCACTTTTGCGACCACCCCAGCGGGTGGCAAAGCTTATTATCCCTGTTTTCCACATGAGAAAACAGCCTTGGAGAAGGAAGTAAGGGTAGATAAGCCAGGTGGGGTCCAAACCCGGGTGATCGGCTCGGAAATCTTTGCCTCTGACCACTAGGGGTCGTGCGGGGCCACTGCTCTGGGGGAGTCTGGGGTAACGGGCAGACAGGGTCGGAGCCCCAGCCCTGCCTCACTGTCCTCGCCTGTGTGCAACCCGGCACGCACCATCTTGAAGCCTCTGAGGAAGTCCGCAGGCTGCATCAGCGCCCGCGTGCGCCGCGCCTTCTCCAGCACCGGCGCCATCACACTGCCCCACAGCCCGCGGTGCAGCCGCGCGATCTCGGGGATGTTGCTGAACAGGCGCTCGGCTTCCACCTGGGAGGCGGCAGGTGCGCTCAGCCCCGCCCCGTCCGTCCGCGCCCCTGTCCTCAACCCCTCCCCTATCCCTGCTCCCAGAAGCCAGGCCCCACTCCTCGCCTACTCCACCTGTTGACCCCGCCCTCTTCCGGCCCCACCCCTGTGCTTAAGCCCTGCCGCTATCCCCCGGGCCGGTACCGTGCCCCGCCCCAGATCCCGACGCACCTCACACAGCAGCCCCGACTCTTGCAGGTTCAGGAGGCAGCACAGGAACAGCTGTGGGGGTAGGGGGTGCTGCAGCTGGGGGGGGGGCGGGTCCAGCCCCGACGCCCCCCTCAGATTCTTAGGCTCCCCTCTACCCCTTACCCCTCCCTGGAGGCTCTAAAGCACCGTGGGGCAGAGAGGGTTCACTCTTCCAGAAAAGGCCTAGGCCCCATGGTCCCCCCAAAGGGAAGCCTGCACCCAGGCCTGGAACACCCTCCTCCACCTCTCCCTGGCTCAGCCTCTGTTTCAGCTCAGAGGGTGCCTTCCTTGGACCCCCAAGACCAGGCTAGGCACTCCCCCAGCTCAAAGTCCCTATATACACCCCCGCTCCCCTCCCATTCTGTCTCCATGCCTGCGGTGCGGGCTGCTGAACGCACTCAGCAGGTGTGCAGGAACTGCGCGGAAGGATGAAGCCTCTGTTAGTTCAGCTTGGCCTGCCGCACCTGCCTGAAGCTCCCGCCCAGGTGCCCTGCACAGGGGAGTCACCTCCTCCCCGAGGTGTGGACCTTCCCTCACGGCCCCTCTTTGTTGCCTGGCACCTACTCCTTCTGCAAAAGCCCAAACTCTGATGGGGGTACCCAGGAGGAGGCCGTGGGGGCGGACGGGGCGCCGCCGGGCCTCTGCGGCCCCACACTCACGTTGGTGATCACCCGCAGTTTCTTAACGTAGGAGGCCTCTGTGTGCAGAAGCTCCCACACCGCCTCCTGCTGGTGGCACTGCCGCCGAGTCAGCTTCTGTGGGAAGGGCAGGCAGGGGTGGCCAGGAGCCCCGAGTGTGCAGGGACGGGAAGGGTGAGCAACCTTGCAAGTAATCTGCTCTTCCCGGTGGACACACGGAGGTCCCCCAAATTCTGGGCCACTAAAACAGCTAAATGGCACACTGCATTTTCACCTTGCCTCAGTTTCCCCAAAGGGGGTTAATGACGCCAGCAGTCTGGCAGGGCTCTCCTGTGGAACATCCTGTCACTGGGTCCTCAAAAGGGCCCCATGAAAATAATGTCCCCATTTCCCCGAGGAGGAGGGAGAAGGGAGGGCTGCGGGGGGCACCCACCTCGTGCCCGTCAATGAGCTCCCGCCAGCTGTCCTCCAGCCTCGGGCAGGCGTCATCTTCATCCTCCTCCTCGTCCCCCTCCTCCTCCCACGAGTCGTGGTCAAAGCGCAGCCTCCGGGGCAGCCTGGGCAGCCCGAAGAGGCCATAGGCGTGCAGCTTGCCCTCCAGCTGCTCCATCTTGTCCACCTCCTAGGAGACCAGGGGTAAGGTCAGAGGTCAGGGCCAGCTACCTGCCCTGCCGCAGGGCCCACAGGACCACGTACCCGGCCAAAGGCGCTGGTGCTGGGGCCTGAGCTGAAGAAGCCGCTGAAGCGACTGGCCGCCCGGTTCTTCCAGCTGTCGCTGCCAGCGGTGGGCAGAGAGCAGCTGGAGGCGGTGGGCGGCTCCTGCCCCGGGATGCTCGTCTCCCCCAGGAACTCAGACATGTTCTTTCGTCGGCGGCCAGGGGCCTGGTCAGGGAGGGTCGGTCAAGGCCAGCCAGGCTCACTCTGGCCCCCAGAGCCCCACCCCAGGGTGGGCTTCCTTGACCTCCAGCCAGCCCGGGACGTGGGAGGGTCTCTGCTGCCCAGCCTGGGAAGCCGCCCCTCCTGAGACCCGCACATGCTCTGGGGGCTGTAACATCCAGACACAGATGCATCCGGACCACCCCCAGCCACCCAGCCACAAGCGTGAAGCAGGTGGGGAGAAAGAGTCGCACACTCAGATGCGCTTGGGAGCGCAGCTCCAAGTGGATCCACAATGCACACGCATGCGTACAGCCAGTGACACACACAGTCTCACTCCCCACGTGTCTGTTCTCTCTCTCTCTCACACACACACGCGTACCCCACCCCCGGGCACTAGAACACTCTGCGACGAGACCCATCACACTGGGGTGCAGTCAGATCCCGAGGGGGCCTCCTATTCTCACAGAAACCCCATTTTCCAGAAGGGGAGATTGAAGCCCCAAGAGGGAACAGAGAGGGGCCCAGCGGGCCTCCCCTCTAAGGCCCGGCCCCGTCCCCAGCCCTGACACAGCCCCGCCTCCTCACCAGGATGTCCAGGCTCTCCCTGCGGTTCTGGGGGTCCACACGGTCCGGGGCAGGCGCCCCGGCCCCGGCTGGCCGCAGGATCGGCAGGCTCAGCGACTTGCAGTCCTTTACCCCCTGCTCCGCCTTCCCTTCGTCCCCCGGCTTGGCTGGGGCGGCATCAGGGGGCAAGGAGAGGCCCTCAACATGGGGTCCGACGGAGGAGGCGGCCCCAGTCTCCTCTCCCCCAAACCACTGAACCACGGACCAAGCCCTCGCTGCCCTCCCCTGAAGCTCCGCCCTGCAAGCCCTGGCCCCTTCTGCCCAGCAAAGACATCTGTATGGTAATGAGCCTGCTCAGGGCCATGGCCAATAAGAACCTGAGCCTGGGAAGACACGCCCATCTCCAGAGGGCCCGGCCAGGCTCCCCAACCCCACCAGCTGCTTACCTTTGACCCGCAGGTAGTGTCCCCCAAACCTGTAGGCCTCGAAAGTGAGGGACAGGGGCGTGTTGGACTGGTCCAGGTAGATCTCCACCTTGCCCAGTGCGATGCCCTTCCTTTCAAATATTGGCAGCAGCACCTCCCTGCCCCGGGGCGGAGGCGCCTCTGTTAGGGGGCGGTCACACGGGCCCCCATCCCATCCACAGCCCCAGCTCCCACCGCCCTTCCCAGTGGAAAAGAGAGGCACCTGCAGGATCACACGCAGGTACACGCACACCTGTGCACAGAGGTGCACACGCTCCTGCATGCGTCTGCACACGAGCTGCCGCAACCTGGCCCTCACACTCACATCCGTACAGTCAGAGGCCCGTCCACACACAGGGACTGGACCATGCATACGGGGCTGGAATACACGCACAGGTGGACGGGCCTTGTCACGTGTGTCCTCACACTGCTGTGTACACCATGTGGGTGGACCTCCCCACAGGTTGGGGATGCGGTCACAAGCCACCACACACAGATCTGTAGGAGGCCGCGCCTGCCCCCAGCCCACTTCCGCACCCGGCCACCGAGCCCTACCCTAGTGACTTCTTCTTCACGGCTGGTACGATCTCTGTCTCGATGTCAACACTCAGGTCAAATTTGAGGGTGAAGCACTCCTTGCTGGGGTCCTAAGAGGACGCGGTCTCAGCCTCTGCATCCCTCGTCCCCCATGCTCCCCATCCCAGGGTCCGCGATGGGAACCACAGTGGGGAGGGGACTCGGGGACAGTCCCAGGGAGGCCCCCAGTGTCTGTCCTGCCTGAGGGAGCAGCTCCTGGAGCAGCCCCCACCTGGCTAAGGTGGGTCATGCTGGGCTGCAGGCCAGGGTGGTGAGGGAGGGCCACGCCAGGCCCCACGCCTGGTCCTGGGTTCAGAGCAGACAGGCCCAGCCTTGGGGATGGAAAGCAGGGGCCCCTCTGCCCGCCTGGGGCTCCTTACATCTGTGTGTCTCCTCCTGGCTTTCTTCTTGGAGAGTTTCAGACCTGTGCTCTTCCGGTCTCTGCAGGAAGCCGGTGAGGGCAGAGGCTGGAGGCGTGGTGGGTCCTCCATAGGGCGGGAGTGGGCCCTGGCTGGCCACCCCCCCCTTACGCACCCCAGGTGACCAGGTAACCCAGGCGCACTCCCGTAGGCCAGGGCCCACAAGTGGGTGTGCGCCCTCTGGTGGCCAACACAGGAGCCACACACAGTGGTACCTAGTCAGGTGGTGCCTGATCCCAGAGGCCCAGGAGGCTGCCGCAGGCTAGGTGGCCTCCTCTAGGAATTGGGCAGCCGCAGAGACAGGGCCTCTGGTCCCTGCACCTCTGAGCCGAGACCCAGCCTTGGGGCCCCGAGGTGTCTGCTCTGCCCACCCACCCCTCACCTACCCTTTGCCATCCATACAGCTTTCCTCCTCCTCCTCCAAGCCCACTGCAGGGCTGGTGCGCGGGGGGCATGACCGGGTGGACACGTTCCGGGCCAGGACGGAGCCTTAGGAGTACAGTGGGGGTGGGGTTGTGCCCGCTCCCTCCCTGGTCCTTCCTCAGCCTTCCAACGTGGCCATCTCTGGAGGGGCCACTGCCCGCTACCAATCCTGGGGCACCCCCTCCCCAGACTAGCTACGGCCTTTTGGTTCTGTGAGGAGAGGGGCTCAGTCATTGCTTGTCATCTGTTCACTCTCAGATTCAAAAAGACACAAGAGCCCTGAGATGACACAGAGTGATGCCCGCTCCCAACACAAATCCACCTGCAGCCTCAGTTTACCTGTCTGTGAAATACGGATAAAGAAGCCGGCCTCTGGGATTACTGCGGGAAGGGATCAAAGTCCACGGCTCTTTCTCTCAGGCCTCACCCTACCCCCACCCCTGTGACCATACCCAAAGTCCCAGGGGGCCTTGGCAGACAGGGAGAGTCCTTTTGTGCCTCTGACCAGCTAAGAAGGGAGACAAAGGGTTGGCATTTCTCTCCAGGCCCAGTGTCTGGAAGCCACTCCAGCACAGCCAGCTGGCCGTGATCCTGGGCCAGGTCCCTATTCAGCACGAGGGGTTTCTTGTTTCCCGCGACAAGTCCCTCTGACCTGCCCACCCCCACCCCACTCCCACCCCCGCGGCCTCTACTCCAGGCTGGAGGATTTGCCCAGAAGTCCCCAGCCCCGAGGACATGAAGAAAGGGGCCTCCTGATGCTGGCCCCAGGCCAGGGGCAGGGCCGCTGGGGGAGGGTGGTGCAGACCTGGCTCTTGGGACAGACAGGCCTGCTCTCAAGATGGGGCACAGTCCCCAGCTTTTAAGTCCGGCCGCCGCGGAGACTGGGAGAGATCTCTCGTCAGCCCTTCTGAAGCCTCTTGTTAAAAAACTTGCGGAACAAAAGGGACTGAAACGTACTTGGGTTTCATCATTTCAGCCGACTCTTGTCCTTCTGATGGCCCCGTCACAGTTCCAACAGTTACCAAGACGCTGTGCCCCTGGACGGGGAGTCTGGGGCTACCCCGGGAACGCCAGGGTCCGGGCTGGGCCCCCCACCGGTGCTCACCTTGTGGGGGCAGGTCGAAGCGGACGTGTCCGTCATACTGCATGATGCTGTGAAACTTGCTGTCACAGGCCTCGCAGAGGTTGAGGGGTCCCCGGCGGTGCAGCTGCTGGCAGTCGGCGTGGTGGCATACCTGTGCGGCCCAGGATGGGGGCGTGGCCCCGGATTTGCCACGTGGCCCCGGCCTACACTCTCTCCCACCGCACGGATGACCTTCCCGCCTGCTCTTCCGTCCCCCAACCTCCCATAGCTCACCCCTAACGCTCTCCTGCTGACTCTGCCTCTGACATTTTTAGGGAAACAAAAGCCATCAGAAGTCTAGGGTCCATGAGCTTCCCACCATGTCCACCCGCTGCCCGGGGCTGCGGGGGCTTGGCGCTGCTCCAACCCGAAGCCAGCCTTCCACCGAGATCCGAGGTGCAGGGCCGCCGTTCAGCCTCCCCTGCCGCCACATCCTCAGGTCGTCCTCCCCACGGGGCAGAGCACTCCCATCCGCGCGCGAACCCGAACCCGCCGCTCGGTCTCCAGACGCCGCTCAGCTGAACTCCAGCTAAACTCCGTAGGACAGGTGTCCGCGCCCCCCTTCCCAGTTCTCTCCCCTCGGCACTGCTCATCCGCCCCGACTTTTTATTTTAAAATACTTCGAAGCTACAGAAAGTTATAAGACCCGTATAACGATACCCACACCCGCTTCTGGCTTCCCCAGCTGTTCCCACCGGGCTTCTGTCTCTCCCATTACCCGCCTCCCCCGTGCAGAAGTCAAGGCAGCACCTGGACGTCCTCCTACGAACACGGAAGCTGAGCAGATGCACAGTCCGCCGAGCGTCCGCGCCTGCGCCGCCCGACTGTCTGAACAATGTCCTTTACAGGCTGTTTTTCCCCGCACAGGATCCAATCCAGGTTTGTGTGAACATTTGGTCTTGTCTGATTAATCCTTTAAGTATAAATTCCCTGATACTTTTTTTTTTTTTGACCTTTCATGATATTGGAAGCACCCGAGCCAGTGGGCTGGCCGAGAGACCCCCCCGGGTGGGTCCGTCTGAGGTCCTCGGGTATCAGGCTGAGCATGCGGGCAGAGACACGAGAGGCTGTGTGACCTCCTCTGTGCGCCCACGATGCCAGATCACCTGGGGACCTCGCTGTCTTTTGTAAAGTCCCTTTTTTTTTTCTGGGGCGACGCTCTGAGATACCCTGTTCCCCGGCAATCTCACACTCCAGAGCTCCAGCATTCACTCAAGATTTTGGCCTAAATCGATGATTACTATGATGCTCGAACTGGAAATTCTCTCCTCTTCCCGGTCTCTCCGAAACCCTCCCCCATCAAGGGTTCACCCCCTCCCCAACTGAGCAAACTCACTCTTCTCGGTGACTCTCCCCAGTGACTGCCACGTTTCTAAGCTCACTTGTCTGTTCTCAGGGGACCCAGCATTTGACATCGGTGTCTCTGAAACCTCTTCTTCCTCGGTCCCCAGGACCCAGGCTCTGCTGGCTCTCCTCCCGCCCCCATCCCCGCCCATGGGCCCCTCCCCACTTTTATCTACATCAACCCTCTGGGCCAGTCTTACGACTTGGAACACCTCCACGTGCCCAGGGCTCCGAGTAAACCCCCAAGTGAGACCTCGCCCAGGACTGGAGCAATCTTCTCCATCTCTCCTGGACTCTAAGAAGCATCTCGACTTCACCCGTCCGCATACACGAGCTCCTGACTCCTCCACGCAGCTCCGTCCCCCTCAGCTAACCCGATGCCTCCTGGTCCTGTGGTGTTAGGGGGCTGAGTTGTGTCCTTCCAAGACTAGTTGAGACCTGAACCCCAGGACCTCAGACAGCAGCCTTAATTGGAAATAAGGTGGCGGCTGATGTCACTAGTTAAGATGAGGTCATACTGGAGTCTCTGATCATAGAGTATGGAGTAATCGCGTGACTGGTGCCCTAATAAGAAGAGGAAAAGAGACAGAAACATGGAGACACAGGAGACCACGTGACGACATATGAACCAAGGAGCGCCAAGGAGCGCCTGGGGCCACCAGAAGCTGGGAGAGGCAGGGAAGGGCCCTCCCCTGGAGCCTTCAGAGGGTGCATGGCCCTGCAGGCAGCTGGATCTCAGACTTCTGGCCTCCAGAGCTGGGAGAGGATAAAATTCGATTGCTCTAAAGCCGCCCGAGTTGGTGTTAATTTCTTACTGTAGCCCTGAGAAGCTAATGCATTCGACCAAAAATGTGGGGTCACCTCTGATCTTTCTGTCGCAACGCCCCCCCTCGCCCCGCCCAGTCAGTCCGAAAATTCTGTTGGCTCCACCTTTAATCTCCGCAGCTTCGAACCGGCCACGGTCTCCAGCCCAGCGCAGCCGCTTGGCCGGCCATGGCGCCTCTCAGCTGCATTTCCACAACGGCCTCGTCACTGTCACCCTGCCTACACCCTCGCCCTCCGGCCGGGGAGCCCAGAATGGACCCCGTTCACGGAGGAGGCACGCGCGCCTGCTCAAAACCCCGCGGCGGCTTTCCATGTCGTTCCCGGTACAGTGGCCTCGTGGGCCTCCTGCCCTGCTGCCACCCCCATCCGACACGCCCGCCAGGTACACTCCCACCTCTGAGCCCGGAAGCCCCAAGTGCTGTCCCCAGGGACCGAAGAGACCAGCTCCCCTGCTTCTTGCAGGTCTTTACTCCAAAGCCCCATCTCCCCGTCTAAGGTTTCGGCTCCTCTGCGCTCCCTCTCCCCTTCCCCCTTTCTTTCGTTCCACCATCTCACACCTGCGTATTTCACCTTGCTGCTCCCACACCTTGTAGGATCTGCGAGGACAGCCGCTCACTGCTCTAGCTCCAGTCCCACCCACTCAATAAATTCCTGTTTATTAGTTAGGGCAATGGAGGGTCGCTGAAGTTTTTGGCTGGGCAGAAACCGATCTGAGATTTTCAGGATGACGGACAGGGGTGAGGATGGCCTGGGTAGCAGAGACTTGGGTGAAGAGCGGAGGGAGGAAGAGGCTGAAAAGTTCTGATCCCCGTTTGGACTGTGGTCGCTCCTGTGCCTGGGGCTGCCTTGAGGGCTCCTCGCCCCAGGGAGAGAGCTCTGACTGTCCCTATTTTAAAGAGGAGGAAAGCGAAGCTCAGAGAAGTAACTTGTCTAAGGGGACAGAGCCAGTGGAGCCTGGCTCGAACCCAGCGTGTAGCTCCAGATCCCAGATTTTCACACCACCTGTCAGGTGGCTGAGAAGGGACAGTGGAGTGGGGGACGGGAGGAAATCAGTCACAGTTTGACGGTCGCCGTTTTGGCTCCTGTGTCCCTCCACTCCACCAGACAGAAAAGGAAACATGGACACAGAAACGGCAGCCAGAGGGGTCAGACTGAGGAGGCCACTCGCTCTCGGGGCCCTGGGCCTCAAGGCCGGCAGCTGGGGACATTAATGGCCCAGATTCTGGCTGGCAGTCTGAGCGCCCCCCACTTCCACACCCTTTTCAAGTCGTCTAAAACAGTGTTCTCAGGCCCTGAGGTAGGGGCAAGGGACTCCCTTCAACCAAAGCAACTGTTTTTGTCTACTTAATATAAAGGCAGCATAAAAATCACGATCCCCAGCCTCACCCCTGCCCGGGCGCACCTCGAGGTTCCCAGGGCACTGCTGACAGAGGGCCTGGCTTTGCAGGTTCTTGGACCCTCGAGCTGCGAGCATCTTCTCTGGACAATGAATCTTGGGAAGGCAGCTGCCCTACTCCTGCCCTTCTTCCGGGAGCCCCCCGTCTGCCAGCTCTGCACCCCTCTCTCCCTGAGTCCGGCCTGGCAGCCAGCCTGGCAAGGGTGCCCCTCACCGCTTCCAGGCCTCTCGAGATTCCCAACAGCTGCATTTGCTGGTGCTCGGCTTGGCACTGGGCAGTGGGTGGGGCTGTAGACCTGCCAGGTATCCAGGCCCTGGTCTCAGCAGGTGGAGGGCGACATGGCCTACAGAGGGTCTCTGGGAACCTTACAGTCCAGGTACCCGGTTCTGTGACACAATCTTGTTTTTACGCGAATCCAATATATAGACGGCAGCTTCAGAACTCAGCAAATATTTACTGAGCACCTGCTTGTTATGTGCGCACCCTGTGGAGGCACTGGATCCCTGGGGAGACTCAGGAAGCTGGTCCCAGCACCCGGGGCTTTGGCGAGCACCCCCGCCCCTTCCTACTGTTACTGTCACTACTAGATACTAATGATGACAGGACACCAGGGCCCAGCCCGCCCACCTCTGCTTCCATCCTCCCTGCGAACCCCAGGCTCAGGGAACCCAGGGGCATGCGGGGCTCAGGCCCAGGACCCTCACTTAATTCAGCGGGGCTGGTTGAGGCTGAAGTTCCAGGAACCCCCAGGGACAACCACGAGTCCCACTGGGAGGCTGTAGCTGGGCAGGATGCGGCTCCCCACCCATTCCCCCACCTCAGTCGCCAAAACACAGCTCTCTCCAGGGGCAGGAGTCTCCCCAGCACTTTAGTGGGGCAGCCCCTTCCCCTTCTCTCAGACTCGGGGGCTCACCCTCTGAAAGCGGCAGGGGAAGGGCAGCAGGGTCCAGGGACCAAAGTTCCCAGGACTCAACGCCAGGAAGGGAGAGCCCACCATTCTGCCCCGCAAGGTCACACTGCAACTCGGAAGTCGGAGAATGGACTAGAACTTTACAAATACAGAGGGGGCCGGTTGGGGAGCAAGATCGAGTCACTTCTCCCGGGGAGGGGCACCCGTGTGGCTTTGCCCTCACCCCAGGGCTGGCCCGGGGCAGGGGCAGGAGGGGTGTGGCAGGCGGGGGCAGAGGAAGGAAAGGGGGAGGGGTGGCCACGGGCAGGGCCTGGGACCCACAGGTGTGTCCGGAGGCAGCCCCAGACACAAAAGACCGGGGTGGGCAAACCGCCTCCGTGGCCTGGCCCCCTCGATGGCGGGGTGGGGACACACACCTCAGGGCCCCAGGCCCTAGTCCCCCTTCCCCGCGCTGTACCGCCCCGGCCGGCAGCTCGGCCACCGCGCGCCCCACCCGCGCCCCGGCTGCCCGCACGGCTGTCCGCGCCCTACCTGGCCTTCCCTGTCGCGCGAGCGACCCCTGGCCCAGCAGGGAGCGGAGGCCCAGGAGGGCATTCCCGGGCCGGGCCTGGAGGCCGCGCGGCGCCCGGAGACGCCGGGGCCCGTCCCCATGGCGGCCGGAGGAAGCGGCAGTCTGCGCCGCCCGCAGCCCGCGGACAAAGCGCCGAGCCCCGCTTCCTGCCATTGTGCGGCCGCGCCCGCCCCGCTGAGCGCCGGGACCCCCGGGGACCGGGGCCGGGAACGCCCGCCCCGTCCGCCCGGCCCGGCCCCGCCCCCGCCGGCCCCGACTTCCGCACTGGCCCCCCAGCCCCTTCCCCACGGGCCGGGCTCGGAGTGTCCATCTCGGACCTGCTCCCCCCGCCGGCGAAGCTCCCTGAATGCTGGTGGCAGAAGGGAGGGACCGGGACCAGGACATTCCCCCATCCCGTCCTCGGACCCGGCTCCCCCTCTCCGCGCTGACCTTCAGCTGCCCCGCCCGGCCACACGTCCAGCGCTCAGAGGTCCTCCTGGGGGTCATTGACTGCCACCCACAGCCCGAGCCCCGGCCTCCGGGCCTGAGCCCGAGGACCCCCCCAGTGCTCAGGCCAGGGCCGGGGGCAGAGGAGTGGAGGGTCCCGGTGACGACAGGTGGAGGCGGCACGGGGAGGGGGCGCGCCGGGAGGAAAGGGCGGAGACGGTAGTCCTTGGGGAGCGCCCAGGAGTGGGGCGAGACCCGTCAGGAAAACCCCGCCGCCCACCTCAGCTTTCCCCGAGGACCCTGCTGCTCCAGCTGAGTGCGTCCGCGTGCCCCAACCTCCAGGGGGCGCTCATCCGGACGCAGAGGACCGCCCCCCGCCCCAGGATGGGATGTGGTGCTCAGGTCCCCACTGTAGCGTCTCAAAGAGCTTTTACACTCACTCCCGGCAGGTGAGGGCGGGCACTATTATCCCCATTTGCGGTGACCGGGCTAAAGTGGCATCAGAGTCAGGAATGGAATCCAGACTTCTGACTCTGGGGTTCCGGAACGGCCTCCCTGGGACACCCTTCAGTGTCCATGCAGTAAGCGGCACGTGCTGTCATCAGCCCACCCACCACTTACAGCTCCCCCTCAGTCTGGTTCAACTGGGGAGGAAGGTGGGGGGTCTCTGAAGACGGTTCTGACGGGGGCAGGCGTTTCTTAGGGGCCACTCCCAAAGCCTGAGTCATTCGCTGTCCACTCCACAGGCGGATCTTTTGAAATTTAAAACCCGATCATGTCACACCCTTCCCTCCCCCCCACCGCCCCCCTTAATAGTCTCCAGTGGCTTAGAATAAAATCCCAACGTGGCTTGGCTCCTACTTCACGCCCTGGCAGGTCCCACACGGGGTCCGTCATACTGACCTTCCTCCCTACAACTCACCCAGCTCAGCGCCTGCACATCTGTGTTCTCCGTCTGGAACACCACATGCCCCTGATCTTCCAACAGCTGGCACTGGGCCCCATCCTGGACGCTACCTCCGCAAGGGGGCCTTCACCCTCCTTCCAAAATAAATAGCCCCTCAACTTCCAACGCTCAGATCTCTTAAATAGAATGCTTTCCTCCTAGGTACATATTACCACCTGAAGTTATTTGACTTCTTTGTTCACTTCTGGATTATCACTTTCCTGCTAGAATACCCTCTCCAGAGGCCAGCGGCCTTGGCTGTCTGCCCCATACTGCATCCTCAACGTAGAACAGTCCTGGCACACAGCAGGTGCTTGGTATAGACTAGATGATGACTGGATGAATGAAGGTAGATGAAAGGTCTTCATGCCAAGGAGGCCCTTGGGGCAGAGGAGGTCTCAGCCAGCATGTCCCTTCTGGGCCAACAGTCGAGAAAGGCCTCCCCTCTGCCTGACCACAGGTTCTCTCTCCTCCTGGCATTCATGATCTTGGGCCTGCAGACCCAGGAAGGTCATTTTACACTTTAGACCCTGGTGGTTTTGCCCAGGCCCCCTGCCCCTGTGGCCATCCCACAGGCTCAGAGCTGAGCCCTCCCAAGTGCCAGGCCTGTGCCAGGAGCTTGGGACAGCAAATTTTGTTCACTCTTCTCTAAAATCCTAAGGAGGAGATACTGTTACTATCCCCATTTAACAAAGAAACTGAGGCTTCGAAAGGTTAAGTGGCTTGCTTCAAGTCACCAGCGGGTCAGTGGGGAGGCAGATGTCCGTGCTTTGGGCCACTACCCATATCTTAGGCACAGGGTGCTATGGGGTGCATGAAGACTGGCTGAGTGATGGTTTGGGCAGCAGAGCCTTGAGGTCCACCCCTTGGGGACAGGGCAGATTCAAAAGCCAGCTAGGGGAATCCTACTGGTCTGGGGTAACCAGCTCACATTAAATGGAGAGCACCAGGGCTGAGCCACAGCAGGTCACCGTAAGTCACCTGAGTGATCAGGCCTTGGCCATCCCTCAGTCATGCTCCTCCAGTCAGGGCGGGGGTGCTCCTTAGAGCACCAGGGCCCTGCTGCCCCAGGAGCCCACAGAGCTGGCAAGGAAAGGAGGCCCCAGCCTCTGCACCAGGAGAGAGAGGAGCCCCCCGAAAGTTCCTGGTTCTCACCTCCCCTCTACGGGACAGAGCGGAAATCGTGCCTGGGCTATAGCAGGTCCCAGAGGTCCAGCCCCTGACTCCCTGGGGAGGGGGCCCCTCCCCAGCCCAGCCCCGGCTCTAGGCTCATGAGTCAGGACCGGCTTGTTGAAACTGATCCTCAGAAACCAGATGCTGGCACTGATGAATAATGGAGTCTCCGAGGCAGGAGTCCCCCTCTCATCCCTGCCCCCCGGCACCACCTCCACAGCCCCAGAAAAAGAGGCCTGTGGGCATGCCCACCCTGCAATGGTTGGGGCCCCCTCCTGGTCTGTGGTGGGAGCTGGAACTTCCTGTCCAGTAGAGACTGCGGGTCTGGGGCGAGGTCTGGGGCCTGCTCCATGCTCTGCCCACAGCAGATGGGCCT
Organism: Rousettus aegyptiacus; assembly: GCF_014176215.1. Classification (NCBI taxonomy): domain Eukaryota; kingdom Metazoa; phylum Chordata; class Mammalia; order Chiroptera; family Pteropodidae; genus Rousettus; species Rousettus aegyptiacus. Next base: position 3,153,990 of record NW_023416284.1, read on the forward strand.
TGAATCAGGAGTTGGGGCTCCCTAGTTGAAGGGACACCCCTGCCCAAGGGCTCCCCACCTGGGCTAAGTTCCCCTGGAAGCCTACGGGCCCCAAGGCCCCATCTGGCACCTTGGAGATCCAGGGGTGGAGGCTGCATGCGTGGGCAGGTCGGCTGGGCTGTTCTCCTGCTCCCAACGGCCTACCAGCTCCTCCCTTCCCCCAGGCCTGGGCCTAACTCCTCGTCCTTCAGGTTCCAGGGGCCACCTGGAGGCAGAGCCTGCCCGAAAGTCCTGCCCTGAGCTGGGCAGATGGCAAGGGTATAGAGAACCTGTCCACAGGCCAGTCCCACGGCACAGGCCTGGGAAACCAGAGAGGCCCCGTCCTCCCCAGAGGGGCGTCTGGCTGGGACCCAGTGCTAGGGAGACAGGGAGAGGCTGTGGTCCATGAACGTCACTTCCCGCCCTGTCCCTGCACAAGTGCGCCTGACCCCGGAGCTGAGGACCGCAGCATCACAGCCAGTGCCTTCTCCTGGCAACTCCTTCTCCAGCACCGGATGGAAGGCTACTTGGGACGGAACGGGGGAGAGGACACGTGCCTGGGCTGCAGTAGACCTGCTTCTGGGGCCCACCTGCCCCTGCCCTTACCCACCTGTGCAGAGAGGGCACTGGCCAGGTCCCTAGAATTTTCTATCTACAGATGGCTGCAAGATCATAATATATTTATGGACCCTGGCCAAGGGGCAGAGTGAAATCCACCTAGAGCCACCCCCTCCCCAACCTGGGGAAGGTTTTTGGGTAATCTGTAGGGTCTAGGGACCCCTGGCCTCCATTTCCTCACCTTTAATCAAGGAAGCCAGGGCCTATCCTGGATCCCTCTGTCCCGCCAACCCAACCCCCCCGCCCCCCCAAACAGCTGCCCGAGGCACAGACTCTCGCGCCCCCTGCCGGCCTCCGAGAGGACTTTCCTTGAGACTCACCCACGATCAGCCAGATGAGGCAGGGTCCCCGAAGCCTCCTAATCACCCTAAGTCAAGGCCCCGCCCCCAGCAACAAACCTCACAGCAGGGCTGAGGTTCCATAGGCTCCTCACAGCCATATCTGGGGGCCGACTCCCCCTTAGAGTCACTGGGACGGGAGCGGGGGCGGACGCTTCGGCCCATTCCACATTCAAGTAAACGGAGGTAGAGCCAGCGGCGCCCGTCGATCCCCATCCGCAGGCCCGGGACTGTGTGGGACTTTCCACTCTGGTTCTGTCCATTAATTTGGGGGAAATCTTGGTGCTCGGACCCACCCCGTCCGGACCCGAGCCCTGTCCAGACTCCGGCTTCCCCGTAAGACTCACCTAGGGACATGGGTTTCCTCCCCTGTGGCTGGGGCTCAGGGCGAGACTGCCAAAGGCCCCCCCAGGGGGGGCGCGCAGGGCGAGGGGGACCGGAGCCGCGGGGAGGGCTCAGTCGGACCGCGCTGGGTTGGCGCGCCGGGCGTAGGGGAATTACGGTAGGCCGGCGCGGGCGCTACCACCTGGGCGGGCCGGGACGTACCATCCGCGCGCGCCCGGCTGGGATAGGGGAGCGCTGGGATTCAGAAAAGGGCCCTGCGGCCAATCCTGCAGTCCCAGGGATGGCAGGGAGCCCAGACAGCGCTCGCGGGCAATCTAGGGTCCAGGCAGCGGGGAGACAGGGAAGGCAGTAATCATTGTCCCCGAGGGGGCGGCTGTTCACAGATCTCCAGAAAGGTCAAAGTCCCTAGTCTTTAACCTGGGCTCGAAAACAGGGGCTCGCAGGTCCTCGCTGAGGCCCCCGGCAGGAAGCTGCTTTGGCCGGCAAGAGGGGCCCTGGGGGTCCAGGCGAAGGGACCTGCAGGCCGAGCCCGCCCTGGGAATCGCCCCAAGCCAGGCTCGCTTCCGCTCCTTTATAAATGGCTGGATCCTGAACTGCGCCTCCCTGGCGCCTGAGAAACCCGCCGGCCTGTCTCTGTGTCCCCCTCTTTTTTCCTGGCTCATGTATGGCGTGGCTGCGAAAGGGAGCCATTCCCTCCTTTGGTGGTTCCCAGCTTCCCTCTCCTAGCAGTGGGAGTTTAGAACAACTCACTCTGCGCTAGGAACTGCGGGGGCAGAGACTTTCAGGGGTACAGGGGTCCCACTGCGGAAGTGGGCAACCATGCGCCCAGCACACCTCCCCCCTTCCCGAGCATGGGTGCAGTGACCTCTGGCTCCTATCAGGTACTACCCTTCTTGGGGCTGGGTCCACACCAGGCCACCTCGTCCCACGTGGTGGGAACTCTGTCTCTGCCCCAGGCCTCCACCTGCCACCCCCACCCCCACCCCCCTGCGATTACTTGGCCAAAGCCCGGGCATGTCCTCTCTGGCCCGGGCCCTTTCTTCAGCTGCAGCTGGACTGCCACCTGTCTACAGCTGACCAGCATCGAAAAGATCCAGTTACCTCCAGAGAGCCCCCAAATCTGGTCATTCTCAAGGGCCCCCTGACCTCCCGCCTCTTGTCCCCAGAGCATTGCCCAAGAGAATAGGGGACTCCCTCTGCCATTATTCACCACATCCTGCCCATTCTTCCTCCACGGGGGTCTCAGATCCACCCCTTCCTCTGCCTCGTGTCCACTGGTCTTTATCTGGCCACCCCGCCCCTAGACACACACACACACACCCTCATCCCTGCCACCTCACACCCCATTGTTGAGCTGGAAGGGAACTCTGAGGTCAGAAAATCCAACCTCCGTTCTCTGCTTGAATACCCCTAGGCAGGAGGTGCTCACTACCTAAACATCGGGGAGCAGCTTCAGCTGTCGCAACTCCTGCCTGTACTGAACCCCAACTCACCTCTCTGCCAGGGCCCCTGGGAGCCACACGGAAAAACTCACCACCCTTTCCTTAGACATGGGAGGCCTGAGGACAGACAGAGCAGGTCTGACTCGCCCCAGCAGGTCATTTCACCTCCCTGCTTCTCCGTGTCCTGTCTCCAAAACAGAGATCGGGTGGGCCCTCCGGCCAAGCGGGGGTGTGAGGAGCAGGCTGAGGTCTCCGTGCGGGCCGGGCACACAGCAGGTGCTGATGATGGTGGCTGCTAGAATCATTCCCTGCAAGGCCCATCTCCAGGCTAAATACCCCCAAGTCATCTGTCCCCTCAAATGTGGCAGTGCGGTGTCCCCGTGTGACCTAGGGTGCCTTGAACAGACTGACCAGAGCGCCCGGCTTAAGGACGCCCTGACGGTCCCCCCACAGCCTGAGAGCTCCACCTACCCTGGAAAGGGGCGGGCTTGGCCCTTGGAGCTCACAGGTGCGGGCCACTTTACACAGCTTCGTCACGGGGTCTCTGAGGCAGACAGCTTGATTCTTCACCTGACATCAGGGTGCTCCCCATCCCGCTTCGCCTCCCTCTCCCCATCCCCAGGCTCTGCCTGCTCCTTACAACCCCAACATCCCTCCCTGCTCACTCAGCTTTCCTGCATCTCGGTACCTCCTCTTTCCTCAGGATGCCAGCCTCCTCCTCCAGGAAGCCCATCCTGATAACCTCCTACCCCCAGAATGAACTCCAGGGGCAGGAGGTAGGGGTGGGGTGGCTGATTCATCTTAGAAGCCCCAGGACGGGTTCAAATAAAACCTCAAGGGTGGGCCCAGAAGCAGAAGGGTCCAGCCCTGTCAAAAGATGGCCCTGCCCAGGACAGCCTAGGCGCCAGTTTGGCAAAACCCTGTCCTTACTTCCCTCCTCCCAGTGGGGTGAGGTTGTCAACTCCAGATGGCCAGAGCTTTTGTTTCCTGGAAATCCCCAGGGTCCAGAACTGGGCCTGCCCCAGTGGAGACTTAGAGCTAATTTGGGGAATGCATGAATGAATGAATGAATGAATGACGCTGTCTCTGAAAAGCTAACACCCCCTGATAGTGAGCTGTTCCTGGAACAGCTGGGGAGGAGAGTAAGCGCGAGGCTCTCGGTCTCACTCCAGGCGCAGCTTTGCCAGTCATGCTGTGTGATGTGGGCAAGCTCTCACCTCTCTGAGCCTCAGTTTCCCGACACGGCATGTGGGAACAATAATGCTCTCCTCCTGAGGCTCTCCAGAGGGTTTGGCGAGGGCCTAACGCCCTGCCGGGCACACAAACGTGTTCACTCAGCGGTGGCTATCATCATCGTCATCAATACAGATGATCTCTGACCCTCTTTCTCACCAAACCTGGGTGTAATGCACCTCCTCTCACACCCTCCTCCAGCCAGTTCATCCCTTGGTAAGGCCTGCCTCCACACTCCTGCCTATGGCAGGCCCCCCTTCCTGCACCACCCTTGCCTTCTGCTCTGCCTAGTCACGTGCTCACGTCCACCAGAGGGCACCTCCTCCAGGATGTCCTCCCTGACTAGCCCCTTGTCCCTGAAGGGAGTCTGTGCCATTTGTCCCAAAGTGGGCCCCACCAGTGGGAGGGCTTGGGTTCTCCCCCTGCAGGCTGGGCAACCCTCTGGCTGCTGATGCCAATGTCAGCCATGCTGAGTTCCAGGCAGGCCAGGGCTGGAGCTAGGACCTGGGGGCTGCGGAGGCCCCGCACTTGCTCTGAAACCAGCTCTGATCTCATAGTTCTCACCTCTGCACATTCCAGGCCCTCCTGCCCCTGCTCCTGCCTGCGGCAGTGAGGGGACCTGCCCCAGGAGCAGCCATCCACCGGAGGGACTGGGACGGTGTGGCCAGACCCCACCTTGTCACCCCTCAGGGTCAGGCAGAGGCCTCGAGGCCTTGCAGGCGCCTAGCAGGTTGTGTAGTAGGGGTAATGAGGCGAGTTTTTTGCCAGGAGCCCCCATCTGGGGGACCGGCAACCAGCCAACACCAGAGCCCCAATGCCAGGCACCACCAGTGCCAGCAGATTGTGTCTGAATCACAGCCACCCCCTTGCCTGGTGACCACGGCAACCTGAAGCCTCCCCCTCCTCTGCCCACCCCCAGAACAGTCCTCCATGCTCCTTCTAACTGTGGCCTTCCTATGCAGAACGTGTGCATGTGCCTGGGCAGAGGAGGGTGGCGGGGGGCGCCGGCGGTGGCAGGGGGGCATTTTTAATTTCCTGCAGCTGGCAGAGCTGCGCTACAGTGTTTAGGACACAGGCTCTGGCCTTACACCGTCTGGGCTCTGGGTTCAAATCCCAGCTCCACCACCACATCCCAGCAACGTGTCCCTGGGTTAGCCACAGCCTCTCTGAGCCTCGGTTTCTCTGTATGTAAATGGGAACGACAGGACAGATCTCAGAAGGCCCGCAAGAGGAGACACTGAATCCTCAGAGCCTGAACCTGACACCGGAAGTTGCGGCAGTTTTTACTACTGTCACTCAGGTGTGTACTGCGAGAATCTGAACATGGGTTCAAACCCCAGCTCGGTCTCTCCTGAGCTGTGGGGCCTCAGCCAAGTCACAGGACCTCTCTGAACCTTGGTATCTTCATCGGAAAAAGGGGGCGACGATGCCTTCCCAGAAGAGCTCCCACAAGCGGTGCATAAGGCAAAGAGAGCGCGTGGCGGGAAGCCCGGTGCGCCGTCACAGGCAGGAGTGTAGCGTCAATACTGATCATCGTCCCTCTCGTTCCGCCTCACGACCCCTCACGACCGGATCCGGAGCCCCGCCACTCCAGGGCCAGTTTGTCCCGTCTTCCCTTTGTCAGCCCCAAGGCCACAGCCACTGTCCCAAAGTCCCAAAGCGTCCCTGACCTATGCCCAGGTCTGAAGAGTGTCACAGGAAGGAGGCCAGCTGGCACCAGAACAGAGCCTTGGGGGAAGGGGGGGCTTCCCTTGTGAAGTCTCAGCTTTCTCATCCGTGACATGAGGCCACAGCACCTGTCACCTCAGGGCTGCTGCGGGACTGCAGCACACGGAAGGGCTTTGGGGCACGTCTGCCCCCCGCTTTTGCAGACGTCTCCCTACTTCGCCGCTCTGGAGCCGGGGCGGTTACCCTGCCTCTGAAACCAGCCACCCGATGGCCCTACTCGTTCCCGAACCCAGACAGCACCGTGGCTGGGCCAGCTGCACCCGTGCCAGGGCCCTGTGGCCCCTGGATAGAGAGGGCGGCTAGCACCTGGTCCCCTCAGCTCCCAGCAGCCCCCAGGCCCTCTGGCTCCCTACCTTGGCTGCCCTCCCCTTGTCCATGCAGTCAGGGTTCTGACAGCGCAGTCCCTTCTCCTCCGCCAGGCTCCTGTCGTCTGCAGGGGAGAGGAGAAGGTTATCAGTTGGGTGGGGCCCGGGGAAGGGTGGCCCCAGGCGGCAGCACCCAGCCTCCCCCGTGGCCTCAGCAGCCTCCCCACCAGAGGACGGGTGGGGCGGCTCCTCGAACCTCCCTTCAAAGGAGGTCAGTGTCCCTTCCTCTCTTAAACGCCAGCTTATCTGCACGGGAATCTGTGTGCAGAGCCCGTTCCTAGCTGCTGTTCCCCAGGGAAATTGTCCAGATTCCACGGGGAGAAAATGTCTTTGGAAATAAGCTGCTCTCTCCCTCTGCCCCACAAGTCTGGGAGGGGGAGGCTCAGGGGCCTCGTGGGGCCCCTGACTTGGGGGATCCCTGCAGGACTGCTGGGAGAAGGGGGATTCCAGGGGTCGGAGACCCCTCCCTGCGCCTGCCTTCCACATCACTGCCTCTATGTGTGGACGCCCCTCAAAGGCCCAGGCGGTCCTCCTTACGGTCCTCCTTACTCTCTGTCCATCGTTGACCTAGAATCTGAGCTCCTCCAAGTTGCCCCTCTTTCTAGGGTCTGGGGTGCAACAGCGGAGGGGGCGGGGATGGGGCGAAGCGGCCGCCGGCCCCAGCTAGCGTGCGGGCCGGGGTAAGGGGTGCTGGCTGATGCGGCGCCAAGAGGGGGACACAGTTTGGACCCCCGCCCCCCTGACTCCTTGGCCGGCGTGCACCTCCCACCTCAGGCAGGACTTCCCCAGAGGAGGGGACGCACCGAGCCGCCCCCCGCGGAGGGTTAGGAGCGGGCCCTGCCCTCCCTGCTCCCGCGGCGCCCCCCGCCCGCCCCTTCCCCGAGCTGGCGCGGAGGCGGCCCGGCCCGCGGGCCTGTTTGGCGGGGCCGCCCGGGCCGGGGGCTCCGCACTCACCCATGGAGCAGGCGCCGGGCTGCCGCGGACGCGGGTAGGGCGCGCGGCGCTGCCGGCCGGCGCGGGGAGCGGGACGGCGCCGGGGGCGGGCAGGGCGCGCGCGCAGGCCGGGGCGCCGGGACCCTCGGCGGCAGGAGGCGGGGCGGGGCAGGTGGGCGGCGGGAGGAGCCGACGCGCGGCCCCGCCCACGGGGGGCGGGACTCCAGGGCCCCGCCCCGCCCCCCGCCGGGCGTCTGCGGGGGGCGCGCGACGCCCCCCGCCCCGACCCCCCGCTCCGAAACGTAGCGCGTGTGCCCAAAGGCCGTCCCTCCGCCTCCAAACTCCCTCCGCCTCCCGCCGCCTCACGCGGAGACAGACACCTCCGTTTCTGATGTGGTAGGAGACATTTTCTCAGTCTCCTGGAAAGGGGGAAAAATGGCATTTTAGACGACCTTGCTATTTCTCCTGGTCCTAATGGTACCGTCTAAGTGGAAATGCGGGTCCCGACAGCTCCCTGCGCCCTTCACCGCCCGACGGCAGTCAGAGCCCCACCCCCCATTTAGAAATGCTCTCCCGAGTGGGGGAAGGGCTCTGTAATGGGAGTGGGCCTTGTGGCTACTGTAGCTTTATTGTCATTTCCGTGCTGGTTAGCATTTTTTTAACTTGATGGAAGTATAAACGTGTGCAGAAAAGTGCAACTATCATGAGTGCACAGCTCACGAAATGTATTTTCACAACAACCAGCACCCAGATGGAGCAGGGTGTGACCCGCCTCCCTGCACAACTGCCCCTCTTGGGGGCTGCCGTCCTGACTTCTAACTGCAGCCATTAGTTTTGCCTGGTCTTGTACTTTACATAAATGGCATCACAAGGTACTTGAACAGCATTTTATCAAAACACTTCGCACTACAGGAATGGAGCCGCAGGGAGGTGACCCAGTCCCCAGGGGCAGAGTGCTCCTGAGCCACCTAGACCCCACTCCATCCGCAGGGTGGTGACAGACATGCTGAGTCTATGGGACCCAAGCATGGAAGATGCAGTTTCCCAGAGGGCTCGAGTCCCTCTCCCAAAGGCTCCCGGCCCCCTTTCCCTGTGGACCTCTCAGCGGGAGTCGGGTGCCTGTTCCTTGCCTGGACTGGCCCTGGGGAGCTGCAGGCGACCGGGGCCTGGTTCCTGCCCTTGAGGACTCTTGCAGAGGAACTGGGGTGGGCTGCAGGTCGTCTAGGTTCTCTGGATTCACTCAGCAAGCACACATCCTGGGTCCCCTGAGGGCCCACCATGTGCTAAGCCTAGGTAGTGGGGACCCATCGGTGGCACTGACGAGCCTGGGGGACTCACTGTGGGGCCTGCACATCTGCAGCACAGTGGGGAGGGGACTCTCGGGGGGGATGAGGTTGCCTCCCGAGGTGTCCTGCGGCTTCCAGGCCTGGAAGGAGCAAAGACAGTGTCCCCTGGTCCCCTCTTTGTGTGGCGTGAACCTGGGGGCTCTGAGGTCTTTCTGAAGTCTCTTGGGCTGGCCACGCTTCAGCCAGTCCACAGATTCGTAGAGCTCTGATTTCCCTCTCGGAATCTCTGCTTCCTCAAAGGGCCAGAGATGCCTGTCCTGACTCGAGCCTGGAGGCAGGTCCAGCTGAAGTGGGAGATGGCCCGGTGAGGACCCTCAAGGGGTCCCTGGGGTCAGCAATCCTGCTGGCTCTGTTCCAGCTGTGCCTATTGGAGGTGGCTCTCTGAGGGTGGGGTGGGAGGCAGGACCCTCTACCATGACCCCAGCAGCCCTCAGCCAGCTTTGAGGGAGTTTCCCACGCATTCTGCCGGGGATCCTTGAACTCAGCGACAAGGTCTGGTGCCGTTGACTCCAGGTCCCTGGGTTCTCGCAGCTCTGGGCCTGGGGTTGTTGCTGAAGCCTTGTGCCCCAAGACTCCGGGGCTGTGGCTCCAAAGTCTGCCAGCTCAAGGCTGCCGCCTCCACCACAGGGTTCTGTGCCTTCCCAGCTCTGGGTCCTGCCATGACTGCCCCAGGCCACAGCCACTGCAGGGCCAGGCGGCAGGGTCGCTGATGTGTGGCTTGTGAAGTTCTTCCAGCACTGGCTTCCTACCTGGCTGGCTGACCCCTCTGGCCTCTAATCCCAGCTTCAGCTCCCCCATGGTACTCCATGGCTTTCTAGAGCACCGCCCCCACCCCGCCTCCAGACTACTTGGCCCCTGCTGTCCTGAAGCAGCAACCTCCTGGGGTCCGTAGGTGTGCTCCTCGGAAACTCCGAACACTGGAAAACCAGTGAGGACTCTGGCAGTTGTCAGAGCCTGGAGAGGGGCCTCTGGGGACTGCGGAAGGCTCAGGCATGGGGGACAAGTCTTACCCACCCCAGGCCTGCCATGAGCTCCCCTCCAGGCAAGTGGTTCATTTACAGCCCTACAGAAAGGGCAGGTTAGGGGGACATGTTGTGCCAGGTGATGGCATACCCTGGACATAGTCGACTGGGTCAGAGGTGGCCACCTAGTCCAGCCCAGCCAATTAGATTTGCTCTTTTAAGAACTTGAATGGAGCTGGGCAACTCCTACTGGGCCCTGGAACCCTGAGATCATGGGAAGTCAGTCCAAGTGGGTCCAGAGCCCCGTGATATTGGGGGTCAAGAACAAGGGGACTCACAGGAGGAGCTGGTCCCTGGGGAGGGCCCTAGGGTGAAGAGGGAGGGGAGAAGGTGGCCCTGTGCCCGCCCTTGCTCTCTCCCAGGTCCCCGCCTCCTGTAGTACCTCCTCGGATTTGAGTCAGCCTGAGCGGGTGTCTGGCTGCTTACCCTTGGCCGGTTGCCAGGCAGACCTGCAACCCTGAACTCGCCACCACCCCCAGGTGCCAGAGGCTGTCTCCCTGGGTTTGAAACAGCCCAGCTGCCCTCCCAGCTCCTCCAGCTCCCACAGTCCTGGGAAAAGCCAGGGCCCCCCCAGCCGGGCAGACAAGCCCCACCCCGGCTCTCCCCGCCCCCCTCTGTCTTAGTCACTGTCTTAGTCACGGGAGGCCACTTCTGTGTCTCCTCCAGCGAGATCTCTACCACAACTGGCCGACAGGGCGCCTGGGCAGAAGCCGGCCTGAAGATATGTTTTGTTTGGCCGAGCACAGCGCTTCGAAAGAATTTGAATTGGTTGCCAACTTTGAAAAGTCAGATTTCACATAAAAATCCAGATTTCTGGCTTCTCTGGACAAACCAGGAGAGCCTGGCAGCTCCGGACCCATATTCCCAGTGGCTCCAGTATCCGGGTTGTGTCTGCCTTAGACGGACACACACCCTTCCACCCTCCACAGTCCCCACCACTCCCTGTTGCCTCACACCAGCCCCCTCACGCGTTACTCGCCGCCCCCCACCCCCCCGGAAGGGAGCTCAGCTTCCGACGGCACCGGCTTTCCTGGTTCTGTCCCCCCGTCCCCTGCCGTCGCCGTCCACCGACGTCCTGCCCACTCTCCAAGGCCCAAGCCAAACGCAGCGAACATCTGGAAGGCCTGTCTGTCTCAGCATGTCCAAATTCCAGACGAGTCTCTCCATCCTCGACCCACTATCCTGGGATGGACCTTTGAATGGACCTGTCACTGCTGGCTCGTCTTCCCCACCCGCAGCTCACTCCAGGGACACCGCCAGCGCCGTAGCTCTGCCTTACTCACCCCCGCTGGGCCCTCCGCTTCCCACACGTGGGCCCGTGCCACAGCCCGACCCTCTGCAATGAGTGTCCTCTAACCCCAATGGCAGCCACTGGCCACTACGGGCACTGCAGCACGTGCAACGAGACTAGTTAGTCCAAATTGACAGGGCCTCACACACACAAACTTTCAAGACTTAATGCAAAAAAAAAAAAAAGAAAGAAAGAAAAAGAAAAGTATGTAAAATCTCATCAATGACATTTGACGTTGATTACATGTTAAAATGATAATGTTCGGACTATATTGAGTTAAGTAAAATACATTATTAAAATTAATTTCACGCCCTATCCCGTCTGACCTTGGAAGCTAAGCAGGGTCGGGCCTGGTTAGTACTTGGATGGGAGACCACCTAGGAAGACCCGGTGCTGTAGGCGTGAAAAATAAAAAATAAGGGATTGTAACCTGACAAGGTGCTTGCAATCTGTGAGGTCACCCAAGGGCTGCCTCGCTTAAAAAAATGTTTTTTTGATTAATTTCACGTGCTTGCTTTAAGTTTTTTTTTTTTTTTAATATTTGTTTTTTATGTAACTACTAGGCAATTTTAAATGACACGATCTGTTTTGACGGCCGGGCAGCACGGTCACGGACGACGGTGGGATGGGCTGGGATCGTCGTGGCGTGTCACCGACGAGAGGACCCTGAGTCCCACAGGTCGGGCGACTCGTTCAAGCTCATGCGGCCAGTGAGCGAAAGCCTGGGACTTGAGCCCAGGGGCGTCGGGCTCCGAGTCTGGGCCACGCGGCTCCCACAGCGCCCCCGCGGGGCCTGGCCCGCTCAGGTGCGTGGCCCACAGGAATGAATCCCCTCGTTGTCACATAAGCGCCCCTGTTCCCAGCTGGCCCCAGGCTGACACAGCGTACAAGGAACCACCCTTGTTTTCGTTCCTCAAGGGACCCCCTCACCTGGGAGCACCCCTCCAAAGAACCCTTCTGCCCCAAGAGGTCAGAGCCTCCCTGCCCACGATTTCCCAAACCCAAGCTAGCCCCGCACAAAGGCTGCCGCGCCCAGGAAGCAGCTGTGGCCTTGAATGCCCCCTCCCACGCTAACCCAGCCCTCCGGGAGCCTCCTGTGCTCAGGCAGCTGCCGCAGGCTGCACTGGGGCTGGACCCCTCAGCGGGGCGGACTGCAGAAGGGCGGGATCTGGCCCACAGCTGCGCAAATGGCTGCCAGCCCCAGGAGCCCTCTGCCCCTCCCTGCCCTGGACACTGGTCAGAGCGTCTCAGGTGGTCTGGGAAGGAAATGTGGCCCCTTCCCAAAGCCTCCTGGGACATCATGGGGTAGGAGTGTCAAGTGGGGACAAAGGAGCATGGCCCATGGCCTCTGCCGCCGTGCCTGCCTGCAGACCAGGACTAGCGCTGGCATCCTCCCCTGAGGCCCAGAGACCTGCACCCACGAGGCTCAGTAAGAGCGGGGGGAGGGGGAGGACGCATTTGGAATTTCTCCCAGGGCCAGAGAAACTGTGCACACAGCCCCTGCCCGCGGGCCCGGAGCCAGCTGGCCACTTCGTCTGGCTGAGGCTGCGGTGGGCACCTGCCCGTCTGCCCACCGCAGTCTCCCCTCCGAGGCCCCTCAGAGGAACTGAGAGCGGCCGATGGAGGGACAGGAGCAGGTCTGAGGTCCTGGTTCAGGACAGTCCTGCTCTGGGCACGAGCCCCAACCCCATCACAGGGCCGGGCTGGCACCGGGGCCGTCCACCCACCCCTGATGGGCCCAGGCCAGGGACCGGCTGGCTGCAGAGGACAGAGCCCACGCGGACAGCTGTGTGCCCGGCTCACCCACTCGGCCTGCCTCAGCTCACCCCCAGGTCTGCTCACGTGCTGTGACTCACCCACTGGGCGCTGGGGCTTCTCTCCCAGCCGGGGTAGAGCAGGCGCAAGGAGACATGGGTGAGCAGAGCCTTGTCCTGTGCCACCTTTCACAACCCCGCCGAGCCTTCCCTTCCAGAGTAAAGGGGACACCAAGAATTGTCCCTGCCTTAAAGGGTGCCCTTGAAGGTGCCAGGAGTCGAGGCTTTCGAAAGGCTTGGTGCTGGGCAAGTGCCCTGAAGCCGTTAGTTGTGGGGCCACGGAACTGGAAGCAGGGGGTCACTGTGCCACAGGCGGTGGGGCTCCGGAGGCGAGGCGGCAGGGGTGTCCTTCCTAGAGAAGGCGGCAGTGGGCGGGCTTCACAGGAGCTCCGGAGCCCCGCGGCGAGGGCGCCCCGGGCAGAGGACCCAGAAGGAGCAAAGCCTGGGCTCCTCCCCATGACAGAGGACAGCCCTGGGAGGCCAGAGTACACAGTCTGATTTGGGAGGGGATGGACCCCCTGCTGGGCCTCCCTGGCCAGTGGCTAGGAGGGACCGGCTCAACAAGCTCAGGACAGTCTCTGGCCCTGTGGGGACCTTGGCCACCTTACCTGCTTCAGGTAGACAGGAACCTGCCAGGTGAAGCAGTATAAGCAGACAGGACTCCCACAGCCTGCGCCCCGGGTACACTGCCCCCAGCCCACCCTCTGGCCACATGGGGCTCCGCCCCCCACCCCGCCCGGCCTGCTACCACGCCCGCCTCCCCCTGCTCCACACCCTGCCCAGAGCCCCGGGCTCCTTCTCACACAGGCCTGCCCTCCCAGCCTCCTCCACACCCCTCTGAAGACGCCCAGTGCTCCCGAGGTCCAGGTGGGCACTGTGTCCACCGCCCCTCCAAGCAGCCGCAAGCCCCCACCCACTGCAGCCAGTGGGGCTCGTGACGAGCAGGACACCCATCGTTCTTCCTCTGGGAACCCCGTTTCTCACCGTGCATTGTGGAACCCATGCCCCATGGGGTCTCCTGTGGTGGACCCCAGGTCTGGCCATCACTTTCTGTCACCTCTGGCCACAGGGGAAGGTCAGGGGAGACCCACACCAGGCTAGGGAATCTCCGCTGGGAGCAGGTCCTGTTCCTCAAACCTGGGCCCAAGAGGAGGCGAGCAGAGGAGGGAACCGAGGCCCGGCGTCCCACACCCCGCCTGGCTTCTGCAGGCCGGACCTGGCTTCCCGCACTGGCCCCAGAGCATCCTGGGGGAATCAGAGTCACCAGCCCAAAGTCACATGCTCTGCCGGGCCTCTGACTACCTGGGCTACAAGGAATAACACCGGTAACAGCCCGCGCGGACTGTGCCCCGCCCTGTGCCACGCCTGTCGCCCCGTTAGTGCTCTCGGCCACCCCCTGACGCCGCTGGCATCGTTAGCCCCGTTCACGCAGCTTTCCCGACACCTCACGCCGGGAGGCGGCCGGCTCGGCGTGCAAACACGGGCCATGGGGCTCAGAGTCTCCACTGCCCGTCCCGCCTTTTGAGGCCTCAGTCTCTGTGCTGTTTCCTCGTCCACAATGGGGACAATGGGAGAAGGGACACCTGTCCTTGAACATAAACGTCCCAGAAACTCGCCCCACCACATGGCCCTGGGCTTGGAGGTGGAGGGTGCAGGCAGAGCCCGGGTCTGAAGCCCAGCGCCGACCGCTGCTGCCCCTGGTGCCCCGGGGTCCCCGTGCTCAGGCCCCCCTCCTCCCCTCCCTCAGGAGGGGCTCGGAACCCCGCACCGCAGTTGAGTGAGTGACCAGCAGTAGCATGTGGCTGCTGATTAGGCCACAGGCTCCAGTCACAGGGAGGCGGCCAGGTCGGCCAGGTGTCGGGGCCTCCTGCCAGCCCTCCCAGGAAGGTGGGCCCATGCCTACCCCCAAGGTCCTCGATGATGTCCAGGGTGGAGCTCCAGGAGAAACGCTCCACGGTCCCCAGCTCCAGCTCGGCCAGGGCACTGGGCAGGGCCTCCAGCTCATAGGCGCCCCGCTTCCTCCAGTACAGAAACATGCTGAGGCCCAGGGAGGCCTCCCTGCCAGGCGCGCGCCCTCAGAGGCTGGACGGCCCCGGGGACCCGCGTCCCCGAGGCCTGGACGCAGCGGGTGCAGGGGCTTCAGGAGGGCTGCCGGGCCCCTCGGGCTGGCCCTGGGCCGGCAAGCACGGCCTTCCCCGGGGAGGCGAGCATTCTGGGAGCGGCTGGGGGGCCTGGCGCTGACCAATGGCCAGGGCCCCGGCCCCACACAAAGCTCCTTTCTTCCCCTCCTACAGACATTTTACAAATTTCGACTTCCCGGCCCCCTCGGAGCCCCCACCGTGGGGATGGGCTGGCCGTCTGGGCACGGCCGAGGCCCGGGAAAGAGTGCGATTGTTTCGCGGTCTCTTTGCTCAGTTTTCAGAGGAGAAAAATGCGCTGGCCCAGGAGCTACTCCGGCCCCCTCCCCACCCCTGGCCTCTGACCCCAGCCCCCAGCTCTTGCTGGGCCCGGCAGGGTTTCTCAATGGGCAGTGGAAGCACCCATGGGGGTGCCGTGGGATGACCCTCAGAGCTGCTCTCAGCTGCCTGATTGGGCACCGTCCCCAGGAGGCTCAAGGCCTGTCCCCCAGCTCCACTGAGCAGAGGCCTCGAGGAGGCCTCCAGGGGTCAGAGGGCAGGCGCCACAGGCCAGGCCCCATTCTCTGGGCTCTCACCAAGGGCCTCTCCCCTCCCTGGGCTGGCCGCACTTCACCAGGCTGCCCACCCGTCCCCTACCTCCCTCCTCAGACCGTCACCCACACCAATGACGACACCACGCACCCAGGCCCGGGCAGGCACAGCAGGTGCCAAGAGCCTCTGGCATGGTCACGCAGCTCGGGTGCCCCGTGCTCAGGGCGGGACGCGGGGTGGGGGTGGGGGTGGGGGCAGGCAGTCGGAGGGGCTGGGGGACGCAGGACACCCACGAAAAGAAACACAAGAGGACTTTAAAAACAAGCTACACGGAAAACGAAAGTCACTGATTTACTCCAAAGCCTTGTACAAATTCCAAATGTGTATCTAGTTAGAAAATAAAAATGAAAACCTTCAGCCGCCCTCCGAGGAGAGACCTATGACCTCGTGTTCGGGAGAGACCCGTGCCTGCCTGAGCGGGATGGCTCTCCCCGGGGGGGGTGGGGTCCGCACGGCAGGGATGAGGAAACAGGCTCAGCAATCAGGAGCGGAGCTCGGGGCTGCACCCCGGAGTGTCTGGGGCCTGGCCGGGCACCTGGGGTGGGGGGAGACTGGGCAGGCAAAGGACGGTGGCTGGCCACGTGGCCATCCAGGAGTGCCACACTGCCCGGCCTCCTGTCTGACCTGCTGGGCCCTCCCAGGGCCCCGGAGGAGCCAGCCTGGAGCTGGGGGCAGAGCGAGGGCGGAGCTCGCCACCCCATCTACCCGGTGCTTGGCGGCGAAGAGGCGCGAGGCCCAGGCAAGGGGAGCTGGCAGTCGGAGGCTCTGCTTTCTGAGGGGCTGGGGGGTCACCTCAGGGCTGTGGCGGGCAGGAGGGTGCTTGGGGTGGCTGTCCAGGCAGCCTGCACGCCCCTCGCTGACGGCCAAGAGGCAGAAGAGTAATTCAAACCATATGCCTGCTGCCCCCTCCTCTTCCGGCACGGGGCCAGGGACGGGCAAACGCAGGCCCTTGGTCCTTGGTCACTGGCCCCCACGTGGCCTGGGCCCGAGCCCACAGGAGGCTGGGGGTGCCCTGGCTCGTGCTCACGGGCAAGTGGCCAGTGTGGGGGTGTCAGGCCGAGCTTGGGGAGTGAGACCCATCCCCGGCAGTCATGGCTGGTCTCAGCGCCCACCCGGTGGGGACCAGAGCTGTAGGGGTGGGGGGCATGGGGGTGTCCCAGAGCAGTTACCCCGCCAAGAGCCCTCTGCACCCGGGCCCTTGGTTGTGATTTCAGAATAGCCAGCCCCAAAGCAGCCTTGCCCGGGGGGGGCGGGGGCAAGATTTCTTCCTCCCCTCAGCTTTGTGGTGAACGCATGTCGGCGGGGGAGCCCCGACCACCGACACCCACCCGCCTGCAGAGGCCCCGCTCAGGGGTGCCCGAGCGCAGGCCCGGCCGTGCCCTTCCCTCCCCCACTTGCCCGGGCCCATGTGGCCTCATCCCTGGCTCTCTCTGTCCCCAGATGCACCTCCTGCTGCCCATCACCCCGCCTTCCCTGCCAGGCCGGCCGCCTGGAGTCCTCCGCTTCCCACAGAGTCTCCCACACTCCGTCTGTCCAGGCTAGGGGTCGCCCGGCCCCTGCCCCGCCTCCTTCCTCCCTGCGCGAGGGCGTGAGGCGGCCCTGGAGGTCAGGGCAGGCGGCCCCGAGCTGGCAGCAGGGCTCCCGCCATGCCCCAGGGCACCACGCCAGCCCCGCTGCCCTGAGGCCGCCGGTGTCAGACGGCCCTGGCCTTTCGCTGCGTCTGGGGGGGGCCATGACGCTAGGTGGCTGGCGATGCGCCCCTCAGACACGGGGGGCTCTCCATCACCTCCGAGACAGCCGGGGCACGCACGGCCATCGCCCGGGCTGCTGCGTCCCCAGCCCCAGGCGGGCAGAGTGATGACAGCTGCGCTCACTGCAGGACAGCGGCCATGCTGAGCTGGGCTCAGACGTCGCCTGCTTTAGTCCTCACGTCAGCCCCCTGAGGCGGCCACTGTCACCCCCAGACAGGGGTGAAGAAGCTGAGGTGGGGGAGGGGGAGTAACTTGCCCAGGGCCATGTGGAGCTCAGATGACAGTCACTGCAGGCTACGGATGGGCAGCCAGAGGCCCAAGTAAGTCAGGGTGGGCCAGGCGGGACGCCCACCCTCCCACAGCCTCGGGCTCTCGCTCCTCCTGGACTCTCGTGGCCTCTGGATGGGACAATCTGAGGGAAACCGGGAGGCCAACGGCTGTGCCTCCTCTGGCGCTGCCCCTTGGGGCTGGGGGCCTTGGCGCTGGGCAGGGAGACCCCAGAGACTGGCCTCTCATCCCTACGTGAGCTCCCACGGGCTAGGGCTGAGGCCATGACGGACAGGGCGGGAGCTGGAGAGCTGGGGCTACTCCATCCACGGCCTGGCGAGGGCCTTGGATGAGCGGAGGGGCCGAGCCTCACTGGCTGGGCAGCCTCGGCCATGACACTTCCTGAAACAGACTAAGGAGAGAGCCCCGCACTGGGTCATCTCCATGAGACCCTGTTCACAGGAGGCTAAACGGAGAGCCTGGCAAAGAACAGGTGCTCGCCCCCAGGGATAAAGACTTCAGGGTGGGGGGCCCTTGCAGTCTGCCAAGGGACCGGCCTCTCCCTGCCGCACGAGGCGAGGTCCACCGTGACCCTCTGTGGTCCCCTGTGACCCTCTGTGGTCCCCTGATTCTCCCAGGAGCAGGTGGCTGCATTCTTCCCTCCTCCTCGTGGCGTTCAAGGAGGCCCGTCTGGACCCCCGGAGCAGCCTGGGGGTGCCCGCTGTGCTGGCGGCGGGGACGGCTGGGAACAGAAGCGGCACGGCCAGGCCGTGCCCAGGGCCAGCCCCCCGGCTCGCGTGAGAAGCAGCCTCATGGGCCGAGCTGTGCTAAGTGCTCCCAGGTCAGACTGCAGAAAGTCCAGCCAGCCAGCCACGGCCCGTTATATAACCCAGAGCGGTTGGGCACGAGTCACTCCCCAGCCCTCCAGCTCTAAGGCATCTGCCCGTTGCCACGCCTGAGAAGAGAGGTGTCCCGCTGACCGCCCCCCACCAGACCTCCAGCCCCACACAATGAGAAGAATCTGCCCCTGCCGGCCAGAGGTACTGGCCAAGGATCGTCCAGGGCCACGGCCTGCTGGTGGCCCCTGGTGGGGGGCTCAGGGTCGGGTGGAGCTCAGCCCCCAGCCGGCAGAATGGGTGAATGGTGGGGCCTGGCGTGGGCCACACGGCCCCTGCCCTGCAGATCAAACCACGCTGAAGACTGGACATGCAGCCTGAAGCCTCAGCCGTCTGCCGGTCCGTCAGTGTGGAAGGGCCTGTGGAAATCTGGGCTACAGCCACGTGACCTCGAGCCAGCCTGACCCTCGAGCCTCATCCAGGGCCCCGACCGGAACCCTCTCCTTAAACACCTCTTCGCGCCCGTGGCCACTGTGTCCCGCTGCCCACCGGAGTGGGCGGCACTCGCCATGCCAAGAGGGCTCTGAGAGGCGATGTCCACACTCCCGTTCTGCCCGCAGGCCCTTCCTCCACCCCCCGGGGCTGGGACCGAGACGGCCCGGCACAACAGGGCCCAGGATGAGGCTCGTGGAAGCCAGGCCCGAGGGGGCAGGACCCAGCAGTGGGCTTCTGCTGCCCCCAGAGTGGGCACTGCCGGCTGCTGAAGAGCCCCCCACAGCGGGGCCGCCCCAGCCCTTGAGGGTGCGCATGCGTGTGACCCACCACCAGGGCCAGGCACAGGCTGGGCGAGGCCCCTGTGGCCAGGGCAGGGAATGCCTGTGCTGGTCTTGTCCCCCCAGACACAGAGGGTCCTGCTCAGCTGGGGGCCCTGTCTCGGCCTCTGCGGGAGCCTCGGCGGTGGGTCTTTTTGAATCTGCTCAGCTATCCTACCTCTCTGTCACACCTGTCTTACAGCGTGGGGCGCTGAGGCCGAGGGGACCAGACACCTGCCCAGGTCGGCCAGGAGGTGGGGGGGGGGGTGGCTGTGCTGGAGTTCCCCGCCAACCCCCCATGCCACCCGCTGCTCCCTCCTCTGCCCAGGCGTCTCAGCTCCACATGGCCCCAGGGTCCAGTCCACAGCCCTTCCTACCCATAGCTGCGTGGTGCCCCGAGCCGAGCACACAGGCTCAGATGGGCCCATCCCAGGTGACTTGGGTCCTGGGCTCCTCCTCTCCCCAGGCATGCTCCTACCTCCGGACGCTGGGAGCCCTTCAGGCCTCGACAAGCCACCCTGCCCTTCAAGCCCACTGGCCATGGGTCTCAGGAAAGGGGGTGCCTCCCTGGGCTCCCCTGAGTGTGGCGGGAACCACCAGACAACAGGCTCCTCAGACCCAGTCACTGTCCAGCATCGGGTCCAACCATTGTCACCCACCCATCTACCCACCACAGCCTGGGGACAAGTGTAGCCTGGGCTTGGCCATGGATCAGCTGCCCACGCCATTCAGTCCAAGCTCTGCCTCCAGAGCGCCCTGGCCCCAGCTCAGGCCGCTGCCGTCCTGTCCGGGCTCCCCGCCTCACTCTTGCCCCTGCAAACTGGCCTCCCGCATGGAGCCTGCACCTGGGCTCCGATCCCAGCTCCGGGGCTCGCCAGCTGTGCTGCCTCGGGCAAGCTGCTCAGCCTCTCTGGGCCTCAGCTCCATCATCTGCACAGCTGGGGTGCGACCTCGCAGGGCCACCTCAGTGGGGATTAGGGGGGACGAACCAGTCATGTGGCCCCACGCTTGGGCTCCGCTCCTGCTGGGGGCTCCACAGGCGGCAGCCTACAGTCCCAGGAAGGTGATGCAAATCTGGAATGTCACTGCTTTGACTAGAAACCTGCCCTCCCAGCCATGGCCGCTCAGACCCTATGGGACCCACCCCCGCCACTGTTCCTGGCCACTCTAGGCCAGGCCAGCCCTGGGTCCTGGCTCTGCTGCAGGTGACACACTGGAATGATGTGTCGGCTCCATCTGGACTGGGAGCCCCTTGAGGGCAGCTGGTGGCTTCACTCTCCCCTGAATGCAGGCCCAGGCCCAGCTGGCCCAGACCCGGTGCCAGGGGAATGCTTGTGGACTTGACCTTGGATCAGTTCACGATCAGCTGTGTCTCGCCGGGCTGACTCCGAATTACCTCCAGGCTTGGTCCAGCTGGGCTTGCTTCAACCTCAGAGGGAAAGGGGGGCAGGGCTCCCCTGCCTCCAAGAAGGACCCCTGCTCAGAGGGAAGCCCACAGGCCTGGACACTTAGGCTGGGGTCACATCTGGCCACCCCCTGGGAAGAGCCGAGACCCCTGCTAGACCCAGGTGCTCCGTCCGCTGGGTGCCAGGGCTTCCCCAGCCTGGGGTGGGGGAAGAGGCGGCTACGGGGCCTGCTTCCCGGCGCTGTGTCTGGCTGTGGCGTGATGGCCACATTCCAGTCTCGCTGCCGGCCGCTCGCCACTGCAGACTTTCAAACCTGGCCAGACAGACGGAGAGGCTGGGCCTTTTCGATGGCCAAGTCTGCCAAAGGAACAAAGGCTTCTGGACCCTGCTCCTGACCACAGAAAAGACAGGCCAGACTTCCAGCACAGCTGGAATTTCAAAATATCTAGCTCATTGTTGGAATACCGATCCCGACAGTTGGAAACTATTGTCACTGTCCCCTCGGACATCCCCAGCGGAGATCCAAGTGACCTCAGACAGGCCTTATCGCCCTTTTGGCCCACGGAGGCCGAGGACCCCTCCTCTCCCGAGCCCCAGATGCAGGCCCAAAGGGGCGGTTTCGGGGCAGGGCAGCTGCTGGGTCTTAGGGTGTCTTGGCATCGTGGCGGACATTGACCCTCGAGGTCCAGGAGAGGGTCTGCCTAGGTCCTGTTCGTTTGTATTTCAAGAAAAAGCAAGCAGGTGCTGGACGGAGAGCAAGTGTGTGCGTGTACCTGCACGTGATTTTGGATACTCTGTCTCGGAGGCAGGTGATTCTGGCAGACTGGATGACGTGAGAGAGCTAGCCATGTGGTTATCTGGGGAGGAGCATCTCAGGCTGCGGCAGCAGCCAGTGCAAAGGCCCCGAGGCCTGAGGCCTGAGGCTCGCCTTGTGTTCGCGCTAATGCCAGCGACTGTTCTAGCGTGCCCCGGACTCACAGGATTCCCAGGACACCAGACTTTTAGTTTTAAAACCAGGCTGAGCTGGTCACCCCGTCGAGGGAGCCTCGAGGAGGCCAACGTGGCTGGAGCCGGGCGAACACGGGGGAGGAGATGAAGGCGGTGAGGAGACAGGGCGGCAGGTCCTGTAAGGGCCTGCGAGGACTTTGGCTTTTACTCTGAGTGAGGCGGGGGCCATTGGAGGTTTTTGACAGAGGAATGTGATCTGTCGGAGCTGTTAAAAGTCTGCTTCCACGGAAATGATGATGGGGATGTGGGGCGGGGAGAGGGGAGGAGCTTAGGGACATGGGGACGCTAAGGAGTTGGGCACTTCCTGACCCTGCTGTGGCTTGGCCCTACCTCATTATGAGTGTAACAAACTTGAGTGTCTTGTGCGTTAAGGACACGCCGTAGTTTTGGGTACAACGGCTATGAAAAGGCTATGAAGAGACGAGGTGATAAATGCTTTGAACACTCAGATCCTTCAGTGGGGACTCTGCCTCCTGCAGGGGTGGATCAGGTAAATGAGATCAACCTTCCCGCTTGGGACAGCCAAGAGAGGGATGAAAATAAATTTGTTTTTTTCATCTTAAAAACACTGAACCGGCCAAAACACAGAAGGGGAGGACCTGGGGAGCACAGCGAGAAGGTTCTGTCCTCAGGGTATTTATGTGTTCTGAAGAGCTGGGAGGCTGAGCTTTGCTTTCGGTGGCCTCACGGGGCCAGAGGAACGCGCTCAGAGTCCCCGAGAACCTCAGACTTGAATTTGAATGAAGGTCTTCCCAGACGGAAGCCTTCGTTCCTTCCCCGAATCTGAATCTAGGTCTTCCGTGCGTCTCCGGGCATGCGGCAGAGGCGCACGAATGTCTTCCAGCATCCGAGGCCTCACATGTTTCTTGCAAAAAATTTAAAAAATACAAAGTCCAACACACACACACACACACAAGATAACTAGGCACGCAAGTAAATAAGACACTGTGATTGAAAACCATCAGAAACACACCCCCAAAAACTGGAGATACCGGAATTATCAGATGCGAACTCAAAGGCCAGCTCATCTGATCTCCACAATAAAGCCGAGTGGTAGACACTGCTATTATCTGCGCTTTAAAGATAATGAAACTGAAGCTCAGAAAGTTAGTGATTTGCCCAAGGTCACAGGGCTAGTCAGTGTGAGTCAACACACGCGGTCGGGTCGCCTCTGTAATCCTTGCTGTTAAAAATGTACTGCATGGTGGGGGGTGGGGGGGCGGGCGGGGGGCCTTAGAAAGAGAAGAACTAAGGAGAAAGGTATTTGTGCCTGGCGTGCCCGCCGGAGTCCGCGTGGCATGATGTCGGGCCTGCAGCTGCCCTTGCACCAAGCGCCACGGCATTTCAGTGATGGGAGTGGACAGAGAAGAGATGAGCCTGGGGACCACGGCAGGGGACACCTGCCCGGCCACCCGCCCTCGTGTGTCGGGAAGAGGCTTGTGGAAGATGAGGACCGGGCAGCACGCGAAGGCCTGAAACACCGCGGCGGGAAACCGGTGGCTTCTGGACGACGGTCTGGAAACGGCTATTAGAACGCGCGATGCTCACAGCCTGCTGCCCAGCAACTCCGAGGCCAGTAATTTACTCTGCAGCTAGTCTTTCACGAGGGCGCGCGCTGGTACAGGTGTGAGGATGTCTGCCACGGCGTCGTCTACCAGAGTGAAAAACTGGAAAGCCCAGGTGTCCACTCTCACGGGGCGAGTTTAAAAATTAAGGTCTGTCCATCCATACGTGTGAAAGCCGTCAGAAAGAACGAGGGAGATTTTCGTGTACTGGCATTTTTTAAAATGTCTGAAATGTAGAATTAATTGAAAAAAGCAATTGCAAAACTGCATATTTTTTGCCATTTCAAAAATTTTACATATATACACGCATGTAGGCGTGTGTGGGTGTGTGTCTACTCAGAAAAAATCTGAAATACAACTGGAACAGAAAATCAGGGGACTCATTTTCATTATTTACCTACCGTTTGAACGTTTCATAACGAGAACCTATCACTGTGTAAGCGGAACTGAGTGAATACGTGTGCACGTGTATATATTTCTGTCTGTTTATATGCCAACAAAGGGCCTACACGACCGCCTGCATTATTGCAATAGTCTCCTGACTCTTTGGCCCTTTATTTGACTAACTGTCCTCCAGCTCCCGAATCCACTCTGCAAACCGCTATCAATAGTTTCCTAAAACACGAGTCAGATCGTGCTACCCACCCTGCTAAAAATGCTTAAACTCTCACTGCCCCAGGGACGAAATCTGAATGCTGTGAGGTGCTCTACCAGCCTCGCCACGCTTGCCCTCTGCCCCTCGTCACGGCGCCCCCTTGACCTCTGACCTCTGCCCTTCGTCACGGCACACCCAGCCCTCCCTCAGCCGTCCCCTCACGCGTCCGTCACGCGGCACAAACCACTGCTAGCTCCCGTCTTTCTGAAATGGCCTTTTGCCTCCTACACCCCGCCCTCCCCCATTCACCCCGACTTCTTATCCAACTGGCTCTATTCTTTAAATGACGTCGCTTCTTCAGAAAACTCCTAGGGTGGGCGTTCTGAGAGGAATACCTCTCAGGTTTGAACGCGTCACCCCGAAGGGCCGCGGTCTAACACGCCGCGGCTACGTGCCCGTTTCCTGTTCGCGTGCGCTTGTCACTCTCCGGCCAGTGAGCTTCTAGAAGGATGGGCGTCTGTCTGGTTCGCTATCATCTCCCGACTCCTCACACGATGCCCGACGAGGACCACTCGACGAACGTTTGCTGGGTGATTAAACGACCACGTATGACACGTTCGCGTTTGCCAAACAAAGGGCTTAAAGACACGGCCGAGCTGGAGCAGGACGGGTGGCCATTCTCCGCCATCCGTGTGGCAGGTATGATCTGGGGGGCACTCCAAAAGACCTGTAACCCCCATTTCGCCCACGCCTCCCCGTCACCGGGTGAGCCGCGAGGGACCTCGCGTTCTCCGGACGTCGGTCACCGGGCGCCCAGGTGTTAACGCGCCAGGCCTGCATGGCGGACGGCGGGTGGCTCGTCCCGGCTGCTCCCAGCAGAGCCCAGCACGACGGGAGCTGCTGCTTGCGGGGTGAGCCCGAGGAGGGAAGGGGGAGACGCTGCAAGGAGGGGCCTGCGTGGGTGCTGGAGGAATTCTCCGTGACTCACTGTCTGCTTTGTGGGGCTGCCTTGGGCCAGCCCCGGGTGGGGGGGCAGATAAAGCTGAGAGCGGGGGGTTTACTCGAGCAGAGAGGTCAGTGGTCAGTGCGCCGCCAGGCCATTCCTCTTCGGCCAGAGGTGGGGGGTTTCCGGCCAGGGCTCCGATTCTGGGGCCTGGCAGGCTATGTGCACATTGTTCCTGACCCCTGACTCCCAAAATGCGCCATAGCGGCAGCAAGATGAACTTAAAAACACTGACGGTTCAGGAGGAACCGCATGCCCTTCTTGAAAGCGCCGCAAAGGCAAAGCCGGGAACCCACTCCAGACCATCCTAGCAATGGGGACACAACTTCAATGCACAGAGCGTGACAGTCGGGAGGGTCTCGGGGCCCCCCGACCCCCCCCCTCGCAGCATCACAGGCCACCCCAGCCTCTCCCCCCGCGGTGAGTCGCCTGCCAGCAGAGTGATTCTTAAGCATGGATCTTGCTGCCTTCTTTCGAAGCTTGGATGACTGCGATGGACATGTCCCTGCTCGGCACACAGGACGCTGTCTGCGCCCGTGAATCGGGACTGAAGGCTGACCTTGCCTGGCTGGGCGGCCCCGGCCCGCCATGCTCTCCGTGAACTCACAGGCCAGCGAGGAGGGACGGGCTCAGCCAGCAGTGGGGGTGCTTAAAGGGTCTAGACTAATTCAGCAAGCACAGGGGCTTAGTGGCATCTCCAAGACCCCCGAGGTCTCCTTTCCTGTGTCGTCAACCCTCCTTTCTGGACGAAAGAAGAGAAAAACGGACTCACCAGTTCCCAGACGAAGGCTGAGCCAGCTGCGAGGTGGGGACCCGCGCTTCGTCAGGCCTGAACTCATACTTGACCTCCGGGGTGCTGGCGCCGTGCCTGGCCCTCGAGCCACGTGCCAGAGCCACAGGTCTCCGTCCCTCTGCCCGGCTGCAGCCCCGAGCACTGGAGGGCTTCTCCCAGACTCAGCCGCGGTCTTAATTTCTCCTGCCGAACCCGTCTGCGCAGAAAACCGCGGTGCGCTGGGCCGGCCAGCTGGCCTGCCCGGGACGCGGCCCCCGGGGCGCCGTATATCCGTATATCCTAACGCACGCACGCGGCGGCCGCGGTCTGCGCCGCGCTTGCCTGCCGGCGGTCCTCTCCCCCTGGATTGTCCATTCCCCCGTACCCATTCGCTCCCTGGGTCAGACTTGCCACACTGGGGGCTGCCTCCCCCGCCCTTCCCGGACGGCAGCACCACGAAGACCCTCGTCTCTGCCGTCCCCGTGGCCAGCAGCAGCCCCCCGGCTGGGCTCCCCGGCGAGGAGGAAGGCCTGAAAGCGCGGTGGCCTCTCGCTGCCTGGCGGGCGGTTTGGGAGACCAAGCAAGTTCCAAAGCATTAGAAAAACCCAAGCCACAGCCTGCTAAGCCCCTCGGCGGCGGCATCGCATCACATTGGGGCCAGTTGCCATGGCAACCCTGGGCTTCCCAGCCCAACACATTGTCTGCCGGCTCAGCTGTTTGCTTACTCAGCTCTCAGCACTTCCAGATTGGACCTGCCACCCCCGCCCCCCCAAGTGCGTCCTCGCCTTCCAGACGGCACCCCCAGCCCACCCTCCACCCCGCTCTCTTCCTGGCACAGCCTGTCTGCAGAGGCCCCGAACACCACGGGGCTCCCTCCCCCTTACGGCACAGATGGCCCCCATGTTTATTTTAGCCACCGTTCAGGCTCCGCTTGTCAGCCAAGTCTCGCTCCCCGGCCAGGCCCGAGGCCGGCACTGAGGACGAGGGCTGGCTCTCACTTGCCGAGAGGCAGCTACGGGCCCAGACCCCAGGCTTTTCCCCCTTAATTAGAACTTTTCTGGAAGCAAAAGTTTCTCTTTCCTTCAAATACTCTCTCAAAGACAGTCCTGAAAGGATGGCATCCTCCCTCAATTTCCACACTTGGTCCAAACAGAAAAATTAAAATAAGCTGCCACTGCGCTCAGTCCCGAAGCGCGAGGCGCAGGCTGCTGGGGCGCCCTGCTCCCCCGCTGCGGCACCCAGATCTCACTGACCCCCCCTGACGGTTTTCTTTCCCCAACGTTTCTACCGTAATTTCTCCTAAGCACTGAAATAATTTCCTGGAATAAAATGGTCTACATATGTAATGAAATCACGAAACTTCACATTCTCAAAAATATTTAATGACAGAGTTCACATTTAGTAGAAGAGCTGGGTAGAAAACCATACACACAGCAGGACGCCTATGCTGTAAAACGTCACACGTGCAGTTGGTAAAAACGCCAGACGCGACGGCAGCGTGACACCGCAGCGGCCATCCGCGTGGCGGCGCCCTCGCGTGCGACCTGCTCACGCAAGCGGGGAAGCGGGAAGCGGAGGTTCGGCGAAAACTCCTGGGACGGTGACCGGCGGGCCGTGGGGCGTGTGTGGAATCTACTCCCCCGACCCCTTCGGCTGGACGCTCGGCTGGAAGAGCAGTTTTAAGGTGAACCTTCCTGGAGGCGGGACAAGTAAGATGGGTTCTGATCCCAACACTAAGCGTCTGCTTCGTCCCTGCGTGACTGTGAGGGACGCGGCCTGGTCCCTGCCTTGGAAGAGCTCCCCGCGGAACCGGAGACCGGCTGCTCCGCCTCCTGCAGCCCCCCTCATGCACGGCCCACGCGGGGACCCCGAGGGAAGAGCTTTCGTCCTGCCTTAAAGAACGGACAGGTTCGGGCTCTATACTGTTGGCCGGTGGCCCGGGCAGGGTCTGAACTCAGAGATCCAACACCGACGCCTGCTTCTCACCCACCGTTATCACAACCAGATCTTCAAAAAAAAAAAAAAAAAAAAAAAAAAAATACCAGTTTAAAAAATCGCCATCTGTACCTATGCCGCTTGGCCCGCACACTGGCTGTTGGGTAAATGCCTGTGTGTCCAGCAAGCAAGCAAGCGCCACATTTTGATTTCTCAAAAACTATAACCCAAAGCACGTGACGGGCCAGCTCAGTCCCTCTCCGCTCTCAAACCTGCAGCTTCCGGGCCGGGGTCTCAGCCGCACACCAGTTCCTGGCCCCCAGGCCGAACGGAGGAGAGGGGCAAACGGACTGACTTTGTTCACAAATAAAATGAGCCCTAGAATTTGAGAATCTTGACAATTATTTCAAATCTACCTTTCATGTACATAGATCTCTTTAAAAGAATCATGAGATTGGAGACTTCGGGCTGTCACATTCTATGTCATATATTTCTTTAATTTTTAAAAAA
The DNA here is from genome assembly GCF_014176215.1 of Rousettus aegyptiacus. Lineage (NCBI taxonomy): Eukaryota > Metazoa > Chordata > Mammalia > Chiroptera > Pteropodidae > Rousettus > Rousettus aegyptiacus. The sequence continues at coordinate 3,181,672 of NW_023416284.1, forward strand.
CAAGCATGGGCTCCTTGGGAAGGCATAAACAAAAAGGGTTAAGGATAACGCCAACGCGGAGTTCCTCGCTACCCATGCCGAACCTCAAGGCTGTCGAAATCACGAGCCACACCACCAACACTGACGGACGCGGACAACCCCACAGCACTCGGGGAGGATGGCCCTGCTGCCGTCCACCAGCACACCTCGGGGCTGCCCAGGGCCGGGACCCCACGTCCTGAGAAAGGCCTCAGCAGGCTCCTCCGCCTCCTCCCGCCCAGTCTGGCCAGAGGACCAATGCCGCTGCGCCCTCTAGTGGCGACGTTTGTTTCTGAGGAAGGACACCCTTAAAAGCCAGCAGGAAATCAAACCAAAAGCAAGCCTAGACTGGAGGAAAACGCAAATGACAAGGCAGCAGTTTCACCATCACTTTCAAAGTGACAAGCCTTACTTTCATCTGAGACTTGCTGCTGATGACCTAGAGTGACTATTATTATAAAGATGCAAGGTACTGGGGAAGGAGGCAAAAAGTTGATGGCGGACGACTGTCTGTTAAAATGCTCTGCAAGACCAAGACAGAAAAACACGCACAAATAAAATTTAGATATAAATAAGAGGCAACTAAGGAGTCGGACCTGAAATGGTCTCTAGGGTGTCGAAACTCACCCAGCGGTTGACGAGGGCTCCTGTGTGAATCCTAAGTCTGGGGCTCTACAAGACGCTGAGTCAAGACAAGGAAACCCAACGATTTAAGTGAACATGGATGTTAAACCCACACGTCCTAGTAAGTGTCCTTCAATGCGGTCTGCTAAGCAGCCGGATTTCATAGCGCTGGTCCCGACCGGCACCTCGGTCCGTCTCTCACGGTCTTCAACGCAGAAAGGACGTGACCCAGGCTCGTCGTCCTTGTTCACCAAAATCGCTGCCAGCCTCGGAGGGCACGGAGTCATCACCGCCAGGGAGAGGACGAAGGGCAGTGCCGTCTGCGAGACGGCGTCGCCAGCAGCCTCCTGCGCCCTTGGAGGGAGGGCGGCACGGCCCAGCACGAGCTCAGGTCCAGCCACCCAAAGGCAAGAGCAGGCCTTTCTCACGAGCTGCCCCTTCCTCCGGGCCTCCTTCCAAACGGCCTTGGGCCAGCTCTGCCCAGGGCGTGTCTTCAGTCTCAGCTGAGAAGTCGACTAGGACACAGACTGTTTTAAAGAGGCCCCAGGAGAGAATTCTGGGATTTGAGAGCATTTTTTTTTATAGCATAAAACAACTGGATTAAAAAAAAAAAAAAAAAAGGAGTGCTCGAGTCCAAATTTTCATCCATTAAACCTCGATTAAATTTAGACCAAGCATCCCCTTTTAACACTCGACCTACAGGAAGGAACGGAAAAGAACTCGGAGAGCATCACATGATCAGGGGATGGGAACGACCACCAGGGCTGGGACCACCCGCAGGCAGATGCCACCGCTGGGCGAGGACCGAGGTGCGTCTCCGCACCCCGCTACGCTTGCGGTCCCGCCAGCCACCCTTCCTTCGTCCTTGGCACATTTTTGTGGGCCCAGTCTCCCTGTTCTTATCCAGATTCCAACAACCAGGTTCTTGAACTTTTTTGAGGAACTGGCCATATTCTTTCTGTTTTAATGGTTTACAACTTTCCTCTGTGGCTTCATCTCTTTAGAAAACATCAAGTACGACTAACACGGCAGACCAGGGCAAAACTCCGGGCCACGTGGCTTTAAGAAGGGGCTTAGATGTACTATGAACACATCCACGAGTGACACAGGACACCGTCTGCTACGTAAGGGCACCACTCGTGGCCACAGAACCCCATCGGTCTGTTGACGACAGGCTGGAGACAGTCGAGCTTTCTGGTGGAAAAGCTGCTTCCCTTATTAAAACCATCAGTTTACTTTTCGATAGAATTTTGGTTTTGGGTGTGGTCTCTCTTGATAGGTCACCTCAGTTTCTCTTGCTCCAATTTTCTCTGACGCTCCTGGAAGTTTAAGATTATAATCTGTGGTGACGTAAGGTATTGTTCCTTCGAGCCCGCGCTGAAATGAAAACAGAGAGAATACATGGAAACACTACGAGTCCAGCCAAACCTCTCTTCCCCCGAAGACAGCGTCACGCGTCTGAGTGAGACCGTCTCGCTTAAATCCTTCGGCTCTCCTTCCCTCGAAGGGCCCGCCTAGAGCACTGGCTCAGGTACAACGGTGACTGCCGCCTCTGCGGCTGCACGACCGCGGGAGTTTCCCTCTCAAGCAGGTAAGCAGGGGGGCAAGAGGCGCGCCTCCCAGGCCACCCGCAGGCCCTGTAGTTGGCCTTGGGGCTACACAGATGCCCTTGGCCAGCATGACCTTCCCACAGGTGCCCCTGAAGACCACTCTCAGGAAGGCGATCCCGGGGAGGCCGGCGCTACTCTCCCGCCTCAGCTGCCCCTGGGATGATGGCTCTCCCATGGGGCTCCTGACCACAGGCAGGAGGGTGACTCATGGCCTGCCTCAGCCACCTTACCTGACACCCCACCCGCCTCGCTCCACCTCTGTGACAAAGTGTCAGGCTCCCCATCACCCGTCCCATGACTCCTGCCCCGTGTCGGGTCCTCGCTCGCTCTGTGCACGGCCGGCTACCTCCAGGGCTGTTCGTGGGAGCCACACTCACCTGGCCCTTCAAGACGCACTGAGGAACGGAAATGGCTCCAACCAGCAGACAATTCACGTTTCTTAGCTCTTCTGGGGGCACAGGAGTGAGGATGTGGTAGAGCCTCTTCTCCATGTCGATCCCTCTACAAATTCCTTGAAGACACACGGAAATCACCCTTTCTGGAAAACATCACCCGCCCCCACTCCGAACCGCAGAACGGCTTTTAAAACAAGAGTTTCCATTTCAACCGGGTTTTGCTTTGAAAATACAAAGTACCAAGAAATGGAGTATGTGATTATCTGAGGGCTTCGCACCCTCCTCCTCGCTCAGCTGAGGATGCCAAAGTGGTCTTCACCGCCCAGTCCTAGACTGACGCAGCTACGGCACACAGAGGCCAGGGAGAAAGCCTCCCAAGGGGACACAGAGATAACTCCGTTTCCCTCATCACCAGCTGTGTCTGCACGAAGCGACGGTTTCTGTGGAATGCTTTTAAGTACGGTACTGTATAAATCAGAAGGATTTTGCTAGTTTGGGGTCACAAAAGTCCAGAAACATCCACTGATGTTTACTGACCTCGGTGAGGCAAGGGAATGACCACATGAGGTGGGCTTGGCAGAAGCGGGGACCCAACCCTGCTGGGCACTGCCAGGCCCCGCCCACATGCTGGACCTGTGCTCCAGGAAGGCCAGCGTGCGACACAATCGTTTGTGCTCAGGCCACTCCGGAGCAGTGGGGGGAGTCCGGCTGAGCTGTTCCAGAATCCAGTGCAGAAACGACGGTGGCTCAGACCAGCAGGGCGGGGGGATGAGATGGAGGGGTGACACATTTTGGAAACTGAAGCTACCTGACCTGCTAGTGGGCTGGATGCAGAGAAGGCAGGCAAGGAGGTGCCAAGGGGACCATGGGTAAATCTCTGAAGGACCACTGGAAGGCCCGAGGGAAGAGGCGCCAGTGTGGGTGGAGGAGGGGACTCTGGGAGAGCGTCAGACTGTATGGACCCGTCAAGACATCAGCGCTGGACTCAAGTCCAAGATACCAGTGAGATACCCAAGTGGAGATCGCACTGGTACCATGGACCCGGAGCTCAGATGCATGGCTGGGCCAGACGGCCGCTGTGCGCAGGAGGCCTCATGACGGATCCGGAGCCCCCGCGGCGGGCGAGACGGCCTGAGGAACACGTGTCCACTGAGGAAGCCGTGACCAGGCCCTCAGGAATCCCAGATCTAGAGGAGCGGGCAGGGGAGGCGGAGAAAGAGCTGCCCCTCCCGTCCTCCAGCCCAGGGCTCCTGTGCTGAGGGCAGAGGAGCTCTGCCCAGGCCAGCCGGGACAGCCGCGAGGTCCAGATCAGCAGTCAGCACGGGGACAAGTGGATCGACGCCAGCAGGTTTGCGGGCATGTTTTACTCTCACTCACCAAACCCCAAACAGTCACAGATTGGCGTCTGCGCGAGCAGGATGGGCCCATCTGCATATCCTCGGACGTCGTCCAGGATCTTGCAAAGCCCGACCCAGCTGGCGTTCACAGCGTACAGTATGTGGGTGGGGGCGACATCGGCGTGAAGAATCCGGAGCGCAACTGCATTGAAAGGGACCTGGAAAACGGATGTGCATCTCGCTCCATAATTCCACCTGAAGGACTACTTTTCCTTCTCATCCGCTGACCAGCCAGTTATCTAAGTCACGTCCGCCAAACTACCTGCCGAGAAGTGCCTCGACTGAGCGGAAGCGCTGGACCAGCCTTTACTGCCTCAATACAGAGAACCTAAAACATCTACCCGAATCCCCACACACCGTCTCCATCTGCTAGAAATCTATGCCCGGTGCCGGGAACTTTCTTGTCTGAAGAGATATGTAAGACACAAGTTTGGAGATAAGCCAACATGAGTTCTGGCCAAGGGAGACCATGAAAACCCTGTTCACGGAGAGGTCTAAGTAAGAAAGTCAAAATGCATGCAGTGAGAGAAAGCCTCCATTCACCCCCTAGTGTAACGCCCTGCTGGAGCGTGTGATACACAACTGCCACCCTTAACATGCCACTTCCTGGGCAACTTCAAACTCTGACAGTAGAGAAGTATTTTGTTACGTATGTTATTTAGATTTCAAAACCAAATTTGAAATAATAAAAGGCAGTTTAAATTACTGGCAGGTAAGTTTCAAATTCAGTTATCTAAGCGAGCAAAACGCCGTTAAACAAACTGCCTGAGGTTCCCTGCTGGAGAGGAGCAAAAGCCGCACGCCGAGCTCGCCACCAGCCCTGGGAGACGCGCCTGTCCGCCCAGCTCCCTGCTGCTGCCTGCACGACCTCAGGCCGTGGCTCCACCTGTGTCCAGTTTTCTAAGCTGTGAACAGGGGACGTGCCAGCATCGCCCTCACAGGGGTGCCACGGTCACCCGGCCACTCCGCCTAATGTGCCGGGCAGAGCAGTGGCAAACAACTAGCACTCGGCACTCGCCAGGCCACGCGGCAGGCGGTGACGGTCTGGGCTCCGGCGTCAGGCTGCCTGGGCCCCGGTCCCAGCCCAGATTCCTACTACGCCCCTCTGAGCCAGCTGACTCGACATCTCTGGCCTCGGCTCCATCATCCGTAAAATGGAGATGACGACAGGGCCATTGCGAGTAAAGGCGTAAACACAGGCTTAGACCGGAGGAGTGAGCACTTAAGAAATGCTGCCTGAACTATTCTTTCATCACCCAGAATCCTAATATTAAGGCGGTTTCATCCCCAAATAATTAAGAGCCTGGATCTCAAGATGTAAACACTCTGGTGCCGGAATCTACTTTTGATGAGAATAAGACAAGTTAAGAGCGCTCTCCCAGAGCCAGGCACCACTGTGACCACCTGCTGAACCCACGTAACCATTCTACCAGCTCAGGTACTGCCTCTGCTCCACAGATGACAAACTGGACCACACGTAACTCGGGGGCGGACTGCCTGGGTCTGAGCCCAGGGCCACCTCTGGGATTAGGCAGCACGGAACCGCAGCCGTGCCCAGCCCAGCGCGGCAGTTAAGAGCACGGACCCTGGAGCCGGACTGCCTGGGTCTCATGCCAGCTGTCCCACTTGCCATCTGCTGAATGGGGGCAGTTACAGGACCTACACCGTAGGCCTGTTCTGAGGATTAAACCAGCAAAGAGTTACGCAGTGGCTGGAGGTACGCTCAGCACACTGCTCAGCACACGAGAAGCCACAGGACTGTTTGCTAAGTAAACAGAATAAAGATGATCCCCGCCACAAGCTCAGGTTACCTGATACGGTGTCAGACCATGTAAGGGACAAAGTGGTTTCGGCACTGGGGGCTGCAGCTGGCCAAGGTAACCCAACACCGCCAAGTCACGAAGAATTCTGTTATGCGATTCTCTGAGAAGTAAATTAGAACAGGGTAAGTAGAGATTCAAGCTTGCAGGACCACCTCCCGCTGAGAAAGAGCGCATCTGTCAGTACTTACACAGTTACACCTTAGTATCTGCACACTCTGCCTTTCTATAAACCCCATGGAAAAATATGAAGTGGACAGACTCTCCTTCTAGTCAAAGCTCCTGGCCACCAGAGCTGGAGGCCACTCTGGACAGTCCCATTGGGAAAATAAAAGTTCAGAAAATAACTGATTCTTCTTCATACAGAAATAGCTGTGATAGAGAGTTGAAAAACTTTAGAGGACTTATTTCTTTTAAAGAATTGAGGACAGAAGGCCTTGATAAACTGAAGAAAACTAAATTCTCTAGCCACGATGGCCTATTTACCTATTTCTTGGTGTTTTTCTAAATGCAAAATCCGACTGGACACACATCAGTTTATGTCCAGTGAACATAAGCGGACTCTCTTTGTCTTCGTCAGCAAATTCCAAACTCTCTGCAAATTCTGTCAGCTGGAAACCTCTGTTTCTGACTTTGGACTTGCTCTTTGTGTACAAGCCGTCCATGTCGTCCACATAGTCAGGGGTGAGGTTCGGCATGTATTTACTTCGGCTGGAACTGAACTGAACGACGTGGCTGGGAGACAGCAGTCGGATCAGATCGATGAGGAGCAAAAGCCCTTTGTCTGGGAGGAAGGAGACGACATCAGCCCAGTTAGTGCGCCGAAGCAACTCGTCCCTACGGAAAACTGGCACCTTATCCTGAGACAAAGACATGGTCAGAAAGAATCTCCTCAAGGCTGGGCTCCGGGACTAACGCCTAAAAGCTACAAGCTTATTCACACCGCCCATCCCAGTCCTGCCGGTCTCTGTGGGCCTACCTGTCACCCAGCCCATGGTGTTGACGATAAGAGGGGACTCTCTCTTGTAGGAGCTGAACACATACTTTATTATGTCAATGTAATTCTCGTAGTTGTTTTTACAAGCAGCTTTCCCATAATACACCATTTTCTGCGGCGTCCTCTGGTGGGTGAAAGGTGGTCCTGAGAAGACAGAGAGACAGAGGTAAGAGTAACCGATCCATGACCACGCAGTGGCGAGGTCGGCCACCATCCTGGCAGAGCCGCGGGAAAGCTGAGGCCGTCCCGCCACCAGGAAGAGATGTTCCCACTTTCAGAACACTGAGGTTTCGACTTACTATAAGGACACACTCACTGTCACATGCGCTCAACCCCAGTCACGTCCTCATAAGGCCGTTCATTCAGTGAACATTTACCGACCACCTACTCTCTGCTGGACACGTGCGTGAACAAAACGAACATCTTCATCCTCGTAGGGCTCACATTTCAATGACAGGGTGACTATGACAGTGATCACTTGTTGGAATGCAGAGCTTACTGCATTCTAAGTATGTTACATGTAGTCTCTAATTTTCATGAGAACCCTATGAAGCAGGTAGTATCATTATCCCCATTTTTACAGATGAGGAAATTGAGAAAAAGATTCACTAGACTAAGGTCACGCAGCTAGTAGGTATCAGCTGGGCCTGAACTCCGGCGGCTGAGTTACCCCTGGGGCTGACACTCCCTAATCACACCACCAGGCTGCCCAGTCCGAGCCACTTCCCGTCTCCTGTGGTCAGAGCCAGGGCCAGAATGGTCGGCAGGCAGTGACCAGGACCATGTGACAACATGGTCAGCAGGGAAAGGGCCTTGGTCAGTGTGGTCTGGTGGTGCAAGACCACTTGGGGCAGAGCTACTGCGACTCTCCGCAGCTGAGGGTGGCCTGCGTAGTTGAGGGACTGAACAAATACAGAAGGACTTTGCAACTATGTAAATATACTGAGAATAATCGTAGTCGGGGCTCTCACCATCAGAGAAGAAATGTACAGACGTGGAAGGGAGAAGGCTAACTAGAATGAACCTAGACCTGAACGAATGATGCAAACTCATGGCACTTAACAGAAAAGGTACACGAGCGACACATGTGTGTGCACATATGCATACACGTGTAGATACACGCGTGGTGTGTGTGGGTTTAACCATGCACGCATTTCCTAGCTCTGTCTACTGAGGGGATCTGTCCACAGAGGAGACCTGGAAGCAATGACACCAAGAAATTGGCACACCTAGTTAGAGTGGAACACCCAGCAAGCGCTGCCCTAACCAAGTGACCCCAGCCAGCACCTTAGGAAACAGGACAAACTGCCAGCCAATTGCTACGATGCACTGAGAACACAGCATCGCTTCTCGATCTGATCTGACAGGCTATAACGTGCTCTTCACAACTGTCAAAGCCATACAAGATGAGAAAAGCTGCAGGAACTGGTCCGGACTGAAGGAGACTAAAGATTTATAATGATACACTGGACCTATACAGATGATTGGGACAATGGACAAAATTAGAGTAACAATATCGTAGCAATGTTACTATCCTGATTTTGGTGGTTGTATTATGATTATGTAGCAGAGTGTCCTTACTTTTAGAAATACCCACTGAAACATTAAGGGGTGAAAAAAACATTAAATGGACTAAGGATAAAAAACAATGAAACCAGCTAAAAAGCTAAGCGTGAACAATTATTTTTGATAAACCTGTTAAAACAATATAAATGTTTTAAGACTTATTGACAAAAAGCCTGTTAAACCCCTAACCCACCTAGCAACCTAGTATGATACCATCAGCTTCTTTAAAAGTCAACTAAACAAAAATTACACAATTATCTCAACAGGCACAGAAAAAGCATTTGACAAAATCCAACATCCTTTCAGGATAAAACCATTCCATAAACTAGGATTGGAAGGCAACTTCTTCAACCTGACAAATGGAAACTGAAAAACCCAGAGCTAATACCAAACTTGATGGTGAAAGACTGGCTGCATTCTCTAAGGTTGTGAACAAGAAAAGGGTATTTCCTCCTACTCAACCTTGTGCTAGAGGTCCTATTGGAGCTATTAAAAGAGAAAAAGAAAGAAAAAGCACCCAAATTGGAAAGAAAGAGGTAAAACTACCTGTATTTGCAGGTGACATGGTCTTATATGTAGAAAATCCTGAAGAATTTGCAGAAAAGCCACTAGAGCTGATAACAGAACTCAGCAAAGTTGCAGGTACAAGATCAACACACAAAAATCAGTTATGCTTCTATACACCAGCAATAAACAAACTGGAAAGGAAATTAGAAGATAAATCTCATTTATAATAACAGCTAAAAGAATTAAATCTTTAGGAATAAATCCAACGAAGGAAATGAAAGACATTTATATGCTGAAAATTCACAAAATATAGCTTGAAGAAACTAAAGAGGACCTAAAAAATTGGGAAGACATCCCGTGTTCATGGATGGGAAGACGTAACATTAAAATGGCAATACCACCCACAGCAGTCTGTAGAGCAGATTCATCACAATCCTTGTCGAAATTCTAACAGCCTTTTTTTGATTTTATTTTTGCAGAAATGGACAAGCCAATTCCCAAATTGATATGGAATTGCAAGGGGTCCCGAAAGGCCAAAACGACCTTGAAAAAGAATGAAGCTGGAGTGCCCGCACTGCCCGACTTTGAACGTACCACAACGCTACAGTCGTTAAGAGAGGTGGTGACCGCGTAAGGACACAGCACAATGGAACAGAACGGGGAGCCCAGGAAAAGACCCTCGCACGTATGGTCAAATGATTTTTGACAAAGGTGTCAAGACCATTCAATGAGGCAAAGATGATCTTGTCGACAAATGGTGACTGGAAAACTAGCTGTCCACATATAAAAGAATGATGCTGGATCCTTTCCCTGTATCGTGCAGAAAAACATATTCAAAAATGGATCAAACGAGAAACAACAGACCAAAACCGCAAGTCACGCAGTCAAAGCATGCGCAGAGAAGGCTCTGACCTCCAGCTGCGCCTGGAACCAAAGTCGTCCCTCCCTTCCCCCAACCAAGGGACAGGGACATAACTGACCGGAACTCGAACGCCAGAACCCTTCGGCAGCGAAGGCTGAGCAGGACAATCTGGCGCTGAAGTCCTTTACCATAAATGGCCAAGTTCTACTGATTGCGCCGAGCCCCGCCAGCGCTTCCGCATATTTGTTCCCTGGAAACCTTTAGAAACCAGCCTGGAAGCCTGGATCAGGGAGAGTGATCTGAGCCTCCTCTCCGGGCTCCTTGGCCGGCTGCCTGACAAATCCACCCTTCTCTCCGCCGGGGACGGGGAGGAATCAAAGACCTAAGCGTCAGCACTAAAACTTACAAAACTCTTAGACAAAAACGTTACAGAAAGTCTTTATGACACTGGATTTAGCAACAACCTCATGGCTATGACACCAACCGCACAAGCAATAAAAAAAAATCAATAAATTGACTTCATAAAAATTAAGAATGTGCAATAAAGGACAGTATCATGAAAGCAAAAACACAACCTACAGAATGGGAGAAAATACTTGCAATTTGTGTATCTGATAAGAGATTAACATTCAAAATAAATAAAGGCCTCCCGAAAGTCAACAAAAACAACTTAATTCAAAAATGGGCAAAGGACTTGAGCAGACATTTCTCTAACTAAAGCAGACATACAAATGGCCAATAAGCACATGAAAAGATGTTCAACATCGCTAATCGTCAGGAAAATGCAAATCAAAACCAAAAGGAGGCATCCCTCCACATCCGGCGGGATGGCTGTGGTCAAAAAGGACAAGTATTCTGAAGGTGCAGAGAAATTGGAGCGCTTGTACATCGCTGGTGAGAATGTAACGGTGCAGCTGCGGTGAAAAAGGCTGGCGGTTTCTCGAAAAGTTAAATGTGGAACCACCACTCTCAGCCCCGCCCTGAGAGAACCGAAAGCCGGGATCTGAACAGATACTTGCGCACCAAGGGTCAGAGCTCCGCACGAAGCAGACACCGCGCAAGGGTCCGTCGGCAGTTAAACAAACAAATAAAATGCGATACACACATACGACGTAATAATATTCAGCCATAAAAAAGAATTAAGTTTCAATATATGTTATGTTTGCATTATGCTTAGCAAAAAATGCCAGACACAGAGGGATGAACACTATACGATTTCACTTATACGTGATAACCAGAACGGGTGAATTCACAGGGACAGAAAACAGAACAGGGGCTTGCAGGCGGGGAGGGAGGAGTTAGCGTTTCTCTCAAGGGCAGTCCTCCCGTATCTGCGGTCTCGCCTTCCTCAATTAACTGTGGTCACCTGTGGTCTGAAAATATTCAGAAAAAAATTCCTGAAATAAACAATTCGTAAGTTTAAAACTGCACTGTTCTGAGTGGCATGATGAAATCAGGCTCTGTCCCATTAATCGCTTTGTCCAGCGTATCCACGCGGTATACCTGTGCGTCAGGTGTCTGGTCAACTGCAGCAATATCGCAGTGCCTGTGTTCAAGTCACCCTTATCTGCTTAATAACGACCCAAAGTGAAAAGGGCAGTGATGCTGGCAATTCGGATGTGCCGAAGAGAAGCCGTGAACTTTATCACAGGTGTGTGTGTAGGAAAAACAGGACATACAGGGTTCGGTACCAGCCTCGGTTTCAGGCTTCCCCTGGGGTCTTGGAACGTGTCCCCCATAGATAAGGGGGGATTGCTGTACAATGTTTCACTTTGGGATGATGAAAATTTCTGGGTATAGATAATAGTTATACAACATTGTGAATGTACTTAATGCCATTGAATCGTACACACATGAATGGTTAAAATGATAAATACCATGTTATGCAAATTTTATCATAAAAACTAAAAAGTATCGTGGGATTCTGGTTTGGATTTTGTACCATAAAAAGGACATTAATTAGTAGGATAACTGGTGAATTTTGAATAAAATGTATAGCTTAGTAGTTAACAGTATTATATTAATGTTAATCCCCAGGCTAGATCACTGTATATAGATGTTAATATTGGAGGAGGTGGGCCTCTAATTTACATATATAATAAAATGGACAGTACTTCCAATGGAACCCTAGAAAAATACAGTTGTGTTTGTTTTTTTTTTTTTTTTTTTGGAGGCTAGAGAAATAGCTATGGGAAGACAATGAGTTGGGTAGGGGGCTGTTCACTTTTCATATTTGATAATCTTTGAGGGTTTTTTTTTTTAAGTATTACTTTCGCGTTTTTGAACACCAAGACATTTAAGAAATACATAATACGTACCTAGAATTGGCTCTGTAATATTAAGTAAAGAAATGCAACCCGGAGGAGTAAATTCTGTCTGTCCCAGATCACATTCCAAATAATCAACACAGGAAATGCTAAAAATTTAAAAGAAAGAAAAGCTTAGCTAGCTTTACCTTGTCAAGAGGGTAAATCAGATCTTAAAGGTTTTATGTGACACAGTAATAACCCGTCCCATGCAGGCTTTTAGGTGGGCTGCTCAGTCAATGTAAAAAATAAATAAATGTAGAGAAAATGCGACGCAGATACCTTCGATGTCCCCTCGGCGCACAGGTATGACCTTGTCCTTCCTAAAATGTTATCTTTAAAAGAGAGAATTTATCCCTATTCTGAATCTCCGGATAAGAACAAATAATAGATTCTGAGGCCAAGCGACTTCTCTTGAAAGCTACTGACAGGCAAGGTCAGTACCCCGAGAGCACCGTCACCTCACCCCAAAATGCAGTGTAACAGACGATGCCATCACTCAGCTGAGCAGCTCGGTACAGAGCTGTGAATAACCTCTGCTTAGAAGTCTAGAGGCAGTCGCATCAGCTTCTTAGATCAAAACTTCTACTTCCTGTCCCCAATCCAGCAACATGTGAAAACAAGAATGAAAGTCTTACCTATTTAACAACTGGTTAATCAGGTAGCGATTAAATGTTGACTTTCCGACATCCTGAGACCCACAGACCAGAATGACTGGGCAGCCATCTACCTCTTCTGGAGGTGAAGCAAACATTGACCCTAGATTAGCCATCTTCTCTAGGACTCTAATCACAAACACTCGAATTTGTCAGTACGTGCCACTCACCACAGGACACGTTGACTAACTCCTCCAGGGCTGAAAGAGCACTCTCGGTTAAACGAAGGCCGTTTTTCTTCTTCTCTTTTTTAATGCCAACAGACCTCAAGGCGAAATACTCGGAGTTAATCTGGAAGGTCCGACTCTGAAATTAACAACATAAGCTTTTAGAAAAGGTGAAAAGAATTACACCTCTTTCCTTTAGTTCTAAATAAACCTCATATGGTTGTGAGCAACAAAAGACAAATTTGATCGCTCCCTTCTTCTCACGCCCCCCAAATCCAGCCCTTCAGTAAGCCCTGTCAATTCTCTTCCCAAAGTCATGCGCGCCTGCTTTCATAGCTCCTGCTTACTTCCGGCTGCCATCACCTCTGCAGGACACTCCAAAAATAAGAAAAGAGTGTGGAAATGTAAAAATGATGTTTCTGTTGCAAGAAAAATGCAATAGAAGACCGCAGTCGTAGAGCAGGTTGGTGATTGGGAATAAAGCCAAGGCAGTCTCCCGAGACAAAGACAAAGAATATATGCGGACAGAGCTGACAGGATGCGGAAGACAGGCCCACAACACACAGTGGTGTTCTTGCAGAAGTACCGGGAAACAGGGAAAGCAACTCAAAGAACAGAAGAGCTCGGTCCCAGCGGAAGCAGGTGGGGCTCAGATGAAATACGGCCTCTGTATGGAGAGGATCCAGGGAAGAAACCCACCAGGATCCCATCCTAACTCATCATCAAAAACATCAAGGGAATGAGAATCAGCTGGCTTTAAGCCTTCCTCTCAGCAACTCTGGATTCTAGAAACAATGGAGCAGCCTTCAAATTCTGACACCAACAGCCACCCCTTCTCATTTTTTTTGCTGCTCCCACATCTAGACCTGCTCCTGGGAGAGCCTCGGGGCTCAGACCTTGAACCTTCCTGTTTCTATCTGTATCAACTCCTTTGGTGCTGTTATCCCAACCGAAACACCTTCCGAACCCTCTTCTGGGGCTGAAAGCTCCCAAATTCACATTTCCAACTCCAGACTCTGGCCACCTTCAACTGAACATCTAACGGGCACCCCGAAGTTAACACATCGACACCTCCTCCTACAGAGGCTCCCCTCTCAATGGCAACTCCAAGCACCCAGGAGCTTAGCCTGAAACACCTGTTGTTAGTCTTTGATTCTTCCTCATGCCTCACATCCAATCTGTCCAATAAGCCTACGGATTAGACTCAGTTTACTGGCTCATGAGACAATTATAGAAACAACTTGACTTCAGGAAATAGCATGGCCAGCACAACTTAGAGGTGAGAAGGGACAGGAAAAAGTATAAGAACATGAAAATTACTCATTCAGAGTTTAGAGAAAACTTACACTGTCTCCAGTTAACAAATCAAGATATGAAGATAACCATTCAAAAAATGTCAAAAGGCATTTAATCAACTAAAATACGAAATAACAGCTTTCACAGGGTAATGAAACTAAGGGAGTAGGGGAGAAGAGACATTTTTAATGATATACCTTTCTATACTATTTTTACTTTACACATGCATTACAGTCTATATGTTCCAAGGAAGCATCCCACATGTCATGTGATATGACCGTTTTGGTGAAAGTAATTAACAAAACTGTGAATGAAAACTGATTTACCTCTTGTACAAAAATGTAAGATAAACCTGGATGGCTGATTATGAAGTTTACAGTGGAGGTTTTCAGATTTTCTAGCATCACAATTGAACACAGAGGAGAAAAATTCTTCATCAACCAACATCTGTCATCTGTAAAGATAAAAACAAACTACCTTAGAATAGTAACTCCATTAAATTCTATGCCCTTTAGGGCCACCATTTCCTCAGCTAAAGCGTAAACTTTTCAAGAGTAGGAATTACGTTTGAGAGCCCTTTTTTGGGAGGCCATACTGCACAACAGGAACACACCTGGGTGAAGTCATCCAGGTTTACCACACACTAGCTGAATGGCCTCGGGAAACCTTTCTCATCTGTAAAATGGTGAAAACATGAGTTTCACTCTCAGAACCCTTGAGAGGGTTTGAATAATAAAGTGTGCAATGTGTAGGCCACGATACACCTGTAGAAATAGCCTTATTACAGTACATCCTCAGTAAACGACCCAGTGTTTGTCATTACCCTGGTTAAGATGAGGTTTGAGCAAAGTTCGGGCTTCCCTTTTCATCTCCTTCTTGCTTTTCTCAGGCATCGAATAATGAACTGCATTGACAGTGAGGCGAGAGTGGGTATAGGTAGAGAAGACATCTTGGGAAGGCTGGCCTTGGCTAATGGTAAAACCAAACACCTGCACCTGGCCATAAAGGCAAGTCACACGACACATCCCGCTAAAAGTAAAACCCTAGCAGGGAAAGACAAAAAAGAAAGGAATAACGTTATGGATTCTGTTACTAATGACTGAAACCTTCTAAAGCCTTAATTGCTATTCACAAATCAAAAGGTGGCAGATTTCTAAATAACAGAATACATTGCACTAGGTGACTATTAAGTACTTAGTATTTTTGACCTAAGACCATATCCCATGGCAGCTACAGGCACAGCTGGTGAACGCTGACACGTGAAAAATCAGGGGGTCCCATGGACTGGGCTCTGCTGTTCTCATGGTGCCCTGTCCTTAGAGGGCCCACCGCCTGCCAAGTCCCTGCGTTCTTGGTTTTCACCTCTTTTCTGTATTGGAGGGGGACTCCCAGATGGGAGTCCAACTGAAGAGCAGGGGCCCTGCAACCAGGCCACCTGGGTGTGAATTCTAGCTCTGGCTCTACTGTATGCCTTTAGGCAAGTCACCTAAGCCAAACCTCAGTTCCTTCCTCTGTAAACATTCATAGTCAAGCAGTAATGACTCCAAGAGAGTATAAAATGGATTCATTCACCCAAATGGGGGTATAAAATGGGTTCGTTCACCAAAAAAAAAAAAAAAAAAACCCCACTTAGAAAACGTAGAACCTGGCAGTCCTGAGTACCCAGTAAATGCGACCTATTATTGCCATCACAGTCCCTTTCAGCTCTGAAGGGCTAGATGCCCTCAGCAGGGTCCTCGTTACCCTCTGCTCAGTACCACCGCCATGAGAAATGCGCTTGACTCGTGGCCGGAGGACCCGCAGAAGGGACACGGCCTGCCACCCCCGGGGCCGCGTCTCCGCCCCTTCCTCTCTACCCGCCCGGCTCTCCCGGCGCGACTTACCTGCTCGAGCGGCAGCAGCAGCAACGCGCGACCCGGGCCGGCCGGCCGCAACGGCGGGATGGGGAGGGTCGCGGAGCCACCTTCGGCGGGGTCCTCGTCCGGGGTCGGGCTAGGGGGCGGGCTGGGGGTCGCGGTCTTGGGCCTCCCGGCCGCCGCTGCGCGCGACTCCGGGCAACTGCCCCCCTGCCAGTTCGCGCCGGCCGCCTGGGCCTGCAGCAGCCTCCGCCGCAGGCGCCTTCGGCCGCACCAGCGCAGCAGAGTCCCGAGCCGGCGGCGAGGCCGGCGGCTGAGGATGAGCTGGGGCCGGGCTTTGCGGGCTCGCTTCCACGTGGAGCGACCGAGCCCCCGCTTCGTCTGCAGCAGCAGCAGCGAGTCCGCCATGCTGGCCGCCGGCGCCTGCCGCGCGGGAATCTCGCGAGACCCCGTCGCTCCGCCCCGTGGCCCGTCAAGCCACTGAAAGGGGCGGCCCGGGAGCCGCGAGCGCCCTCTGCGGGCGGCCTCAGCAATGCACCCGGGCCTCCGCCGCCACCCGCAGGGGCTCTGGGGCCGAAGCCTCGGCGACCACTGACCAGTCTCCATTTACATTAGGCAAAAGCGCGCCCTGGCCACCTCGAGAGGGAAAGCCAGATATCCCACTCCAAGTCTGGACCACCTCTCCAGAAATTCACCTGGTATGGTTTTCTAACTGCAGAAAAAGCTCCAGGATTGGTGGTTTAAACAAAACCGTCTGTTTGCATATCCTCTTTGCATGCATTTGTTTTTGGGCTTAAGGCTGCAACCCTGGACAACAAGGCAAAACCACGATGATAAACTCAAGAATTTCAGTATCAGAAAACTGACAGGGGAGTTCAACTCAAAGCCACGTCTCACTTGGTAAACGGAGGCCTCGGTGGAGGTTCTAAAACCGGCATGTCCCTGCTAGCGACCCTTCATACCGTGTCCCTCAGGGCCCCCAGAGAAGCCGTGTCCTTGCCTTCCTCTCCAGGCCCACCTCCTCCCACGCCTCCTCAAAAAAAGACCAGGGCTTCCCTTCCGAGCCAGGCTGAAGCCATAGGCATCAGAGCAAGGGCAGAACCCACAGACGAGCAGAGGAAGGATCAGTGGGAGCTGCCTGGCTTGCATCTGTGCTGGCACCCTGCCCAGTTCCTGAGTAGGACGGAAGGCCCGGAAGCCAAGGTAAACGGTCTGGTTCCGACCACTGGGGTCCAGCCCCGCCCCTTTCACAGGAGAGAGGTTGGGAAGCACCTGGGCAGCTGCAGTCTGTTCTATTCAAACAGCCTGACCTCAGCGGAGGGTGTGGCTCAGCCATGCCGGGCACAGGACTGTCAGGTTAGCGTGTTCCTCCGGGTGGCTCACCTGGCTGTCTTGCATCTGTCCCTTTCCTGCTGCTGGGCTTTTGGCTGCCATAATGTGGAGTTCTCTCCTGACTTGAGCCTCCTTGGAGATTACCTCATTGCAGGCCTGTTCCCTCTGCAGACTGAGTGTCTGGGGGGTGAGACACAGACCCACGGTGACCCTCTGTGACAGGTGAGTGAGGCTCAGCAGAGCCATCACTTAGGGGGACTTGTGCCTCCAGGGTCTTCTGCCTACCCCCTCAGCCAGGGTCTTGCTGTTTCTGAATGTGCCCACTCTCCAAACATTCTCCGTGGGCTCCGTCCACAACGTGGACCAGGCTGTCTGTGCTGTGGCCCACGGCCTCCACCAGCTCCTGGGCTGTGCCTCCCAATCCTGTTCCCGGGGCCGAGTCTACCCCTGGCAGGCAAGGCTGTCCTGCAACTGGCATGCTGTACCAGGATGCTTCCCCAAGGTAAGCAGGATGACCACTCTCTGCCCCTAAGAGCTGGGGGTGGGAAGGGGGCAAAGGCCACTGACTGGAGGACTGATCCCTCTCTTAGCTTCCCTGAACCTCAGCTCCTCCCACCCACCATACCTCGGATCCTTGTAAAGGGTCCTCTGTTAGAGGCCTCTCAGTCAGGAGGCTGGCCGCAAGAGTCAAGGGGCCTCCTAGGAGGGGAAGGGGCTCTCAGAAAGGGACAAGAACTTCCAGACAGGCTGACATTGCCCAGATAGAAGCCCAACAAGGCCCTAAGCAATTGCTTCCTGAGCCTTCAGGGTCTGGGAGGGTCGAGGGGGGGAGGGTGGAGAAGGAGCAGCCTGTGTCATCTGTGGTCACTCCAGATCCCTTTCTATTTCAGCTTCTGGAGCGGATCCTCAAGGTGAATTTCCATCTACACAAGGACACTGTGACATTTAATGACAGTGTGGACCCCCTCAGCAGCTACAACATAATTGCCTGGGACTGGACTTTCAGGGTCATCGGCTCTTCCACTTGGTCTCCAGTTCAGCCGGACATAAACAAAACCAAAATCCAGTGGCATGACAAGGACAACCAGGTAATTGGGATGTGGTCACTCATCCCCAGGCCACGGTTTCAGGGGCAGCCCGGAGTCTGGGGGCGATATTGACACAGCTTACACAGGGCAGGAGGGCCTCCCAAGTACCAGGCTGCCATGGTTCTACCCAGGCCTGCCAGAGAAGCTCCACGGGCTGGCAGTTGGAAGCCCCGCTGCCCCCAGTTCACACGACCAGAGGCTCCGTCCTGAGTGTGAGCCAGGAGGGCAGACGCAGAGATTGTTTTCCGTTCCACATGTGAGCATCCCTTGATTGGGGCTCCTTCATATGGTTGCAGAACACCTGCGGCTTCTTGCAGGTGCCTGAGTCCGTGTGCTCCAGTGACTGTCTTGAAGGGCACCAGCGAATGAGTGTGTGTGGGTTTCCGCCACCATTGCTTTGAGTATGTGCGTGTGAAGCTGGGACCTTTCTCAAAGAGAGCGGTGAGTGAACAAGCGAATGGGCAGGTGACCTGGCACTCCAAGAATCCATACAGCAGGAGGAAGGACCTCCCTTGGGCCACACGTGTGCACACCTGGCCCCAGAACACTGCCCTGGTCATTTTGCTGATAGTTAGGTACAGGCTGGAGGGTAGCTGCTACCAGAATAATTCTAATCAAGTACAAAGAAACAACCAATTAAAAGTCTCAGGCCTAGTTTTGCCCTTTATTAGACAGCTCCCAACCCAATTCCTACAATGCAAACTTACCCTAAATTCAACCTCCAAACAGATGAGGCTATGGTCTCATTCTGCCCTCTCAGGCTATATGTATAAAGTCTCTCTATCATCCATACCAAAGACAACTAGCACCTTGAATAGCTTGGCCTGACTGCGGATAGTAGTGTGTCTGCAGCAGAAAGAAATAGCATACTGCACCCAGAGATGCAAGGTCAAGATCAGAAAGCGAACTGAGATATCTAGGGCTCAGCCCAGGGCAGGACTCTACATTCTTTTACTATCCCTGCAGGCGTGGGACTGCATCTCTTCTGTCCTCTGGGATTCAGCTCAGAGAAAGCACAGAGCAGCCCCTAGGGAAGGTGGATTTGGTTAGTGGAAGTGCTGGGGAGAGAGATGAAAATGCCTTTCCTTTGGGGCTGGCTGCTCCCATTGATCAGAGCCTCACTGGCGTGTGGGCGGAGTTACCTGGGTAAAGGCCCTCCCTAAGGACCTCCCAGTCTGCAAATCCCTTCTGGGATCATGAGCCATATGGAAGCTATCTGCATGTCTCTAAAATTGTAATTAACTTAAGCACCTTGAGGAAACACAGGCTTTGCACTCTGCTCAGGGCTAGGGCTATGCCCGTCTCGCAGCGCCCAGTGGAGCCCAGCTCCTGTGGTACAGCCCTCCCAGCCCCTTGCAGGCCTGCACAGCCTTTCTGCCCTTTCCTGCTCTGCTCACCTGGCTCTCAGGAGCCCTCTCCACCTTCCCTTCCAGACCTCCACAACTACCAGCCTTGTGGGGAAGAAGAGTGGGTGCTCGAGGGAAGCCAGACCTGCTTCACACGCACCGTGGTGTTTCTGACTTAGCATGAGCCCATCTCTTGGGGCTTCTGGTGGCTAATACACTGCTGCTACTACCTGTGGCTGGGACTGCTGGCCTGTTTGGTACTTAGATACCCCCGTGGTGAGGTCAGCTGGGGACAGGCTTTGCTTGCTCCTGCTGGGCTTCCTGGCAGGGGGCAGCTGCAGCCTCTATGGCTTCTTTGGGGAGCCCACGCGCTTGCCGCACCAAGGCCTCTTTGCCTTCAGTTTTGCTATCTTCCTGTCCGGCCTTACAATCCATTCCTTCCAGCCGATCTTCATCTTTAAGTCTTCGGTCAAGGTACCCACCTTCTCCCATGCTTGGGTCCAAAACCACAGGGCTGGCCTGTTTGTAGTGATCAGCTCAGTGGCCCAGCTGCTTATCTGCCCGATTTGGCTTGCAGTGTGGACCCCACCGCCCACCAGGGAATATCAGCACTTTCCTCAGTTGGTGGAGCTTGATTGCAGCGAGGCTAACTCACTGGGCTTCATGCTGGTTTTCACCTACAATGGTCTCTTCTCAGTCAGCACCTTTGCCTGCAGTTACCTGGGCAAGGACCTGCCAAAAAAACTACAGTGAGGCCAAATGTGTCCCCTTCAGCCTGCTCCTCAACTTTGTGTCCTAGATCGCCTTCTTCACTACTGCCAGCGTCTAGCAGGGCAAGTACCTGCCAGCCGTCAACGTGTTGGCCATGCTGAGTGAGCAGCCTGAGTGGCAGCTTCAGCGGCTATTTCCTCCCCACGTGCTCTGTGGTCCTCTGCCACCCGGATCTCAACAGCACGGAGCACTTCCAGGCCTCCACCCAGGACTACACCAGGCACTGAGGCTCCACTTGACCATTGGGCCTGGCAGAGCAAAGCCGGGGATGAGCAGGGCGGATGGAAAGCCTCCTCTGCCCTGAGGGGCGAAGGTCAAGTGGGGCGCACAGGGCCTGAGGTGTCCGGGAGGTGTTTGGGCTCCTCACTCACGACTTGGGAAATGTAAGCACACGGGAGACCGCAAGCCGGACTCCCGGCTGCCGATAAAGAGGTGACATGTGCGTCTAGGCTGCAGTTCCTGTCTGGGAGAGGGTGGGTCGCCGCCGGAATCATGGGACTCGGCCAGAGCCGGACGAAGACCCGGCGCCGGGGCCGCGTGGACCTGGAGCCCAGCTTGGCGTTGCTAGGCAACTTCGGGAGGCAGGCCTAGCACGAAGAGAACTGGGCCTGGCCCCGCCCCCTGCAATGCCATTGGCCGTTCTCTGAGTGGCCCCGCCCCGAGGTGCAGAGCTAGAAACGCCGCGCCTCCGAGGCGTCCCGCCTTGGCGGCGCTTCCTGACGTCACGTCCGGCAACGGCGACGGCGGCGTCTCCGTACGGGCGGCCGGGCACGTATGGCCCGGGCGGTTGGTTGGTGGGGCTGTGTAGTGGACGCGGCCCGAGGCAGGTGGGGCCGGCGCAGGGAGGACTGGCCCGGGTGAGGAGATCGGCGGGCGCGGGGCGAGGGAGGAAAAGGCCGCGCGGGCCGCCGTGGGCGCTGACGGAGGGTGACCGCGGCCGCCTTCCGCGCGGCCGCTTCGGACGTGTGGGCGCAACGTGGGCGCCGCTCACCTGCCCGCAGCCGCCGCGCGTCCCAGCCCGGGTCCTCTCACTGTGCCAGGCCTGTCAGCTCGCCCTGATCCCCTGCCTCTTTCCCAAACTTTGGTTCCTTCCCGCAGCGCCGCTTCACGGCCCTGCCCTGTCTTCCAGCAAGTATTCCTCCTCCCCACACCTAGCCCCCTTGCTCCCCCACCACCCATCTCTGGCCAACCCCAATACGGGCTTCTCATCTGGCCCCCGTCCCCGGAGGGTCTTCCCGTCCGTTCCTGTCCCAGCATGCACACGCTAACCTTGATCCAAGCCCTTGTGACAAATGTGACAGGAGAGTCCCCTTCCCCTTTCTCTCTTCTCAAATCCGGGGCTTTCTCTTGTTAGTCCCTGGGTTGGACTGGCCAGGGTGTCACTTCTGGTTTCCTTCCCTCCAGACAGACCATGGACGGTTCCTTCATCCAGCACAGTGTGAGGGTTCTGCAGGAGCTCAACAAGCAGCGGGAGAAGGGCCAGTACTGCGACGCCACCCTGGACGTGGGGGGCCTGGTGTTCAAGGCGCACTGGAGTGTCCTTGCCTGCTGCAGCCACTTCTTCCAGAGCCTCTATGGGGATGGCTCAGGGGGCAGTGTTATCCTCCCCGCCGGCTTCGCTGAGATTTTTGGACTCTTGTTGGACTTTTTCTACACTGGTCACCTCGCCCTCACCTCAGGGAACCGGGATCAGGTGCTCCTGGCAGCCAGGGAGTTGCGAGTGCCAGAGGTCGTGGAGCTGTGCCAGAGTTTCAAGCCCAAAACCTCAGTGGGACAGGCACCAAGTGGCCAGAGCGGGCTGGGGAAACCTGCGCCCCGGGATGTGAACAGCCACCTCAAGGAGTTGGCAGGCTTGGAGGAAGAGGAAGTCTCAAGGACTGTGGGTCAAGTCCCCAGGGATCAGGAGCTCAGCGGCAGTCACAGCCCCCAGAGGCCCCAGCTTGGTCTCCCTGCTAAGAGCGAGAGCCCCTCCTTCCTGCGTGGGAAACTTAAGCAGGCTTTGAAGCTTTGTGCCCCAGAGGACAAGGAGCCTGAGGATTGCAAAGTGCCCCCAAGGGCCTTCGAAGCCGAAAGTGTCCAGTTGCAGGGCGAGAGTAATGAGGTACTGTGCCCAGCGTGCTGGAGATGGGGAGGTGGGAGGCGGAGGGAGAGATTTGACACTTTTCTGGCATCATCTGGACCCTAAGGTGGAATCTCTGTTACGTGGGTTTGAAATAGGCTTTCGCCAAACAGGAAACTTGGTCCATCCTGCAGCCACAGGCTGACTTTTCTGTGAATCACAGCTGCCAGCTTCTTTGGGTGGAGTGGGTGGCATCAAGGTTACAGGTGTTTCCCCAGGGTAGTGAGATCCAGCCACTGTCCTCCAAATACAGGATTCGGATGCTGCCTGCCCTGGGATACCGAAGGCAACAGTCACAAAGGGACTCATCTGGGGATGTGCCTGAGTTGGGCCCTGGGATGGAACTGGATAGAACGGGCTGCCCTGTAGCTCCACC
This sequence comes from Rousettus aegyptiacus, assembly GCF_014176215.1. Classification (NCBI taxonomy): domain Eukaryota; kingdom Metazoa; phylum Chordata; class Mammalia; order Chiroptera; family Pteropodidae; genus Rousettus; species Rousettus aegyptiacus. The sequence continues at coordinate 3,204,781 of NW_023416284.1, forward strand.
CTGGAACCCTTGCTGGTTAGTTTGGTGACCTCGGTCCTCCTTGCTGCCTCTTCTGCTCTAGTGGGAAGTGGTGGTTCAAGTTGAGGATGATGGGGATGGCGACTACGCTTCTGAGATGGAGGCCGTGCCGACCAGGAGGAAATCAGACATGCTCAGGAAGTCGTGTGCTGCTAGGCCAGCCCTGAACGCAGGTTCCCTGGCAGCCGAGCCCCCTGAGAGCAGAAAAGGTACAGCGGTGCCAGTCGAATGCCCCACATGTCATAAAAAGTTCCTCAGCAAATATTATCTAAAAGTCCACAACAGGTAAACGTTCTGTTTTTCTATTTGCTTTTCCTGTCCGCCGTTCCCATGTTGGGGGAGGGGGCCTGTGCTCCTCGTTTCTGGGCCACGTAGGGCCAGGGGCTCCATCTTAGATCCATGTGGCGCCTGGAGTTGGTACGCCTCTGGTCGGCGGGGAGCGAGCCTCTAGTCTTGGGTCCGACTCATTTGTTTCCTCCTGTGAGCCCTCTGGTTGGAGCAGGTATGTGGACACCTTGTCAACAGTTCCGCCCACTGTGGACCTTGGCCTCCAGCTGGCTTTTGCCGAGGGCGAGGGCCGGGAGAAGCCTGTGGCCACACCTTAGGAGTTTCTGAAGCTTGACGTGCCGGCTTTGGGCCAAGATGTTAATCTTTAGGGTTGGTGCTGCCTGCGTTTCCGGGTTAGCCCCGGGGTGTCAGTGGGGCATAAAAGACCATTTGTCTGAAGCTGTAATGTCTAGTAAGGAAACCAGACGCCACATGGAGCTATTTTAACTTAAAAAACAATTAAAATTAAATAAATTCAGTTCCTCCGACACACCACATTTCTACTGTGCAGTAGCCACGTGTCCCTGGCTGCCAAATTGGACAGCGCTGGCTGCAGGGCCTCCAGGGCTGGCACCTATGTGACACACCTTCCGGTCCTAACACTCTGTAGCCCAAGACATCACTGGTCCGCCATGGCGCAATTTCCTGCCAAGCCAGGATGGACCACATGCGTTTGCTCATGACACTGGGAAGCCACTGATGACCAACTGGAGTTGGAGCTAGGAGGATGGGAACCTGTTCGCTCTCCGTGTTTCGGGACAGCTGCTGCCAGTGGAGTCTTTGGGGGATTCTCAGTGTGGGGGCACCCCTGGGGTGGTCCACATCTGCCTGGCCACTCCCCCGGTGTAAGACTCGGGTGGACGCCCCACCCCATCCCCAGCTGGGGCCACAGGCTGCTGCGCTGACCTTAGGAACTGGGACGGGGCGACGGCCTCCTGAGGGCACTGGGAGGGGGGATGAGGAGCCTGCAGCAGCAGAGGATGAGAGAAGCGTCTGCTCGAAGGGCTCCTGGTGCCCCTCGGAGGCTCCGAGGCCAGAGTTCATTCAGTTAGTCATCAACAAGCTGTTTACCAAGTAGCAGACAAGACTGCTCTGAGCGCCTTGGCGAGCTTACCTCCCACCCAGCAAAGTCACTTTAGAGCAGAAAGGAAAAACGGCAGCAGTGCTGGGGGCTGGGGAGCGGAGGGCGGGGTCAGGTTGCAGTTTGAAAGAAAGGAGATTGGAGTGGCCTCCAGGGAGGTGAGGAAGGTCACTGAGCCGATGGCTGGGGGGAGCGTTTGGGCTGAGAGGAGGGTCTGGGGTGGGGCTGAGTGGCAAGTTGGTGAACATCGAACATCGAGGCACAGAGACCTGGGGAGTGAGGCCAGCGAGGTAGGGGTCAGGCCCGCCATGCCCTCACAGGGCCCCAGGCCTCTTCTCAGGGTGGGATGGACGCCCTGGAGGGTTCTGAGGAAAGACGCAACAAGATCATTTTAAGGGCCCCTCTGGCTAGTCGAGGCTGGCTTGGAACAGAGACTGGGAGGAGGCTCAGGCGGCCGCCCAGGGGCTGGCGGGGCTGCACGAGGGGGTCGCGGGGGCGAGGCAACGTGGTCAGCTCTGGCCGTGGTTTTGAAGGTGGAGGCCACAGAATTTCTGGGCACAATGAGTGGTTTCTCCGGGGAGTCAGGCCCCGGGGATTGTTTCTGCCTTTGCAGAGTAGTGCGGGGTTCCGGGGTGGCCCTGCAGACCTGGAGCCAGGTGGAGAGGGGTTCCTGGGCTCCACCTGCTGGTTCACCAGCCCTGTGGTTCCACTAGGAGCCAGAGTGGGCACTGGGTGAGGTGAGGTGGGCAGTCTGCCCAGCCCCCACACTTGCTATGGCTTCTTTTGGCAGGAAACACACTGGGGAGAAGCCCTTTGAGTGCTCCAAATGTGGAAAGTGTTACTTTCGGAAGGAGAATCTCCTGGAGCACGAGGCCCGGAACTGTATGAACCGCTCAGAACAGGTACTTGTGTGCTGGCGCAGGTCCTGGTGGGCAGGGGCGCGCTGGCCTGTCTTCCTGCCATCCGGGAGGGGCCCCCAGGAGACTGCCTTAGACGGGGTGGCAGTCAGGAGAGCTACAGCATCCTCGTCTGCCACCGAGTTGGTGCCCTGGTATTACAGGTGGGGACACAGGTCCCAAGAGCAGAAGGGAGGCATTTTGGGTTTGCCATCTCTGCCCCCGGGCTTTGGAGAAGGGGCATCTCGGTAGGGGGTAGCTGCTGGGAAAGGGAAAGGCTACTTGGCCACACCCCCCACCCCACCGGCTGGCCCATGTGGTGAGGCCAGCCCAACCCTGCCCTTGTCTTTCTAGAGGCCTGTCACCAGGGGCAGGGGCTACAGGTAAGGCCAGTCGGCCTGTGCCCCGAGCCTGTCGGGCCTGAGAAGGGCCTGGCGTGGTGGGTTTGCATCGGCCAGGGTCCGGGCAGGCAGGTTACGTGTTGCCCTCTCCCACCCTAGCGGCCCCCTCCTCGGGCAGGCTCCTCCCAGCAGCACGTGGAAGCCCGGGCAGAGGCCGCCGTCGCCGGCCGAGGCCCCCGCTGACGCCGGCCCTGCTTGCCCCTCACACTGCCAGGTCTTCACGTGCTCCGTGTGTCGGGAGACCTTCCGCCGGAGGATGGAGCTGCGGGTGCACATGGTGTCCCACACGGGGGAGATGCCCTACAAGGTCAGCCTCGGCCTGCCCCTAGGGCCGCGGCCCTGGGGTCCCTCCCACCCAGCCCTTTACGTGGGGTGGTGCCAGGCGCCTCCCCCTTGCCAGCCTCAAGGAGCCTTGCCTTCCCTACCCGTCTCATGCCCCCTGGCCTCTGGCAAGGCCCCGGGCCTCTCTGGGCTCTTGCTTCTTTCTGTGGAGGCCGTAGCACGGGGCCCGCCCCCGCGCGTCCTTCGCATCAGGACAGGGAGTCTCCTGGCATCTCAGGCTGGGCCCTGCCCTCGGGTCCCCCCCGTAGCCCAGGGGTGACCGGGGTTGTGGGTGCTGGCCTCCTCGGGTGACTGGGCCTGTTTTCCAGTGCTCCTCGTGCCCCCAGCAGTTCATGCAGAAGAAGGACTTGCAGAACCACATGATCAAGCTGCACGGCGCCCCCAAGCCCCATGCTGTGAGTGCCAGGCTGTGCGAGGCGGGGCGGGCCCGCTCTGATGCTGGGGCTGTCGCTGGTCCAGAGGGTGGGTTGTGAGGCTTCTGCCCTGTGGCACTCCCAGGGTGGCCCCGCCCCCCCTCACCCTGGCCCTCCTTGCTCCCTCTGCCCGGTCCCTCCTGCCCTCAGTGTCCCACCTGTGACAAGTGCTTCCTGACCCGAACGGAACTGCAGCTCCACGAGGCTTTCAAGCACCGCGGGGAGAAGCTGTTTGTGTGCGAGGAGTGTGGGCACCGCGCCTCAAGCCGGAACGGCCTGCAGATGCACATCAAGGCCAAGCACAGGTACAGCTTGGCCCGTCTTCCCCCAGGGCCCGTCCCTGCTGCTGGCTCTGGCCAGCGAGTGGGCCGGGAAGACAGAGTTTGACAACACACTAAACAGCGCGCCCTGCCCCGACTGTGCAGCCTTTCTGGGTCGGGGGCGTCTGAGGGATGAACAGGTTTGCCAGGCAGAGAGGCTAGGAGCAGGGATTCCAGACCAGAGGAAGGCCCTGTACCTCCCTGGGCAGATTTTCGGTTTCCCGTGGCTCCGGGCTGGAGCCAGTGCCCCTTTCCTGGCACTGCCCAGGCCCTCCTTGCGCCAGGCAGCTCACTGAAGCCAGGGCCCCTTCCAGGGGCTCAGGCAGCCTTGCTCTGGCCTTGCCGCTCCCTTGGCTCCCAGCTGCAGTGAAGTGAGGGGCCGCCCCCCTTGGTGATGACCTCTGCCTGTGTCCCCCACCCGGACAGGAACGAGAGGCCGTACGTCTGTGAGTTCTGCAACCACGCCTTCACTCAGAAGGCCAACCTCAACATGCACCTGCGCACGCACACGGGCGAGAAACCTTTCCAGTGCCACCTCTGTGGCAAGACCTTCCGCACCCAAGGTGAGGCAGGCCCGGCCCCTCCCTGCCCTGGGGCGGAGGCCTCGTGGCTGAGCCCTTGCCTGTCCCCGCAGCCAGCCTGGACAAGCACAATCGCACTCACACTGGCGAGAGGCCCTTCAGCTGTGAGTTCTGTGCGCAGCGCTTCACGGAGAAGGGGCCCCTGCTGAGGCACGTGGCCAGCCGCCACCAAGAGGGCCGGCCGCACTGCTGCCAGATCTGCGGGAAGACCTTCAAAGGTAGGCAGGCTGCTGAGGCCCTCACCCGCCCCCTTCCTGGGCGAGCCCCGGGCCCCCTGCATTTCCTGCTGACTAGAGTTGGTGGGTGTCCCCCATGAGGTGGCTTTCTCAGGCTCCTCCTCAGCAGGGGACCCCTCCATTCCCTGAAGCTCCCCTGGGTCCTAGTAGTGACTTTGGGTGGCGCTGTACAGCCTGGCAGGTCCCTCACCCCACCCTCCTAGCAGCAATTGTGAACTCAGAGGACTGTTGCCTCGCGCACGGCCCGCCCACTCCACCTTTCTCGCCTTTCCGACCTCGGGGTCCCTTCTCTTGCACAGCCTTGGAGCAGCTCCGCGTGCATGTCAGGAGGCACAAGGGTGTGAGGAAGTTCGAGTGCACCGAGTGTGGCTACAAGTTCACCCGCCAGGTAGGCCCAGGGTCACCTCCTCCTGCCCCTGGGGCCTCCGAGCCCCTGCGCGCGGCGCCCGCCGCCCCAGCGCTGAGCGCCCCTCCCCGCAGGCGCACCTGCGGAGGCACATGGAGATCCACGACCGGGTGGAGAACTACAACCCGCGGCAGCGCAAGCTCCGGAACCTTGTCATCGAGGACGAGAAGGTGGTGGTGGTGGCGCTGCAGCCGCCTCCCGAGCTGGAGGTGGGCTCGGCAGAGGTCATCGTGGAGTCCCTGGCCCAGGGGGGCCTGGCCTCCCAGCTGCCTGGCCAGAGACTGTGCGCGGAGGAGAGCTTCGCGAGCCCCGGCGCCACGGAGCCCTCGCTCCTCATCGCGGCCGCCGTTCCTGAGGACTGTGACACGTAGCCCCCCGCCCGCCCCCCCAATAAACCACACGGCTTTGGACTCGGTTGTTTCAGCCCATCCAGGGGCCCGATCCCCAGTAACCCGGCCTCCAGCGACGTGCTGCTTCCCCCTCGTGTCCCCCAGGAGGAGCGTGTCCCTGCCTGGCCCCCTGCACTGCAGAGCTCGGCCAGCGCTTCCCCACCGCGTCACGTGCCCTCAGTGGAGCGACACGGGGCGGGTGGCTTTGGGGACCAAGCCTCTGGCCCAGGACACTCTCCTCTGTCTCGTGCCCCCCATTCGGTCAGGGTTGAGACCTGGGGGCAGACACAGCAGTGCCTGCCGTTCCTACTTCATAGCTGTGGTGCTGCCGGCCGGTGGGGGGAGGACGCCAAGGCCTGGAATCAGAGTGGCCAGGGCCCCTGACGATGGCCTCGCCGGCTCAAGACTTCCGCTGTTGAGAGTGCGGCCAAGCACACCTGGGGCCCAAGGAGGCTAAGCAAGCCCTGGACCCTGGCTGGTGGCATGTCCACAGACAGGCCCCCTCCAGGGGGAGGGCCCGAGCTTGGTTGGTTTGTCTAGGAGGCGTGGGCACACGCAGGGCCAGGCTCAGAATGGTGAGAGGCCCTGGGGGCCCTGCGGTTCTGTGCTGTGGGGAAACGGTGGCTGGTTTGTCACGGAGGAAGGGCACATGGGCACTGAAGGCAGGTTGCCCCCAGATCCCTTCCCCGTTTACAGCTCTGTGACCAGTCACGTTGCTGCTTCGTTCCCTCCTCTTCTAATGGAATTATCAACAGTTGTGCTTCATAGAGGGGATTCAGCGAGAACCTGCTGCTCCAGTCGCCGCCTGCTGGGGAACGAGCCACCCAGAACCGCCCCGGGCTGGGGGCTGGGCTCGGGGTGGCTCTGGGTCCCTCTCCACCGGCTGCCTGGGTCTCCTCACGGCATTGTGCCAAATGCAAAAGCCCCAACAGGCCAAACCTGCAAGACCTTTTTACGGCCTTGCCCTTAGAGCCAGCGTCAGCTCTGCCACCTGTGCCGGTCCAGGCAGTCACCAACGAACCACTCCCCAGGTTACAGGCGAGGGGACGTAGACCCCAGCACTTGAGGGGAGGATGTCGGAATCTGCAAACGTACAGCGCAAAACCTGACCAGCGATTAGGCGCTGCCACTCGGCGCTTGGCACGGAGCGAATCCGGTAGTGACAGCGGGCGCGCGCGTCGGGCCACACAAATCCCGCACTGGGTTCCGGAAACGCCAGCTCCGGGCTATGCCAAGTTCCTCCTGGAGTTCGAGAAGGTTCACTTACCTTTTGTTTTTGACCCAGGACCCATCTATCCAACTTTTATTCCTTGACCACTGGGGAGCTCCAAGGTAACGAGTGTCCAGCGCCACGACCGCCACCCAGGTTCTGAGCCGCTTCAGGGCTGTTTGGACAAGGGCATTAACAAGGCACACTGTGGCCTCTTCCCTGGGGTCCCCCCTTTGAGGGGTTCCACGCCCCTCTCCCTCAGGTCCAAGGTCCCCTCACCATGGGCCCACCCCTTCAGGGGCAGGGTGCCCACAGGCAAAGTCGAGGAGGCAGGAACCAGCTTTGGAGCAGCGAGTGAGGCCTGGACTCCGCCACCCTCGTTCCTCACACCTTGGGCTTGGCCTCTTCATGCTTTGTGATGATTCAAGTTGAGAAAAGGGCCTGAAAAGCTGGCCCCAGGAGGGGGGCCCTGGGCCCTCCGCACTCGTCCGCTCCCCCACCCCACACGTGTTTGGCCTCAGCCCAAAGGTTCCAAGACACAGCAGCGGCAGGAGTAAGGCAGCGACACCACACGTATAGGAAATGTTTTTATTTCAAAAAAGTATGTATTGAAGGCATCCTAAAACCTTACAGGATTCTGGACATGTAAGCCTACAGAACAAATAAATACGCAAACCAGCCCCGCCCTCGGGTCGGGCTGGGTGCTGGACACTGGAGGGTGTCTTTAGTACCTAAGTCTCTGAGGTCATATAAATAGACTACTTCGTAGATCAGCTCGTTAAATACTATCACTGAGTTCTCATAACTTAATTTGTCTTTAGACTAGACTGATAAAGGTGTGTGCATCTGACACGCAGAGACAGTCCCACCCCCTGCTGGCCCGGCCTCCGTCCCCAAGTCAGTCAGTGTATAGACAGCCGTTAAGCAAGCGGTGGGAGCTTTGGAGCGCAGGGCCTGTGACCAGACGTCAGGAGGGCAGAGCAGGGGGCAGATGTTTCCGAAGGCCTGTCCCTGAGGCTGCTGCCCACCTCCCCTTCCCACACTTACACCAAAGACAGCGTCTGGGTGGTGGGGACCTGCGGTAGCCTGCAAACCAATCCCTCTTACACTGGCCCACACCGAGCCAGCCATCATCTGGGCACAGCTACCATCAGTCTCATGATGGCCAGTCACGGTGAAGTACCAAAAAGAGCAAGAACCCAGGACACTGGGCCCCTGCCACGAGGGAGCTCCTACAGGGAGGGCCAGACAGGGGCTGATTTTGAAAGAAAATCCTTTGCAGGCCCATCTCAACGACAAAGCTTCTGGACCCCGCCAGGGCCACAGCCACGCCTGTCTGGAGGGAGGAGGGGAGCGCTTCGGTGACCACAGCGCACTTCCGGCTCCCACTCCGTCCCACCTGCTGGGCGGCCCCAGGGGGTCCTCTATGGAGAGAGCCTAGAGGATGGACGCCAAAAGTCTCTGAGACCAAGGCCTGCATCCCTCCTCCGGACGCCCCCAGGTGACCTGTCAAATTACCACAACACCTGCGTGGCACATTCCCACACACACTGGGCAGAGCACAGTCTTTCTGGCACCACGCTCAGTGCCTGGCATAGAATCAGGGCTCAACCAATCCTGTGCGGCCTGCAGTCCGTGTGTCACTGAGAGGACACAGGCCATCACACCTGGGCAGCCTCTGCCTGCAAAGGAACCAGTGACAGCCACCCCACAGGACATGGGACAACTTCTAGGGAGCTGGGCCTGTAAGGCAGGCACCCAGGCCAGAAAAACGCCGCAGCAGCCCCAGGAAAGCGAAGTGAAACAGCCCCGTGGAGAGGGGCCGGTGAACCCCTACTCACCCCAAAACACCCCGACCACGAGGGCTGAAGGCAGAGACCCGGGTGGGCAGGTGGGGGCAGTATGGCTGACCCCAAGCAGCCCAGCCGATGGCTGGCCCAGGCCCCGCCCCTACCCGCGCCTGGTGCACAGTGGGCGCCCGTAAGTGACCAGGGGAGTGGCAACCCCGAAGGCATGGGAAGGGCTGGCTGCGCGGCAGCTGCTCCAGCAGGGCGTCAGCAGACAGCCACAGGCCTCGTCCCCAGAAGCACCGTGCTACCTGGCCAGGAAGAGGGTTCTCAGTGCCGCCTGAGAAGCGAGGGCGTCAGACGGCTGTGTTCTCCGGGCGAGCGCACCCGCGTCCCGCCACCCGCAGAAGGCAACTCAGTGAACGCCTGCTCTCAGCTTGCCTCGTGAGGAAAATGCAAACACCCTCTTCTCCGGGAGGAAGACGAACTCAAGCAAAGGCTATTTTGGGGATCATTTGGGGACAAGACCACCCAACCCACAGACATGCTCACGTTCCCCTGAGGAAACTGGGGCCCCTGAGGGGCTTCCCTGGAGCTGGCCTGGCTTCTGAGGGGCTAAAGGCACCCCTCACCCTACAACGCCCTGCAGAGAGCTTCGGCAGAGGCACCACTGTGACATCAAAAACCACACACCCCCGACTCTGGTTCCAGCTGCCCCCGTCTTTCAAGGAAAAGCCAAATTCCATTTCAAACCTTGCAACCGACCCAAGGCCGCCCTGCCCACAGCCCGCTTTAGAAGTGGGGGGTCCGGCTCCCGAGCTGGCCGGGGCATCTGCAGCCACCTGCCTGGCCGGGCTTCAGGGGCGAACTCCCAGGACTCCAGCAAGTGGCCGTGACCTTGCCCTTGCAGGCTTTGCACGCTCTTGCCTCAGCCTGAGATGAAGGTCCCACAGCGGTCTCTGAGCCAGGGGAGACACACCTGCTAGGGGGCTGGAGGGACGGGGACACCCAGCATCTGTCTCAGCCCAGGTCCACTGGAGACGGCACTCAGCAGGTCCCTCGGGGCCCCCTCCTAGGCCGCTCTTGTCCAGCCCCACCCCTGTGCGGGGTTTTCTGATGCGAGGCCCCCTCCGTCTGGGGAGCAGGCGGGCTGAAATGTCTGGGACCCCACCGCAGCCACCTGCCTGGTGTCCAATGCTCGAAGGCAGCAGGGCGTCCGCACTCTCGTGGGAGGACGTCTCCCCCTCCACTCATGCCCTGGAAGCGGCCTTCCTCTCCCTCGGTGGGAGCAGGTAGGTGCGGGTGGTAGCAGCAGGATGGGCGTGTGCCGCACTGGTGAGGTGGGGGGCGACCTTCTGGAGCCAGAGACACGTGCCGGCAGAATGGCCTGGACCGAGGGAGGGGCGTTCACAGCTGGACTTGGCCTCAGTGGCTGTGACTCGGGCTCTGGATGCATGGAACTCCCCAGGCGCTGGACCCTAAGGCTCGCTCAGCAGCCCGAGAGCCCGCGCTCCGCCTGGTGAGCCCAACCTGTCCTCGTGCACAAAGGAGGGGGTCGCTGCCCCCAGAGGTGCTGTTTACCTGCACCGAGGCCCTCCCTGGGCCAGGCCGGGGCTAGTGCAGCTCGTGGGGGTTCTGCGGTGGCCGAGGCCGGCCTACGGCCACGTCACTGCTGCCACCGTCCAGCTCGAAGCCGTGCCCGCCCGAGAGCGTCTGGGGCATGAACTGGCGGAAGATGCTGACGCTGCCGTGCCAGAAGGTGGGCTCCGGGAGCCGCCCCACCACGCTCCACGCCCGCGTCTCTGGGTCGTAGGCCTCCACCACGTCCGAGAGCTCAAACGTGTTGTCGTACCCCCCCGAGACGTACAGCTTCCCTCCGAGGACGGCCAGGCTGCCCCCCACGTGCACCTGTGGGCCAAGGGGACAGGTGAGTGAGGCCAGCAGCCAGGGCCGAGCAGGGCCCCCCGCGGTCCCTCTCCATGCAGAAGGGGCGTGGGACCCTTGGGTGGGGCGGCCTCAGCACTTCTGAAGTGGTGCTGGGAGCCGTCATCTGCATGCCTGCAGGACAGACCCACACCCTTCCCACACTCCCCTAGGAAACCTGGCTCCACGCCCAGCATGTGCCACGCCTGGTCCCTGGGGAGGTCCCTGGGGCTACCGAGGCACCGAGACTCCCTGAGAGCAGCTTCAGCCCTCTACGGCGGGCACGGCTGTCCTCGCCATCTTACAGATGGGAAAACTCAGCCTCACGAAGCTGACAGTCGCAGGGCTGGGCTTTGACCCAAAGTCTGGGCTCTGAGCCACGGGGCTGGACTACTCCATCTTTCCCAGATTTGCTATAATGAGTATGTGCAGTTCATCATGGGGGAAAAACAAAGTTACATTTCCTAAACGTAAAAACGTTAGGCCGTGATGGTGTAAATTAGGACACTCGCCGCGCACAGGTTATCATGAGCGCCAGTTTAGGAATTTCAAGGAAGACAGAAAAGATGCAGGTGGACGCGGATGCGCACCTGGGACTAAGAATGCTGCCCGCGTGGCCGAGCGTGGCCGAAGGCGGCCCGGCCCTCCCAACTCCACACGCTGGCACGTTCGGCACCTCTCTTTTTGATAAGTCAAGACCCTGATCAGGCAGTAGCAGCAGCACGGGGTCCCGTTTGGAGCACACAGTAGACGCTCAATAAGTGAACCCAGGGACCTCCTGCCTGACCTCGGCCCCTCTCGTCCGCTTGTTCGCTCGGCTCCGGCCACACTGAGCTGTGGGCCTGTTCCAGGACCTCGCCAGGCACATCGTGCCCCAGGCCCGTGCATCTGCCGTCCCCCAGCATGTCCTCTGGGTCATGGCAGCCACTCACTGAATTCTGGTCCAAACGGATGAACGCGCTAAGCTGTGTGACCCTGGGATACGATTTAGCTTCGGTGACCCTCAGCTGTAGGTTGAGGACAACCCTGCTCTCTATTATGGGAGACGACACAGGCGAAGGGCTCAGCACAGGCCCCGCCCACCGGGACCCAGGATGACACTTTGGCCAAGACACAGGACCAGCCTGCGCTTCCAACACAGGCAAAGTTACCTGATTCATAGACGGGATCTTGTCCCATTCATTCTTCGTGGGGTTATACACGTCCACCTCAGCGGAGTCATCCCTGGGGAGGGAAGGAAGGGGAGAGCAGGTCAGAGCCAGGTGGGGGACTCCCCTGGGTGTGAAGGGCTGGACAAGAGGGTCCTCCAAGCCACTCGCCTTTGGGACTTGTCTGGTGCCATGCGGCAGCCCACTGGCCAGCGGGACCCTATCTCTGATTTTACGCCCCCAAACGTAGCTGGCTTGGACTTCAAGGCCAGCACCCAGACTTGCTTCCCAAACCCACAGATCACGCCCTCAGGTGCTCAGACCCTTCCCCGCGGCCCAGCGCCAACAAGCTGCCCCCGCCCCTTGCTGCGGCCATAACGGCATGTTTCACATCTTGAACTTACCAGGGGCCTTCCCATCCACCTCCTCCTCATCCACCCGTCGCTGACTAGGAAGGCCCCCTGCCCCACATCCCCTGGACTGCTGCTCGGCCACTGGCCTCGCCACTGCGCGCTCAGCGCCCCCCATCCCATGCCATCCACTGCTACGTCTTCAGCACGTAGCGGGGTGACCATGGCTACAGGAAGGAAAACACTAGCACTGCCCTTCCTTTTGGGGTCAACGTCCCTCACCCTAGTTTGACACACTCTTGATCCATGCAGTAAAAGATTCAAAGGCACAGCCTTGAAAAAGCAAGGACTCGAACCCCCGAAACGGCACTAGTAACGATCAAAGGTCAGGGGTCAGCAGAAGGGCCAGAGAGGAAATATTTCAGGCCCTGCAGGAACTCCTCAAAGCTCAATGCCGCTGTCCTGGCACAAAAGGCGGCCCCGGGCACATGTGACCACTATCAGGTCCAACGCCTTTCTCGACGAGCAGAGCGCCAAGACCCCGACCGGTCAGCAGAGCGGGTGCCCTGTGCAGAGCACACAGCAGGTGCTCGGTACATGTGCTCCCAGGGTCAGTGCCCCAAGGGCTCCTGCCTGACCTCAGCCCCTCTCGCCTGCTAGTCCCCTCGGCTCCGGCCACACTGAGCTGTGTGGGGATAATTCCAGGACCTGGTAAAACCTTTTCACAGACGCAAAAATCTGAACTTCGCACAAGTTTTCACATGTCAGGAGATATTCCTCTTGCTTTGATTTTTCCCTCCAACCACTGCCAAATGTAGAAGCCGTTCTTACTTTGCGGCCCAGGTGATGACAGTGAATACGGGGACCCACCAGGCTGCCCACCCCCAGCAGAGACAGACAAGCTGCAGACAGGAGGGGCCGGGGCCCCGCTGCCAAGGAGCCACCTTAAACGGGAACCGAGGTGGGTGTGTCCGGGAGAGGGGGGCGCAGCCGGTCGCCACCCACAGCCCCGGCCAGCAGCAGTGAGGGGATGAGGCTCCACATAGCACCGGCCACACCCCACGGGATGGCACCTTTCGGAAGGGAGCGGCTCGGATAGGTGGCATTTCGAGCAGGGGTTACGAGGCTCGTGAGGTGTCAAAGGGCATGCGCGGAGTGGCCGCGAGACACACACTCGGGTGCATCAGACCCAGGCCTGGCCCCCACTACTCACCTGGAGGACAAACGGGCTGCCTTCCTGAGAGCCCACTTCCTCAGCCGGGTTGCGGGGAGGGGCAGCGCTGAGTGGGCTTAGGGGGACCCCTGCAGAGGCCAACTGGGTGCCGGGGGCACCTAATGCTTCTATGTGGGGCGATTCAGCAATGACAAGGGACCGAGACCAGGAGGAGGAAAGCAGGGGGCCCTCGCGGTGGCGGGCCGGCCCTTGGGCACCCTTGCCCTAGGACCACAGGGTGGGAGGACACTCTCACGGGCGCCCGGCCTGGAACCTGGAACCGTGGCTGGGGGAGGGGCTGGCACTCTGATAAGCTGTATTTATAGCCGTCCCCGCCCTCTCTTTGGAGACATTTGCCACGACTTGGAGGGGGAGCTGGGTGAAGGGTCAGAAGCAGCACAGCGCACACGTCCTCTGAGGCTCCCGATTCAAAGCCCCCGACCCAAGAGGGACGGGAGCGCCGTTCAAACCCCACCCCGCCCTCCTGGTCCCGCAAGCTCAGGCAGGCTGCAGGCCAGGAAGGGGAGCGGCAGGTGTACGGCACCCGCGGAAGCTGTGCTGCGGACAGGGGCTCCTAGTCCCCCCGATGCCCGCGGGCCCATCGGGAGAGGACATTTGCCTGTGACTGGTCACCAAGACCTGAGGATGCATGGTGACCAATGGCTGCCCATCTCTGCTCCATGCTGCCAGGTCCATGGCCTGGCCCAGGGAGGCCAGTGTCACCACACAGGGATCTGGGTTGGATGTCCTCAGTTCAAACCTTACACCACCGCTCAGAGCCGGTGGCTCTAAGTCCCCTACCCCTCTACGCCTCTGCTTTGTCATCTGTCAAGCGGGGACAACAGGGGTGCCCATCTCGTCAGAGCGTCAGGGATATGAACCGTGAAAACACCCACGGAGCAGACAGCACAGCGTTCACAAGTCCAGGGGCCCAACACGCAGCAGCTACCGCCATCAGTCCCACAGGTGGCTCCCGGGCCTGCTCAGCGCCAGCTCCCGGCCCTGGCCCTGGCCCAGAGCGGCTGTGGGATCCCTGGACAACAGCATTCCTTCGGCAAGAATCACGGGCCCTCCCTGCGCCGGGCCTGCTGGGGAGGGAATGGACAGGCCCACGGAAACACACTGGACACGCGAATGTTGCGTTAAACGGGGGGCGGGGCTGAACCTGCCACGTGGCCTGAGCGTGGACGCTGCTGAGCGAGCGAAGGCCCCTCTGTCAAGGCTACAACTCCCCTAAAGATCTGAGTACCCGAAAAGCTCTCCTCTGGTCTTTTTAAGATGCGGGGTCCCTCTAGGCAGGAAAGGTTCCTTTTTAACGAAGGCCACGTGAGGGCAGCCAGGGCCTTTAGTGAATCCTCCAGGTGGAAGGTCCCTAAAGGGACACATTTTATTTAGCGTCTGAGTCTCAAAAAGTTCCCCAAAAGGACCGAACTCCACCGCATTTTGGATCCCTTAAGAAACCACAGAAGCCCAGAGACAAAGCTCTAAGGAACACGGGCAGGACAAGGACATCAGGTCAGGAAGACCCGGCCCCGTTTTCCGCATCTGTGTCACGGGGAGAGCAGGGAGGATGTGCCCGGCATGGGGCCTGGGAAGGAGCACACGGTGGCTAGCCGGTCTTGGCCCCTGGGGACTCACCTGATGAAATACATGAGTCCGTTGAGAGTCACCGTCTTGGGCGCAAAGGACCAGGGCGGGAGCTGGCCACAGTCCACCAGCGACCACAGGCCGGCGTCCGGGTGGTAGCACTGCATCACCATGGTCTCCTTGCCGGCCAGGGAGCCAATGGCGTAGAGCCGGCCGCGGCAGGCCGTGGTGGAGCAGTTGTCCATGGGGTAGGTCATGGGCTGCAGGGCCTCCCAGGAGTCGGTGGTGTGGTCATAGCGCTCCGTGCTGTCCGCGGCCACCACGTACAGCAGCCCGTCCAACACGGAGGAGCTGTGGTACTCGCGGGCCTTCAGCATGGGCGCCACCTCCGTCCACTCGTTCACGCTCGAGTTGTACCTCCACACGCAGTCGTAGAGCCGGGAGCCATCAGAACCACCTGCCAGGACATGTACAACGGTCAGGCTGGCCCATGCCGATCGGGCTGAGTCACCCACCCACATCTCCCTCACCTTCCAAGAGGGCGTCTCCAGGAGGAATGACCCTCCCTGAGCTTCGATGCAAACACAGGTCCTCTCTCCCCAGGGCCCACGTAAGGCAAGGCAGATGCTGCCCGCTGCCCGTGAAGATGGCCGAGCCTCATGCCATAAACACACCGCCGAATCTCTACAGGCCACGCAAAGGCCCTGGGCTGCAATTCTAAGTAGACAGCAACCTCAGTGTGGACCCCACATAAACCGACACTGGATCAGAACACTAGCTCGCAGAACCAGTTCACCCAGGGAGCCACGAGGCAAGTGAGTGGGGTGAGGAGAGGATGGCTTCCTGGCCATCCTCTACCCCTGGCTGTACCCGAACAGCTCAGAGGAAACCTACTTCACACCACAAGAGCTCGACCCAGAAAGTCATGCCGTGGTGGACTTCTGGGCTCTGGTTATTGGTTTAGCTGCAGATTACTGTCACGTTTTGTCCAGAAAAATTCACCAAGCTGTACAAGCATATACATACATATATATATATATATATATGTGTGTGTGTGTGTGTGTGTATATATACACATATATATACTCTCGTCTATGTTTATTTCAAAAAAAAAAAAAAAAACAGCAGTGCTTACTGTAATCATAAATAAACCAGGTCTACCCAGGACTTAGAATTCCGGCAGCCTGAAGGGACCCCCGGGTTGCATTCCCTACCCCTGAGGCTGGCGCCACAGGCAGAGCAGGCATGACATTCTATCCGTCTCAAAGCCCTGAGCTTTTTTAAAGGGAGAAAACAAGGGTCGTGTAAAGTCCACTCTGTCGGGGCCTCCTTCCTTCTGCAGGAGGACCGGGCATAAGGCAGCTGAGGCGGCTTTCTCGCCCCCGCGAAATTCCCTCCGGGCAGCTGTCTGGGAGGACCCAGCCACCTGTCTAAACCCAAAGGATTAGCTGCTCAGCTGAGACATTTATGGAAGGGTGTGCAAAGTTGGGGCCAGTCTGACCGGCTCGTGAAGGGAGGGGGGCTTGGCTCCCAAGGGGGCTGATTCCGGGAGATGCCAGCAGAGGCTGGACCTGGAGCTGTCAGCCAAAGAAGCTGTGGCCAGAGACGAGCGTGTCTTTAGGCCGGGTGCCTCCCACTTGTCAGCTCTGAGCCCCACCAGGACGAACACTCGAGCAAGTCTCAGAGCTGGCTTTCTCTTGCACAGCCAGGCTGGGCCCAGCTGTGAGCCTCACCGCCTGCTAACGGCCCTCAGTGGAACCCAAATGCATACTCAGCTTCTTTCCTTATATAGCTCTCAGACACCGCCCCTCCTCACCCCATGGAAGGAGGTAGCCTTCTGTTTAAGCCAGGATTTATCCTTAAAAAATGTGGGAGAAGCCCAGGACTGGGGCAGGCTGGGACCCGCCCAGCATGACTCTGCAGTGTTTTGGGGTTTGGGCCAAGTAACTGGAAGAAAACCTTAGCATGTGACTATGTTTACAGTCGCTGGGCAGGAAGCAGCCTAAACACCATGTGACCCACAGTGCACAGCCAAGGTAAGGTGTAAGCTCAAGGGAACGTAGTCACCCGTGACAAAATGCAGGCGTCAGGAGGCCTGGGTGGCTCATCTGGGGGGGAGAAATCCCCGGGAGTTAAGAATGGATGTCTCATAGGGCGTCAGCCCTGAGCCTGTCCCTAGATCCCTTAGGGAGAAAAGAAAGCTCTCATTGTGTGGGGTGAAAGCTCCAGTATCTTCCAAACAAATGGCGGGATGGCACCTCCCCGCAAGGAGTGAGCTCTCCAGGCAGACCGCTCCCGCGAAGCGACCCACAAGCAGCTACTTGTCCCGGCTCACACAAGGGGCTCTTCTTCTAGGTCCAAAGTATTGACCCTAGAACGGCCCGCCCCGGACAGCGGGTGGAGAAGGGAAGCGATCGTTTGAACTCAGGTGTGGTCCCGAACTCCAACTTCTGTGGGTCTCTCCGGCAGGTAAACGTGCTGCCTCGGGAGGCGCAGGAGGCCAACCTCGGAGACCCCTGCCTGGGGGACCGGCCAGCCCAGAGTCCTTTTGAGCAGCCCACTCACCCGTCACGTAGATGTCGTTGCCTAGCGCCACGATGCTGTAGCCCCCGCCCAGGTGGTCGGGGAACTCAGCCAGGTAGCGCCACTGGCCCGTCTGCGGATTGTAGCAGTCGACGGTGACCAGCTCGTCGCAGTCCTGGTCGCAGCCGCCCACAAGCACGAGGATCTCGGCGAGGCCGGTGGAGGGGCGGGGGCGCATGCGGGGGCAGGGCCCGCGGTCGTGGCGGTCGTAGCGCGCCGCCTGGAAGTCGCGCGCCTCGCGCAGCAGGCGCAGGCAGGGCGGGCAGCGCGCCACCAGCGGCTCGGCCTCGACGTGCGCCAGCAGGTAGAAGCGGCGCACGAAGGGCAGGCGCACGGCCTCGAGCAGCTGCGGCCAGTGCGCGGCGCGGCGCGGCGGGTCGGCGCGTACCCAGCGCAGCGCCAGCTGGTAGGCGGCCTCCTCCTTGGGCACGCACAGCCCGTCGTCGCGCAGGTAGCGCAGCAGGCGCGCCAGCGGCAGCCGCTCCAGTTGCTCTGCGCCCAGCTCGCCCACGTGGCGCAGGATGAAGCGCTGCGCCGCGCTCGCCAGCCCCGAGCAGCTGAAGGCCTCGGCGAAGTCCTGCATGTCCAGGCAGTTAGCCAGGTCGAGCTGCTGCTGAAGGAAGGCACCGCACGCCTCCTTCACGGCCGGGAACTGCAGCAGGTCGGCGGCGCGCAGCAGCGGCTCGGCGTTGTCGCCGCTCACGGCCACGCGGCCCGTGTAGCTGAAGTCCAGCAGCAGCTGCAGCATGTCGGGCGGCACGCCGTGCAGGCGCACCCGCTCCGCCCGGCTCTCGCGCAGCTGCCCGGCGAACATGGCGCGGAAGTAGGGGCTGGCGGCGGCCAGCACGGCGCGGTGCGCCGGGAAGTCGCGCCCGCCCGCCGCCTCCAGGGTCACGTCCAGGAATTTGCGCTCGGCGCGGAGCTGGCTCAGGCCGCGCAGCAGGCTCAGCGCGTGCGCGGGGTCCGAGAAGGGCAGCACGGCCAGGGGCGCCGGCCGCTCCATGGCGCCTTCACCGCGGGGAAGAGGTGGGCACTAGTCCGGGACGCCGCGGCCGGGGCCAGCGGGAGAGACGCGGCGCGGCGGCCGCGGCCGCTATAAATACGGCCGGGCGCGGCGGCCTCCCCGGGGCTGGCCAGGGCGGGGGCGGGGCCCCGCCGGCACCGCCCACTTAACCCTCTCGGGCCGGCGCCGCCGCCCCTCCAAGCGCGCTGGCTCCACCAGCCCGGCGTGCGCCCGCCCCCGCGCTCCCGGCTGAGTCACCGCCGCCCGCGCCTGCTCCCTCACTCCGCCTTTCCCGGGCTTCCAGCGGCCTCCCGCCGACGCCCGGGCCGGGACGGCGGGTGACAAGTGTTCTCTACGAGGGCCGCGCGCCGGGATCGGAGGCCTCCAGAGCCTGCCCACGACCCACCCGGGCCCGGCTGCTGAACAAAACCCGGTGGGAGCAAGCGCGGCGCCCAAGACCGAAGCCACCCTTTCGCGTCAGACTTCCCCACGGCGCCCGCCCCTGAGCCCTAGGGCAGCTCGGTACAATGGCTTTTTTTGAATTCCACTAGTTCTCAGGGTCGCTAGTTAACCCCATCACGGGAAGGGTTCCACACGACAGGGTCTTTACAATTCGGGACCAAAGCATGAACAAATACAAGGTTTTTAGCTGACGTTTTTTCTTGGCGCATTTATAAGTGACACTGGGCCAGAAGCCAGGAATCTGCTCCGCTGTGTTCCTTGCAGGAGTTGCAAACTTGACTAATTCGGTCTTTAACTTTCGTCAGCGTACGAGGCGCAGTTTCAGTTTCCGATTCACAGAGACCCTTTCAGACTCCAGAGCTGTCCTCAAGAGGGAACAGGCCTGCTCGTGGTTCCGTCACCCTGGTCACCTCCGCCTCCTCTCCTCCTCTCCTGCAGTTGGACGTGCGAAAGGCAGAAAACTTGAGGTTAGGAGAAATTCCTAAGAATATACTATTAAGCGGAACAAAAAGCTGAAGCACCAGAAAGTAATTCCAGGAAAAATAGCAGTTTTTCCTATTCTAAGAGAGGGGACACTAGGTGCAAGGAACAGTGTGTTCAGCTCAAGGTCAGACAGGAGACTGCCTTAAAAATACAGGGAATGCAGCCGTTCAGAAATGCCACAGTCACTTGTGGGGTGACAGTGAAGAAAGGAATCTGCCTTATTTGGGTTCCTGTAGATACAGTACCCGGACCACACATTCAACGTAAGCATATGAAAAAAAATTCCCTCACTTGGAAGCCATTTTTTCCTTTGGTTTAATGTATGCTTTGTGCAGTTTTAGAAAAGATCCTCATTTCACCTGAAACCTGGGTTTTTGTTATTTTGTTGTTCCACGCCCCCATACCCTTTGGACTTCCCAAAGACATTCCTGCTGAACTCTTCCGCCCCAGCAGTGTTCCAGCCCCGGCCGGGCATGGGAGAGCTGCTGACATTTCTTGGTTCCAGCTAAGACGCACAGCCTTCGCAGAAGACATCTTGTTTATATTGCATATCCGAAATGAGAACTGTAGGCTTTCTCTTCTGAATCTCTCATCATCCTACCATGAGAAGGTATCTGGTCTAAATTTCATCATGGGAAGCACAGGCCTCCGTAAGAAAACAGTCAGGTACCCAGGCAGGCTGCCTATTGCCCATAGATGGACTGTTCACACAGCTATTAACGGCAGCAGCAGCATTCCTGGGCCCAGGAGCCCCGCCAATAGCTAACTTGCACAGGCTTTGTGACAAGAAAGTCCTGAGTAGCCAGGAAGTGGGATGTTTGTAGGGAAAAGTACTACAGTCTCTCCGGGTCAGAACTCACCATGCGTAAGTCAAATCTTTAAGAAATCAATGATTGTATAGTTAAGAACAGTCCAGTTTTCTCTATTCCTAACAAGGAGTTAGTCCAACAAATCCTGTTTGAATCCTACTGTGAAGCCTTGAAGAATAATGTAGGTATTTATTGAAATGGAAAGTTGTTCATGCTATAGCGTCAAGTGAAAAATCTGATTATCCATAGTATGACCCAATCTGTTGAATGTGTTCATATGCCTACGAAAAAATTGTGAAGGTAACATTTTCTCTGGGTGGTTATCTTGTTTTCGCTTGCCTGCATTTTCTCCCTTTCTGTACTAAAAATATAAACTGGATATTAAAGAAATAACACGTGTTCAAAATAAAATATCTAGTTACCGAGGAAAAAAAGCTATATTATTATAGCGGACCTAGGAGGCAAGCCCTTGAAATCCTGTGTGTATATCTAAGTCAATAAATGTTCTTGAAAAGAAAAAACAGATCTAGACCTATCTATCAGCTGTTCAGAATTTTGAATAACCTATAACCCGGGCATGCTATTTAGTTCCTTTTTTTATCACTAGGGAGTTCAGATTGGGAATGTGAGAAATTCATTCACTGAAGCACGATGATGACGTGATGGATAGTCAACAAACTGCAATAAGGGGATTTGAACTCCTTAGATACACCCAACACCTTGGCCTGGTGGAAAGGCTGGTTTTTGATGAAGATGTTAACTCTAGCCAAATAAGCAGGTTCCCCCCGCCCCTGGTTTTATTGAAAAGTAATTGACACAAGCAATAGTTTGTGGGAAAATGTTTGTATTTAAAGATTAAACTTCAGCCATGAAAGTTTTAGTTTACCTCTTCTAATATGAAAATCGTCTTTGCCTAAGTAACTTCTTTATAATGTAACAAAAAAGATTTAACTTAAAAAATTCAAACTACTTAATTTTGATATCTAAATTCTAATTTTAGGCAGATAGGACAAGAAGTGACTAAGAATTTTTAAAGCTGTTTTTTTCCCCCCTCCTTTGAGGACATTTGGGAACACATATCTTAGCATTTAGAGTCAAAGAGATTGCTTTTTTTCGTATCGGACACCATAATTTTTTCTGATTCTGGGCTGCCTGAGGTGTGGTGTGTCGTGTACTTATACATAAATGCTTTGCTTTGAGGAATGTTTCAGTATTCTCCATTCATTAAGCGTATTATCATATATAAATGAGGTACTGTAAGTAAAAATATTTAAAGTCTGGTACGTAGTGTTAGTTATTAGTCTTTATATTTTTCCCTGTATGAAACATAACACAAGAAACACATTTGATTCTTCTATGCATAGGCTATTTTCTTCATTATGTGAAAAGCTAACAATACATAGAAATGACATCACTGATTTTAAATTATGCACACATATATTAATAGTCAAGATACTAAAAGTTGAAATACTATTTTGAGAAATTTTCATTTTTTTTCCTTTCCTGGAGATAGAAGTGAGAAAGGCAGAAAACTCAGGGTAGGAAAGATCCATAAGAATTCATAAGACTATCCCATGAAGCCGAAAAGCTGAAATGCCAGAAGACAATTCTGGGAAAAATAAACCCTTGGTTGTGTTCATACCTACACTCAAGCATAAAGTAGGAGGCAGAAACCCTTCCTGAATGTTCCCCAAATGAATGTGTAGCCAGTGAGATTTAGGAAGGTGAAGCTATATTTGGTAACCCAATTAAAATAACTACATTCTCAAGTTACTTACTAGGAAACCATGGTATTCTTAGTATTTTTAAACTTGTCACAACCTGTGCTAATGTTGGCTTTTTTCTTCCTCTTTGCTAAGTATACTCATCTGAGAATTAGTATTCAGCAGTAGGTATATATATATATTTTTTTTTAAAGCAGAAAACAAATATCATAAGCTCCAAGGATCTGGCTACTGTGGCTATTGCTCATGGAATTCTAGATTTATCCCCTGGAGCCCAAGAGCCGTACAGTATTACCTGAAAATAAACAGCATATTGAAGACACCTAAGCCTGTCATGCAGAGAAAATCAACTTTATCACCCCATGGCTACATGTTATTGAGTTAGGGTCATTTATTGGTGTTATAGTTCTTTTTTTTTGAGTCTAGGGGATGAATGGTAATTATTAACTCTATAACTCCTCCGAAGGGCAACATTTCTAAGAGAAATCAAAGAAAGGAGAGACAAAGCAGGGCCTTCCTTCTTCATGCAGGTAGGTTTCTATTGCACTGGAGCGCAGACAGGGAGACAAGCAGAATATACCAAATTCTTTATTTCAGTTTAATGGAGGGGGGTGTTAATGTATATTATGTGGAAAATCATACCATAGAGAATAACGATCAGTTAAAATTCCCTCTTCTTATAGCTGGACTTCACCTCTAATAATTATCCTTTTTGGCATTTACACCTTTAAACTACCAATAGGATAAAGTCCTTCTTGGTCCTTTCTTTTTCAGGCAAAACAAGTTGCTCCTGGTGACTCTGACCCTGGGCAACACCAGCTAGGCTCAAGACATTTGCTCTGGCACCTGTAGTCAGATAATACTCTCAATCTGGCTAAATCACCTGAACGTGACAGCTCCCCAAAAAGTTAATGATCCTTCCACAGGCGAAGTCCAATGTGTGTTTTTATCTTATTAGCTTTGCAAAGCACCTCAGTTTATCACCTCTGGGGAGTCCTCCAATCTGAGAAGATATTGCTGAAATGACATTAAAAATTAACAATAGTAAACTACCATTTATTGAGGCAAGTATTTTGCTAAAGTTTTGATTGTTTAGGAAACAGGCTCAGAAAAGTATTTCTCAGGTAAATCCAGTCCCTTAATCACAAAACGTTTTTGTCAGAATTTTCTTAACCACCTAAAAAGCCAACCAATGCAGCATTCACTCTCTCGGAAATAATCTTATTTTTTAGGGGTTTTTCCAGTCATCATTTTGATCATTACGTTGGAGTCAATTTTCTGATTTGACTTTAAAATTTTGTCACTCTTTAAGTTTTTGTCTTCGAAGCTACAGAATGTTACTGAATCATCTGCATTTTTGCATAGATTTTTTTCTTTCGTATGGTTATTAAAAATGTTAAAAAAGAACCTCAGGCTCCCTCCTGGTAATTTTATCAGAGCAGTCAGTTTTTAACTAAGTGTTCAGTCAACCTTCAATATACGAAGTAGTAAAATTCTCGGCGGCCCAGCACTTAAAACGCTGCAGACTCAATTAAATGTCAATAAACAAAGGCAACGACAATACCAAATATCTGTCACGGTTTTGCCTCACTTCACAGTGTTTATAATCCTCTGAGGAATACAGTCAGAAAATAATTCAATTAAAGTGAAAAAACAGGGGCGGTCCCAAGGTTAAGAAGAGGTTGGGAATAAAAAGGAATTTAAAGCAAACGTCTAAAACATTAATAAGACTGGCAGAGTTTTTTTAGATGCGGTAACCCGACACCTCAAAGCGGAGCCTACAAAAAACGAGAGCGCCTCCCCCAGCCCGCGCTCCGCTCGGCCTGGGTCCCGCCGTCCCCGGGTCCCTGCCCCAGGGCAGGGCGGTGGGGGACCGGCCCGAAGACCCACGGCCGCGGAGACAAGTTCGCTCCCCGGCCCGGCGCGCCGGGAGCCGAGCGCGGGGGTGGCCGCAACGACAGCGTCTGCCACCCCTACTCCCGCCGGAGCCTTGGGGACCCCGGCCCACAAAGGGGAGAGAACCCCTAGTTTCACAGAAGGAGGCAGCGCCGGCCTCCGCAGCGCTCCGCGAACAAGGCCGCTGACCCCGCCCCCACCCGCCACTGCGACCCCAGCCCCCGCCCCCGCGGAGACCAAGGAGCTACCGCTCGCGCCGCCCCTCCCCCACCGCCGAGGCGGCGCGAGCCCCCGCACATCCCCCGCTCGGATGGCCTCGAGTCCCGGAGACACCGCCTCCGCAGACCCGGCAACCGCCGCGGAGCTCTATGGGGGTTGGAGTCCGCGAGGCGGCCTTTGTGCGCCTCAGCGGCGCAGCCCGGGACTACGACTCCCAGAATGCCCCGCGCCCGCCCCCTCACCGTCAGCTTCCCGTCACCCCCAGACTACATTTCCCGACAGCCCTCGCGGGTCTCCCGCCCTCCCTCCCGAGACACGAGCCGAACTGGGCGTCAGGTCGGGGAGCCGGTCGGGTTCCCGCTCGCCGCCGCCGCCGCCCCCCGCAGCGACTCTCCCGCCTCTCCCGCCGCGCCGGCCGCGGGAGCTGCATCGCTCACTCGGCTCGGCCTCAGAGCCGCCGGCCCAGGAGCACAGGGTCCGGGACGCGACACGCGGAGCCCCCCATCACCTCCAGCCGGGGCGACCCCTCTTGGGTCCGCCCTGGTCCTACGCGGCCGCCGGAGCCCCCAGCCCCGAGCGGCCCCACGGCCCGGTGCCCTTATCCCGGCCCCTGCACTCCCGCAGCCGCCGCCCCCCACCCTGAACATGGACTCCGACTCCTGCGCCGCCGCCTTCCACCCTGAGGTGAGTGAGAGCTGCTCCGGGATCGCCCCCGACCACCCCCACACCGGTCCTGCGCTACCCGGAGCCGGACCCCCGCCGCCCGCGCGCCGCCCTCCCCTCCCCCAGCTTTCCGTCGTCGCCCCCCCCGCCGGCGCCCAACCCCGCCCCCCACTGGGGCCCGCGCCGTACTCCCCGCCGGCCCTCGCCTCGGCGTCCCTCCCGCGGCCATGAGCACGGACCCCTCCCGGGCCTCGGTCGCCTCAGGTCCTGTCTGCGCCCCCGGCCCCTCCCTGCCTCGCTTGCCCCTTCCCCGCCCCCGGGGATTCGGTCCGAGCGCCGCCGCCCTGTGCTCCCGCTTCTCGGCGAAAGCCCCCGGCCCCTACCAGAGGGACTCGCTGCCCCCTCGGACGGGGACTCAGGTCCTGGCGCCCCCGCCTGCTCCCCTAATTCCCCGGGCCGGGTGGGCCCCGCCCCGCCCCCTGAATCCCGCGCACCCCCGCCCTCTCTGGCTCGGGGAGCCTCGTCCCCCGGGGTTCCCACCCCTGCGGGGGCCCGCGCCGAGCCCCTTATTCTCGGCGCGCTCGCCTCCCCCTGCAGGGCCCCCGCCCCCCGCCCGCGGGCTCTGCTCGCCCCGCCTTCCCCCTCCTTCCGGGGACCGGCCCGCGGTTCTCCGGGCCGGCGGCCGCGCCGCGGTCCTCTCCCCTCCTGAGGCCCTCCAGGTCTGGGGTGCGGGTCCGGCCGCAGAAGGCGGCGCCGGGCGCGCTCCCGCGGCGCTGAAGCCTTGGGGGTTCGCAGGCCGTGCTAGCCCCGGACCCCGGTTCAGCCGGCTTCTCGCGCCCCTCCCGCGCGCGATGGGCCCCGCACCTTCCGGGGCCGAGTGTCGGCGGGGGGCGGCTTCCGCGGGCGGGCGGGGAGGGGGCCGCACCGCCATCTGCTTTTTCTGAAGGCCGCGGTGCGGCGGGCGCCGTGGGGGCGGTGCAGGTCCCCCCCGCCCCGCGCCCCAGGGCGCCGCTGCTTTCCACTCGGATCCCCGACTCCTGACCCACTTCTGCACGTTCCTCGCCGAAATAAAAGTTCTTCCCGGGAGTTTGAGGGCCGAGGGCTGCGGCCCTCTCACCCCCGCCGGAGGGAGGGCGGTCAGCCGTTCCCGGGGGGCGGAGGCGGGATCGCCCCTGCGGAGGGAGCGCTGGCTCCCGCGCTGAGCTCGGTGCTCCGCTAACCTGTGCGCCCCTCGGCGCCCAGCGGCGGAAGGTCGGGCGAGAAAGTGGTTTGCTGGAACCAAGTTGAGAAAATAAGACGCGGGCCCTTGGAAGGAATCCTGCGGGCAGCACGCGGGGGCCGCGCCGCCTTCTCGACCCTGACCCTGGGAAGGCTGGGCTGGGCCCAGGAGTCTCCCCTGCGTCCCCCGCTTTCAGCCTACCAGGGCACTGGGCCAGTAGGCTCTGGAGATATTAGCTGAGTACGTAAGGATGGGGTCGGGGTGAGTGATAAAATGCTTAGAGAAAACCTCAGTAAATATGCTTGTCGAGTAAACCGAAATATAGTTGATTTACTCAGTAGCAAATAAAGGTTTTTTTCTACTTGAGCTATTTTCCTTAGGAGAAAAATTCGTTCTTGTCTAGAGCTTTTCCAGGTTGGGGACGGGACACAGAAACCAAAATCTCTAGTATTTAATATTCAACGAGCAAATAAAACTAGCAGGAGTGTTTCTGGTTTCCCTTCTGAGTCGGGGTGCATTTGGGTGCCTGGCCCCCTGGATGTTGGAGCAGTGGAGGGACTAGCAGGCAGTGCCTTCTCTGTGAGGTAGACCCGGTAGGAGGGGGGGTCAGGTGAGATTCAGCTCCAGGGTCCCAGGCCTGAGTGAGCTCCGAAGGGTAAGAAGCAGTTGACTTTTGAAATCATTTAAAGTGCTTTAGTTACCGCTGCGGCAGCAGTTTATTTTCATAATGGAAAATCTGTAGCAAAAAAGTAGTTATTACAGGTCCTGATAAGCCTGGAGGAACAATAGATAATGTCAGAAAATGCCACGTGAGCGCCAAGAAATAGGCTTTTGGGTGAGCTTTTATCTTCCAACCAGTTTCCCAGTATTCTTGGCATAATATCATGACAACCCTCTCTTTCAACCTCTGAAAACTTACTGCTTGACTCAGACTTACCTTATCTTGTTTCTAAAGTGTTGTCCCAGCTTGCTTAGTTTTCTTTCCGTGATTCTACCTACAAGTGTCTCCTCTCAAAGACACCCCGTTTTCTCGCCCGCTAACAGGAGTACTCTCCAAGTTACAAGAGGCGCAGGACCGTGGAGGATTTCAACAAATTCTGCACCTTTGTCTTGGCCTATGCCGGCTACATCCCTTATCCGAAGGAGGTAATCTTCAGCATTTTTGAGACTTTTCTTGCTAGCAGTGGACACAGAGTGTCTGACAAGGGGGTTGTGCGGGAGGACTTCAGACCATGGCTGGGCAAATAATCTTTCTTGGAAACAGACCCGCTTGGGAAGGGGTTCCTGAAACATAGAAAATGCAGGCTTGTCTAGAAATGATTTAATAAACTTTGACAATTTGCTTGAAAATAACTATTTGTTACTTGCCTGCTTTTAATGGCCAGTACTAATTAAGGCTTATTATGGCCAGGCATTGTTCTTGGCTGTTATAATGCTATGAGGGTAGGTACCATTATTTGTCCCTATTTGGAAGCTGAGGACTTGGGCACAGGTAAGAGCACCTTGCCCTGAGTCACAGGCTAATGAATGCTGGGGCCTGGAGTTCAACCAGATGGTCGGCAGGGTCCACACTGCCTTGTCTGGCCAGCAGCCTTCTGGTACCTGTGCACATCCCATTAGAGAATCTACAGGGACTTTGGCTAAAATCCCATGTAATCTAAGGGATTTTTTTTTTCTTTGCTCAGAAATGGGCAGATCTGTGGACCAGCGTTGCCATGGTGCTCAAACTTCAGGGGCTTGGTACATATTGAGCAAGACTGGAAAGGCCTCTGGTGCTTCCAGGAGGCCAGATCCCAGCATCGGCTCGTCCTTTGCACTGCCATCTAGATGGGTCACGCTCGCTTTGTGCCACATAGAACGTTGCCACGATTTGCAAATTAAATTCTTAAATGGTCCGAAGGAACCATGGAGTTTAGCTCACTGCTTTGGGGCAATAATTACCTGTTTTGATTTTTACAATATTTTGGGATATCTAGTTTTCTAGAAAAGAGTGTCAGGAAATGCTCAAAACTGTTTTAAATTCACTTAATTAAAAAAACAACAACAACACGTCCTGTGGAAGGGCAGGTGGAGGGAGGCTTTGCAGTCAGGGACGGGTGAGCGGGTCGGAGAGGGTGCCTTTGCTCCTCCCACAGAGAGCACGAGCACACGCTAAGTCCCCAGCTTTGGGACAGGGCCAGGGGTTCCGCAAGGGCAGCAGGTCCTCTCCCCGGGGTTTATATTCCATCTAGAAGGCCTCACTAAGGCACAGATGACACCGTTCCTAAAGAATAAAGCTGACGAGACCCGAGAAGCTTAGGTCGCGGGAGCGCACGTCTGCAGGTCTCACCGGCCAGGGGTGCTGCGAATCTCTGCTCAGGCCAGCTCTTACTCCTGGGGACCGTGTGAAGTAATGGGAACGTGCCACCTTTGCCTCTGTTCTTTTAGGAGCTCCCTTTGAGGGGCAGCCCCAGCCCTGCCAACAGCACCGCCGGTACCATTGACAGCGACAGCTGGGACACTGGTTTCACTGACATCTCGTCCGCGGTGCCCTTGCCGGTCTCTGACCACTGCTTTGGCCACCTGCAGCCCACCCTTCTGCAGCGAGCCAAGCCCAGCAACTTCCTGCTGGACAGAAAGAAGACCGACAAGTTGAAGAAGAAGAAGAAGAGGAAGCGAAGGGACAGTGACGTCCCCGTGAAGGAGGGGTACATGGGCAGCTTGCTGAAGCTGGAAACCGCTGATCCATATGTAGAGACCCCCACGAGTCCTACCCTGCAGGATATCCCCCAGGCCCCCGGCGACCCCTGCTCGGGCTGGGACTCCGACACTCTTTCCAGTGGATCTTGTGCCACGGTGTCACCAGATCAGGTCAAAGAGATAAAAACTGAAGGCAAACGGACTATCGTCCGGCAAGGAAAGCAGGTGGTGTTCCGGGATGAGGACAGCACCGGCAACGACGAGGACATAATGGTGGATTCGGGTGAGTGGTCCCTGAAGGACAGCCACTCACTGACTGGTGGTCAGAGAGTGACAGTAAGCAGGGGTCTCCGAGCGGTCCCTTCTTTGCAGTGTGACAGCAGCGTGCCCCATCTTTAGACAGGTGCGACACGGCAGATACTCAGACGTTTAGGCAGGGGCGATGGCAGCTGGGATGCGGAGACAGACCTCGAAATGGAAAAACGTAGCTCGCGAGCGCACGTCTCACGGTGGTTCCTGGGGCCACGTGCGTCAGTGCCCTTCGGCGTGGTTGCTGCGTTTTCAGGGAGGGGAGCGGCGCCCTTAAGTGAAAGTTGAAATTGGTTTCATTTGTTGAGGATCAAGTTGCACTGTGGCCTAGCTGCTTTGCCCCATTGGCGGGTGGCTTTCCCAAGGGTCCTGATGAAGCGGGGTCCTAACGGAGAGTGGTCGTGAGCTGTCTTTTTTCCTCTTACGTGTTGTCTCCTTTCAGATGATGACTCCTGGGACCTCGTCACCTGCTTCTGCATGAAGCCATTTGCCGGCCGCCCCATGATAGAGTGTAATGAGTGCCATACCTGGATTCACCTGTCTTGTGCGAAAATCCGGAAATCCAACGTTCCCGAAGTGTTTGTCTGCCAAAAGTGCCGGGACTCCAAATTTGACATCCGCCGTTCCAACCGTTCCCGAATGGGCTCCCGGAAGCTGTTTCTGGACTGACTGCTAGTGAGCGAGTAGACCGTGGCGAGGAATCGGAAGGGACGATTGGGCTTGTTGGCCTCTCTTATTAGTTGAGCACAGAACTCTCAGCTCTGGTGCAGGCAGACCCCTGCCATTCAGGTGCCTAAGCAAAAGGACAGGCTGTCCGAGGTATAAACTGTACATAGCCTGTGACTGAATAAAATCCTTGTTGGCCAAAGCTGCTGCCAGAGCTGTGTTCCCTGCAGTGGAGGTGGACTGAACACCCAAGTACAGTGGCTTTGGTTTAGCTGAAAATGAGGGTACGTGGTGGTCGTGAATTCTTGCTGTCGTTGTTAACAGACTCCCGCCGACTGGCACGAGTGCTAGCTGTTACTCCCGCTTCCGCCGTGCTGGGGAGCGATGTTCCGTTCCCCCGGCCTGTTAACGAACAGCCATACGTGCAAGCTTTTTCTCAAGTGTAAGTCTCCTACCATAAGTGTCTGTACAGCAGCCCGTAAAGCTGCCTCTCCTTTAGTGGTCACCCTCTCCCCTGCTGTGTTACTGCTCTGTCCCCGGGGCTGCCCGCTGGCGTCCTCTGGCCTCACTCTGAGAGGAGCCTGGGGGCAGGGGCGAGCTAGTGATCCCTAAGTTTTCTTCTGTTCGTTAAAAGGGACACTATGTGGCTCCTTCTGTGTGGAAAGGGGGTTGGTCGGGGGGTCGAGGTGGCCGTGTTCATAACTCAGTTTCCTGTTTTGCACGATGTAAAAAAAAAAAACCTGTCTTTTTGCACGATATAGCCAAAAGTCTTGGCAGATTTCTGCCTGGGTGCCCTTTCTCTCCAGTTGGTGTATGGGGCCCCGGGGTGCCCATGCAAGCTGTTTTCAAGCGAGGGGGCACTTTGGTTCCCTCCTCGTCTCCTCCCCTCACTCTGTTCCAGTAGCAACATAAAGGTTAGGCAACCCCTGGGGAATGGCATTCCTCTTTGTAATGGGGGCAAGAAAGATGGAGAGGAAGGCGTTTCCCATGATTCTTTGTTTCCCCTTGTAGGGCTAGCCTCCTGCTTTCACAGGCCAAGGTTAGGACTTGAAGCCTTTTTTTTTGGTTTGAATTGGTGAGTGAGTGAGATGTTAATGGCCTCCAGGTATATACCATTGAACTGTGCAGAGTTCCTTAGATCTGGACTGGAAGAAGACCCTGTTCGGGGCCAAGTCTGAAGAAGCCAGGGAGTTTGCACCTAAAGCCCTAGAAGGGCTTCGCTCCAGGGCAGTGCACTCAGGGACACTGGCGGTTCTGGGGCCCGGAGGTGGCAAGGACTTCAGCTTTGTCTGAAATTGATGTTGCTTTTTAGCAGTCCAAATACTTGTTCTCAGAAATGTTATTTTTTGTAAATCGATGGGTGTTTTCATAACCATTGTTTCTTGTGAAGCATGAAAAGGGAAGAATGCCCGAGTTAGTCCTTGTTTACAACAGGTTGGACCCCCAGTCTCCCTGAGGGGTCTTCTCCATGTGGCTCCTTCCACATTCTCTCACCGAAGCACCAAGGGTTTGAACTGTAATTGGCTAATCAGAGCCCATATTTTGTCCTGGTATCATTCATGCTTGACCAGCCAACTGCCTTTTTTTTGGTTTTTAATTCTGTTGTTTTTAACACAAAAATAGAAAGTTTCTGAAACTCAGTTTATGGTGAAGATTCCCAAGAGAGACGTAAGAAATAGTAAGAAGCTGGCTTAGAAACAACTTTATCCCCAGACAGCTGTCTGGCTCTGACTTAGGGCAAACGTGCAGGAAAAGTTGTCGAGGAATTTGCCAAAGATCTGCCCCAGGACACTGTCCAGTGTCTTCACGAGAATAGCCAAAGTTCCAAGTGTTTTTCTTGTGGTTTTTTTTTTTTTTCCCCCCACAACGTTTTACAAGTGCATTTAAGAATACGTGTGATTTCAGAGTGGAACTGCCGATGCTGGCGGATTGCTATGTTGCTCTTAGAAGGTTCAATGCCTGGTGACTCCTGGAAGGCTTTTGATAGTCATCTTGATTTCCGTTCCTTCATTTCCTTTTTGTTCTTTTAACAGGTCTATCCCTGTGGGTGGTGTCTAAGAAGTCAAGACACCTTGGTTTTTGTGTTGATTGAGCTGGGCAGCTGCAATCAGCTTTATGCAAATTAGGCATGGCCCATCTAGGGGCTCCTGGTTGGTGGCTGATGAAGTGAGGGGAGGGAAAGATGTCACCCCAAAAGTAGGCCCCTCCCATTGGCTTTGGCCAGGCCAGACACTTAACATCGTTTACATGGTTCTGTGTAATTATAAAGTTTATGTGTATAAAGCGAAGCTGTTTCTGTGAAACTGTATATTTTGTAAATAAAGATATTGCTACTTTGAAGTTCAAGTCTTGCTTCGGGTGTTTATGTTCCGTGCTGAAGCAGAATTGTGCAGCTTCTCCCTCCATCACTTCCCCTAAAGCACGACGTAAGAAGACTCGGGAAGTTAAAGTCTTGAGTTTCGTTTACCAGGATGAAAAATGCCCACAGCCCTTAATATATTTCCCTAGTAAATCCTCCAGAAACAAACCACAGCGTGAATAATCATGAATAGCTTTCAGTTTCATTAAATTGTCGATGAGCTTAAACCCCAGTGAATGCAAAACCTGCTCTGTAAAAGCTGCAACCTCAGGTTCTGTCAACAGGACGAGAATCTCCTGGGGGGTGCACCTTCCACCTTGGGGTTCACAGAGCAGTGCCTGAGCCTGTTCTATCAACTGTGTCTGCCTAACTAATCTGGGACCAACTGGTATCTCTAGTGACATTCTGGCAGCCAAAATCTGTTCTAGCACCTCCTAAAATCTTGAAAATGCTGGCCAAGTTGGGCGTTGAACCTTTCTC
The DNA here is from genome assembly GCF_014176215.1 of Rousettus aegyptiacus. NCBI lineage: Eukaryota > Metazoa > Chordata > Mammalia > Chiroptera > Pteropodidae > Rousettus > Rousettus aegyptiacus. The sequence goes on from NW_023416284.1 coordinate 3,236,963, forward strand.
TGGTTCCAGATGTCCGAGGCTGTTGGTGTAAATTTTGGGGACCCCAAAACAAAGAAGTGAGGGTTCTGGCGGCAGCGAACTGTGTGGAAACCGGAGCCAGACCGACTCCGGGGCGACGCGATTCACGGGTACCGCGGAGCAGAGACAGGTCCGCCTGCACCTCCCGGCCGCCCCGCCCCGCCCCGCCGGCCCCGCCCACCCCGCCCACCAGCCCCACCCCCGGGCAGCCCCGCCCACTGGTCTCGCAGCGCCCGCAGGCCCCGCCGCCGCCATCTTTGTTAGGGGCAGCCGGCCCTGGGGTCTGGAGATGCCGAAGTCATGCGCGGCCCGGCAGTGCTGCAACCGCTACAGCAACCGCAGGAAGCAGCTCACCTTCCACCGGTGAGGGGCCGCAGTGCCGGGGGGCGCGGGGTCCCGGCTGCCCGGCCCGGTCGACCGCGGCCCACGCCTTGGCTCGAGCTCGAGGCCTGGCGCGCTGGTGGGCGAACGCGAGGGTCCGCGCCCCGCGGTCGCTGAGGCCGGAGGGCGGCGGCACGGGCCCAGGAACCCGCGCCGCCTCGGCCGGCCTGGGAGCCGGGGGAGCCGGTCGGAGAGGAAACTGCCGGCGGGCGCACAGCCTCCCGCCACCGGTCGGGGCAGGCCGCGGGCGGGCCCTGGTGCGGGCTCCGGCCTCCGCAGCCAGAGTCACCGCAGCACCTGCCATGCCACCCCCGCGGTTATTCGGGGGGACGCCCCCTCCGCGTCCCAGGGACTTTATCTCGTTCCCGGATGCAGTCCGGAACGTAGCAGGCGTCCCCAGGTGCGGGCACTGCTGAGCCCTCGCCGCGGGCCTGGCGTCAGGAGCGCGGGGCGGAGTGGGGGAAGGGGCGCCCCGGTGTCCGGGGGGCGGGCCCGCGCGCCGACTTGGCGGGAGCCCGGGGAGGGGCGCGGGCGGCCTGGAGTGCGCCCGGCGGGGCCTGGCCAGGCAGGTCCCGGCCAGGCAGGTCCCTGCCCGCGAGGGCGCGTCCGCAGGTGCCGGCCGAACGCGCGCGCTTTCCAGATTCAGGCCGCGGGCCATTTCCCTGTCCCCTTCCGAGCGCGCTTCCAAAGGCCGCTGTTCTCATTGTCAGCACTTCCTCTCTTCCTATTCTCATTTTCTTTTTCAAAGTAAATGTTTTTCCTGAAGTATCACAATAACACACATGCAGAAAAGTGCACAAATCGCAAGCACACAGCCCAGCCAACAAAATGGACACCCTGTGTAACTGCTGCTACTTGGCGCGTCACCAGCCCCCAGGAGACCCCCAGCTGCACCCCCCTGCCAGGCCCTCATCCTCCCACATCCCCAAGGGTAACGCACATCCTGCCTTCTGTCACAGTGATTGCTTTGGCCTGTGTTCAGCTTCGCGTGAATGGAATCACAGCAGGTTTTTTTGTCTTTTGGTTACTATTACATTTGTTTTGTCATAAAGTTACACACCTGTACAGAATTTTATAAGAATTTGAGTTAAACAGAGGACACGCCTGGAAGCAAGATCTCAACAGACTGGAAAAAAAAAAAAATGCTTCAGAGAACAGCAACTTCGCAGTGTCTTTTATGCCTTTGAAATTAAGGAGGGAATGTCAGGAAGATTAAGTGAGGGTCGGAGAAAGACAGGGATGGATTACAGGATAGTTAAGATTCTGTGCTTTCTTGAGGTGGTCACACTTATTTCAAAGGTGTGTTAACCTAGATGTGCAGAAACAATGGCCAGGGCCTGCTGAAGGCAAAGGTAAACCTTTTGCTAAAGAAGTTACATGCTTGGGATGCGACTCTTCTCCACGACCTGCCCAGTTAGGAATTTACGATCAGATCACCCTCTATGAGGCTGTTCTCCACAGAACCTCTTCCAGGGTCCACATGTGTCAGCTCTCCTTATTGCCCTGTAATCGCACTTGATTCCTTTTCACTGCCGCATAGTATTCCACTGAATGCAAACAGCAGAGTTGACTTGTTCTAGAATTGAAGGGCATTTGGGTGCTTCTGTGTTCTGGCCATTACAAGCACACGGCTTGACGTTTATGCTGAGACGTGTCTTCTTCCAGTGCCTGTATCTGTATGTTTCAGTCGTGTATGCAAGTGGAGGTGCTCTGTTGCCTCTGTAATCAGACTCTTGCCCACAAAAGAGCTCTGTCGAGTGCCCAGTGCCCCTTATAATGCCAGATGCAGAGGCATGTCGTCATCCGAATTGACCTCTGCCGCGTTCGACGTAGTTGACCACTGAGCCCTTGAGAGGCTCTGTCACTCGGCTTCTAGGGCGCCTCTCGGCCTCTTCGTTTGCCCCTTCTCAGTCTCCTTGGTTCCTTCTCAGTGTGCTTTGCTGGTTCCTCATTTCCAGCACTAGCCGTTGGAGCACTCTGGGGCGAGGGCCATGACCTCGTATCATCCCTGTCCACACTTTCTCCCCAGGCACTGATCTCACTCAGGCCTTTGCCACCCTTTATGCGGGGGCAACGCCCACCCGCGACCTTGATGTCTCCAGACACGTGTGTCCACCTGCCACTCCACGGCAGCATGTGGCCTTCTGAAATGCACCTCAGATTTAACATCTGACACGTAACATCTGAGGCCCAAACTTGCCCCTCCTCCGGCCTTCCCTATCTTGTTATTATTATTATTATTTTTTAAAATCCCTACAGCACCGGGTCTTCCTAGGTGGTCTCCCATCCAAGTACTAACCAGGCCCGACCCTGCTTAGCTTCCGAGATCAGCCGGGGGCGGGCTTGCTCAGGGCGGCGTGGCCGGAGACGAGCCTCCCCGTCTTAATATGCCACAGTCCGCCTTCTCTGCTTCGCCGCCCGCAGGCAAACCTTGGGCAGGGCTTTCGAAATACGTCCACATTTGCCACTCAGTTCCCTCTCCTGCTCACACCCTGGTCCCAGCCACCACGTGCCCTCCGAGTGTCACCCTCGCCCAGAGCCTCCCAGCCTGCCGTCTGCTTGAGGCCCGTGTCCTTCGGTCCCCACTGCCGCTCTGGCTCTGCCTCGGCCGAACCCGCCTCTGACCGCTCCTCAGACACGCCCGTCCCCGTGTGGTCGCTCTTGTCCTCCTGCCGGCCCCAGGGGGCCATGCTCCCACTCCCTGCAGCTCCTCGGGGGGGCTTCCCCAAGCACTGCTGCTCTTCATTCCCGCACAGGCCGCGTCTGCTTGGCTTACCGTCCGTGTCCCTGTTTCTAGACAGTCGGCTCCATGAGGGCGGGGATCTTACTTCCGCTCTGCAACACCCAGAGCAGCACCCCCAGCAGGGCCCCCAGAGCAGGGCCCCCAGCGGCTCCCGAGGGGACAAGGGAAAGCTCACCTGGCAAACATAGCTTCGGGAACATGATCATGGTCTTCAGTTTCCTGCTAAGGATGCTGGGAACAGCCACGACAGAACCCTCCGGAAACTGGATGTGGCCGAGCAGAGCGAGGTTGCCGGATGTCCCACGCTGTCCAGGAGCGTGGGGGGGGGGTGGGGTGGCCTGAAGTCCCAGGACACTCAGAAGTGCTGAGCTCCGCGTCACTCGCCTCCTGCTTTGCCCCCCCCGCCCCGCCCCCGCAGGTTCCCGTTCAGCCGGCCGGAGCTGCTGAAGGAGTGGGTGCTGAACATGGGCAGGGCCAACTTCAAGCCCAAGCAGCACACGGTCATCTGCTCCGAGCACTTCCGGCCCGAGTGCTTCAGCGCCTTCGGGAACCGCAAGAACCTGAAGCACAATGCTGTGCCCACGCTGTTTGCCTTTCAGGACGCCACGCAGGTGAGTGCACCTGTCCCCTCTCTTCAGATCCGGCCACAGGGACCCACCGAGCAGGAGGGGGCGGGCGGGGGTGGCCTTCCCCGGGACAGGAGAGGCGAGCCCGGCACCACAGTGAGAGCAGCAGCGTCCAGCTTTGGGGGTCGGAGCCCAGCCCACCCTGCTGGCCATGACCTTCGTTTTAGGGAGTTTGCAACTTAGAGCCGCCTTAGAAATGCAGGGGCTGCAGGGCCGGAAGCTGGCGGCGTGGCAGCCTGGCCCCCAGAGGGCAGAGGCCCTGCTCCCCGTGCTCGAGCCTCGCCCTCTCCTCCCTCGTAGCCAGCCGGGCGCGGGACGCCGTGGTCAAGACGGCAGAGCCTGCGCCGCTGCCGTCGGCAGGTCTCCCTTACGGTCCTGCTGTGCGCCGTGCCTGGCAGCCGGGAGCTCGGTGCCGGGCGTGGAAGGACGACGCGGGGGTGGGGGGCGCTCCAGGGAGGGCGCGGATGGCACGGGCGGAGGCTTGGGGCGGAGGGCTTCGGGCACTCTGGACCGGCGTGGGCACGGGCTGGCCGAGGGTGGCAGGGGCCAGGCGGCGGCAGGCTTGCACAGGCTGCGGGTGTGCGGGTGGCGTCCCCGGGGAGGGACGTGGCTTTGGGAGGCTCCCCTGGCTGGAAGCTGGTTCGAGGCCACTGCGGTGTCACAAGGGAGTGCAGTTGTGGTGGCTTGAGCCGAAAGAGGGCGGGTGGGCTCTGCGGACCTGGTGGGCTGAGGGACAGGGCCAAAGAAAGTGGAGCGCGCTCAGCCCCTGGGGAATGGGCGCTTCTGAGTCCCAGGAGATGGGTCCCGGGTGTGCAGTTTGAGGTCCCAGTGGGCCCTGGAGTGGGCGTCTTGGGGCGGGATGTGTGGGTTCGGAGAGAGCTCAGGAACAGCGGGACGTAGGAGCCATGAGGGGATTGTATTGAAGCTCACAAATCCTAGAGGCGTAGGGAGCGTGAGTGTGGGCCCCACGGCAGGGCACCCGTTTGAACCCGAAGGCCAGGTGGTGGCACAGCCACACAAGGCGGACGGGCAAGTACGCTAGTTCGATTTTCTTGGGAATGAGAGGAAAGGGAGGTGATCGGAACCGAGCTACAGAGTGTGGGGGTGATGGGTGCTCGTCCTCGGGCCCTCCCCGCGTGCCTGGCGCTGGCCTCCCCGCCCCGAGGCCTCCCCGCCTCGCGCGCCCTGCGGGGCGGCCCTTCCTCCTCGCCCCCTTTGCTGCCTGCCGCACGTTTCCTTTGCGTTCGGTCTCCTCTCCTCCCGTGTGAGCTCTGTGAGGGTGGGCACGTGTTTTCTGCCATGCGGCTGCCGCTCATTGAGCAAAACGAGTCACGTACTACACACCAGGCCCCAGGGGGACACACATTAGACAAGTCCCTAGCTTCATAGGGACCGGCTGTTCACGGACCTCTGGCTCGGGCTTCGGACCTTCGTTGGAGAAGGACGAGCAGCAGCGGGCGGGGCTTGCAGGGTCTGTTTGGTCGCAGGACGGGAGGCTGCGCGGTGGGGGCGGGGCTCCCAGGGCGCCGCTGTCTTACTCGCACCCTGAGTGAGCCGAACCTCGGGGTCCACAGCAGCTCCATCTCTTACAGCTGGTGCGGGCAGACGGAGACCCGGCCGGCGAGGGCGGGAACGCCAAGTCTGAGAAGGAAAAGGTGAGTCTGCACCGTGGCCGGTCTGCACCGCGGCTGGTCTGCACTGTGTCCAGTCTGCACCGCGTCCACTGACAGCTGGTCCACTGACGCGGTGCACTGGCGGCTGGTCTGCACCGCGGCTGGTCTGCTGGATTTCTTAGGGTCCGGCCCTGGGCCTGGGGAGGTGGCCGGCTGGCTGTCGGTGGTGGTCTCCAGGATGCAGCCACTCTGGGACAGTGTGAGGGGTTGCTGGTGGGAAGGACAGGTGACCGCTGTGGAGCGTCCGGGGTCCATGCGGCTCAGCTGCCTGCTCTACACTGCGTTCCCAGGTTCTCCCCAGGGTGGGGGCCGGGGAACACGGCCCGGAGAGAAAGCTGGACGCGGCAGTCACAGCACTGCAGCTGCCCCCCAGCACCGGACGTCCTGTAGGACAGGTAAGGCGCCGGGCCGGGCCCCAGGGGGCCGTGTGGTGGGTTGGTCTCAGCACAAGGGGATTCGCTTCCAACAAAATGAGGAAAACCAGCGCCCGGACCACGGGTCCCTCGGCGTGGCCCTGGTCTCAGACCTTCCCAGCAGCACAGCTGCGAAGTGGGCAGGTGTGGGTGTCAGGAGGGCCCCGGGCAGTGCCCTCTGGGCCCCTCCACCCGCCCCTTCCTGCTGGAGAACAGCTCTGCCACTGGTCACTGCTCGCCTCCCCCCCACCTGTCCTCAGGTCCTGCCACACAGACCAGAAGCCGCTGAGGCCCCCGGCCGGCCAGCCAGCCCCCCACAGCCGTCGGATCACAGCTATGCTCTTTTGGACTTGGACGCCCTAAAAAAAAAACTCTTCCTGACCCTGAAGGAGAATGAAAGGCTCCGGAAGCGCTTGAAGGCGCAGAGGCTGGCGATGCGGAGGGTGTGCGGCCGCCTGCAGGCCTCCGGGGCCAGGCCGCGGCCGGAGCAGCAGAGCTGAGCCGGGTGGCCGGCTCGTCGGAGCCCTCGGGAGGTGGGGCGCGGCTCCCGCTGCCAGGCCAGGCCCCGGTGAGGAGCCCAGCTCAGCCTCAGGTGGCCTTGGGCTGGGAGGGGCCGGGGCCCTGAGCCTGACGAACTTGGTGATCCGGGAGGTGACAGCCCCAGCTGTCCTTCAGCACAAGCGAGGTGCGTGTCCTTGGAGCGCGGCCTGAGCTGTCCCGCGCCAGTGGGGAGGGAGCGCGTTTCCTCGTGGGGCAGCGGTGTCCAGGGACGGGCTTGTGCATTGGGTCCGCGGTGGGGGTGAGGGCTGACGCAGGCCGCGGGCATGGTCCCCTCCGCCGCCTGGACAGCCGACTCTCCAAGTGGCCGAGACCGGCCCCCTCTCCCGGCTGGCTGGAGGGAGCAGCATAATAAAGCGTCTTCCTGCACCGGGTCCGCCCTTGCTGAAGGACAAGCGCGCATCAGAGGCTCTGCCCCGCACGCTCTGCTGCCGCTGAGACCAACTTCGGGTTCCCGTTGGAGAGCATGCAGCAGGCCGTGACCACCTTTGACTACGAAAAAGGGATTTTAGTTAAAAAAAACGAAATAACTGGTCTAAGAGGTTTCCTAATTCTGGACTCGCTCAGACACTTGTCTAATGCAGAAAGCTGAACCGCAGCTTCGAGTGACGCGTCATGATTTAAAATGTGGTTTGAACAGTGAAGAATGAGGGTGGGATGAGGCCTTTGTGGGGGGAGGGGATCCCTTCTTCCGTTCGCTCCTAACAATGAACATACGATGCATCGAAACACTGTGCCCAGCTCTCGGGAAAGCTTTATTGCAGTGACAGTGCCTCCTGTACCGTCCACGTCAAGCAGAGTCAGTGCCTGAAGCGCCCCTGGGTGCGGAGGGCGCGCGGCTCTGTCCGAGGTCAGACTCGCTGAACACGGTGCCTGTTGCACGACTCACATTCAGGGCAGCAGCTCAGAAGAACTGTTTAAATGGGGAGAGAACTACTGCGGGACTGGACGGACAACCGGCGGTGTTTTTAAGAACTGGAAGGTTACTGGCGATCGCACTGTACCAGCGTCGGGCGTGAAGCCCGGTGCAGCGATTGGCCGCGGGGGCTGTCAGAACCGGCACCCACCCGGGCCCGGCTCACGGTGACCGTTCACCGCAGTCAACAGGCCAGGCTGTGCGGGAGGCGCCTCAGGTGTTCTGCGCCCACCAAGGGCCGGTGAAGGAAGAGGGTGTTGGGAGCAGGCACCCAGTCGGGAGTCCCCTCGTGGGCCCAGACCCCGTGTTGGGAGCAGCAGCGCCACCTGCTGGCTGCGAGGAGCCAGGTGCAGGCCGGCTCGGCAGGCCTGGCCCTCACTCTGGAGCCCGCATCCCACCTCCTGACCCCGTCACCCCCACACCGCACCCTGGCGTGGCAGCATGGGCAGTCAGGCTGAGCCGTGGGGGGCAGCGAGAGGGACGCAGCCTCTTCCCAGGATATGGGGGGGGGATGCTCCTGGAAAGCGACCTGTGACAGGGGTGGGCCCTGGGACTGAGAGTGACACCACTGTCCCAAGCCAGGTGGCAAAGAATGATTGGAGGAGTCCTGGGAGGGGAAAAAAAGACTGATTTCCAAAACCATCCGTTCTCAGATAAAAAGCAGATTTATAGACCCACACAATCCTCTCTGGATTCACTTAGTCACATTTCGGCAGGAAAAGGTGGTTTTCGGGACACCGACCCAGCAAGTGCTCCCTCGACGGGAGAGCTCTGTTCCTGAGCGCGCCCGCCTTCGTCCTGTCCCCGCGGCTGTTGCGCTCAGCGTGGGGTTCAGGAGCAGCAGTTCACCTCCTGCGTGAGGGCGGGGTTCCGCAACGGCCTCAAGACGACGGGGATGACTGGGTGGCGGCGGTCGGCACTCATGCGGAGGAGGCTGGGGGGCCAGAGGCGGCGGGGCTGGCGCCCTCCCCTCCAGGGACATGATCCTCGGGGACAGACACGGCTGTGCTGTGGTCCTGGTCCAGGTGGGGCTGCCTCAGTCCTACCTAGGGCACCCATGCAAGTGGGGTGTCTGTGTGCCCCCTTCACTTAATTGATACGGTACCGCCTTCTAGAGGAATAATATAAAATAAACACATCTGATGTCTGGGTTTTTTCCCTGCTTCCAAATTTGTAGACTCCCAGGAAAAGATTTTCTGCAGCCTCTTTTAATCTGGTCTCACACGCAGTTTATCCGTCTGTGTCAATCCTGTGAGCTGTAAAAGACAAGACAAACCAGCGAATCTAACAGCAGCCGTCTCTGCGGCCTGTGCGCGTAGAGGCTCGGCCATCGGCAGACCGGAGGCCGCCGGCCGACGCTGGCTCTGCAGCGTACAGAGCGGCTGGGTTTGCTCTGCACCCAGCCACCGAGCTGCAGCTGCGGCTGAGCTAATTCCACCTGGGACGGGCTGACACCCCTCAGGGTAGCACCTCCTGGAGCGAGTCACGGTGCCCAAGCCCGCCTGCTCCCCGGTGAACAACAGAGGGAGGGCGGTTGTCACCCCGCATTCTGATGTTCCCGGCTCTGGTCAGTGGCCGAGGGCCTCTCCTGGCCCACGCACAGGACAGGTGACTTCAAAGGGGCAACTACTCACACTGCTTTGGTATCCTAAGTGCCTCGCTGTCCAGTGCCATCACCTGGTGCAGGACCCCTCGGAACTGGTAAAGCACCTTCAGGTTCTTCTCTTCGCCCACGCATGGGTCGTAGAACCCGGGCAGCCCAGCCTGCAACACACACACTCCGATTGGGCCCCGTTTAGCCCGGCACGGCCACGGCCTGCTGCCGCCTGCAGATGCAGAGCCGACGGGCCTGGACTTCGCTTCAGAAGCTGCCCCGGGAAGATGCAAACTTTGCAGCTTGAGGAGAAGGAAACGAAAATTCAAACAAGCTGCCCATTTCATCCTAGACGCCCTTTCAATACAGGCCCCTCCCCGCACTGTACATGCACCTGTGGTCACAGGAGCCGCCAGCCGGAGACACTAGGCGACTTCGGGGAGCGGGGAGCGGGTGGTCCCTGCCCTGAGCTAATCTGCACTTCTATTCGCCTTTATGCTCCACACCCCAGGCTCCGGCCTGAGCCAGATGCGCAGGGGGCGACCTCGCGCTCCCTGGCAAGGCAAGGAACAAGCTGCATGTCAGCTCCACGAAGGCAGATGCACGTCTGTCGGCTGCTGTGCCGACATGGGAGGTGCGTGATGCGTACTCGCTGCGAACGAGGGGGTGCGTGAATGAATGACGCCAACAGCTCCGGCCTGGGAATCACCTGGGTGCCGCGCGGCAGCCCGCACAGCGAGGATTCCGCTGCTACGGAATGGCCATTCCCGAGGGCCAGCTGTCCCTAGTCCCCGAGACCTTCCCTGCTGGGGCCCGCGCACACGGGCGCCGTACCTTGGAGGCCTCCGTGAGGATGAGCTTCGAGTCCTTCACCAGGCACTGCAGGGGCACGGTCACGTCGATCACCTTCACCTTCTCGTTCTTCTTGCTCCTGTCGTTGACAAATTTCCCATACCAGGCGTTGACAATGATGAGCCCTGAGGACAGGCTGCGTCAGGGCAGGGGCGAGCGGCGGCCGGCGCCCCCCCATGCGGCTGGACCCCGGGAATGGTGTGCTCCTCGGAGACCCCTGCACCCACCCTGTCCCAAGATCCCAAGAGAGGCCACGCCTTCTCACCCATCCTGGATTCTTCTGCCTCGATTATCCTTCGGACAGATTCCTGCATCAGCCGAACCTGCAAAGACCAAGGCAGGCCGAGGTCAGGGTCGCACTGGGCTCCCCTCAGTTAGAGCCACGGCATGTGCCTGGGGCATTTCAGCCCTTTCCCTGTCACTTACCCTGGATACCTGTCACCTTACATCAGGTAAAAACAATTCATTTAAAGGAAAGAAAAAGAGGACGAAACCCACCACTTTTTACAAAACCTTGTTATGTCTTTTGAGAGCAACTGCATCTCATCTTTAGGGACAGGAACTGAAGTCCCCGGGACAGAGTCCCATGGGCAGTATGAAGACTAAAATGACCAACGCGGCTGTTGGGGAAGAAAGGCCTGAGGTCCTGGAGACAGCGCGCAGGGCGGGAAGTGCCCCCCGGAGCCCCGGGTTAGGAAACGAGTACGAGGGGACAGGGGTGTGCGCTGCCGCCGCCCTGCAGGAGGGCCGGGCCGCACGGGGGTGCGTGCGGAGTCCCCGGGCCTCCGGGGGGCGGGGCACCCGGGTTAGCAAGGGCCCCAGGGCTTCCGGGGGGTGGGGGGAGGGGGCGGCGCGGCACCCGGGTTCGCGCGGGGCCCCAGGGCCTCCAGGGGGCGGGTTGGGGTGGGGCGGGCGTGCACGGCACCCCATCGCGCAGGGCCCCCGGGCCTCCGGGGGGGGCGCGCGGCACTCACAGCAGCTTCCGCCTCCTGTTTCTTCTGCAGGATGTCGGTGGCCGTGCTCTCCCTCTGCTTCTCCAGCTCCCTGACGCGAGGAGACACAGGCGCACGTTAGCGCGGCGCTGCCCCTCGGCGTGCGAACAGCATGCGCTCTAGCTGCATTCCCAGTTCCAGAACTTTCAACGGTATTTCCGAGATAACCTCAGGCGAATCTGCCAGTCACAGGCCCACGCAGCCTCCCCGCTGTCCCTAGGTGGCTCTCCCCGACCTCTTCACCAGGGCGAACGGGAAACCCGCTGCCAGGCCCTTTGGGAAGGAGCCTCCAGCTGACAGGACTCAGAGGAGAAGGTGAGACTCACAGGAGATGCCACCGGCCTCCCAGGAGGGACAGTGCAGACCCCGTGAGATACGTAAACACACTTTCCTCTTAGCAAAGCACAGGGATGCGAGGCGGCAAACACCTGTCCCGTCAGAAGACCTGGTGAAGCACATCCTTTATTTCGAGCCTCAAGCCTCCTGGGACATTAGGGTCCTGAACTCTCCCGATCCAAAGGCTGCAGGGCCTGGAGAGAGCTGTTCATTCCTTCCCCTCGATTCCCTGAGCTGCACGATTCACCAAACTCCGTCACGACAAAGCGACGCATCTAAACCACCCCTCGGACTGGATATTATGCCCTAATTGGAAGATCCATAAGATACTGCAGAACAAATTACATCTGTGCGACGCCTAAGACATCGTTAACACCCGCCCCTCATGTGGGAACTCGGAACCCACGCCTCTTGGATTCGGTGCCAGGAAGATAAATGGTTAGAATAAGAAAAAGAGCCACTTCCTATTTCTTGTGGTCGTGGTTTAAAGTCTCGACCGTTTGGCTAACGGACCAGCCCTTTCTGCAAACAGGAGTGAGCGACAGAAGGAAAGGTGAGGGCGGCAGTTCTGCTGACGCTGACCGAGTCCTCGTCACGGACCAGGCGCGGTGCCCCGCACCGAACGGGCAGTAACTCGTGCATTTAATTCTCCCGAGAACCCCAGGGGGCAGGTTCTAGTACAGTCTCCATTTGAAAGACCGTAAGGACGCTGAGGCGCGGAGTTGCTTAGTGATGTCCCAGCGACATGCTTTACGCTCACCTCTCTTTCTGAGCCCTGAGGTATGGCTTGATGACGAGACGGTGCATGGCAAAGTAGACCACGAGGGGCCCCACGGTGGCATAGAACACAGCGCTGGGAAGAAGCTGATCCGTCAGGTGAATGGGGAAGAAGTAAGTCTGACTGGCTCTGTTTAACCTGCAAATAAAAACAAAACCTCCGAGATGAGTCGGGTCTCCGGGAGAAAGTGGGGGGCCCCAGTGCCAGGCAGAGGGCCCCTCAGACACATAGGCCGCCGGGGGGGTGGAGCCCCAGTGTCGGCTTCCCCTTTGCTGTCCCCAGTCCCAAGTTCAGCTGCTGGATGTCATGTACGCGAAGGCAGAAAGGTCCCAGGACCTGCTGACCGCAAGGGCAAAGCGACAGACTTGTGCTTAAACAGAGGAAATGTGGCCTTAGCCGCCAGAAGCAGACACTCCTCCACGTATCCTGGGGACAGAGTCACACTCCCGTCCTCAGTGTATCTGTTCAGAAGAAGTGTGTGAAGATTTCCAAAGTCCGCAAATTAAGGAGGTTCTGCTTCCAGTGATGGCTGAGTAGCTGCTACTGGACCAACCATCCCACAGATAACAAAGGTGAACTCAGGACCACGTACCACAAACACAGACCTTCACGTACTGGATAGCCGCTCAAGGCAGGCGGCTACAAGAGGAGGACTGGAACTCAGAAGGATGAAGCTGTAAGAGTCTCCTGGTTTTGTTTGTTTGTTTTTTTAAACAGGGCAAGTCTCAGTCTGTACCATTTGGATGGCTAAAACTGGAATCTGCGGTCCTATTAGATTAATTCAACAGAGCTCAGAGTTTGGGGTAACCATAGTAGCTGGGATGTGGGAGGTCCCCAAAAGTCTGTGAACAGAAAGGAAAGTCCGCGCTGGGGAAGCCCTAGGTTCTGTGTATAAACGTGGCACATCTCCAGCCTGTCTCTTGTCTGTCAGTGGCCCAGCTAAAGGGAAAATAATTGTGGTGTTTTGGCTGCGGCCAAACAGGTGAGTCTGAAATTGCAGTCTGACTTCTAGCTCCCTTTTAAAAGGGAACATCAACACTTCTTTAGAGAAACGTAACAGAGAACAGGGTCTCTACAATGCACCACTCACAACACTGAGAAGATACAAATTACTCTACATACTGAACTCTGAGAAAAAGATAACCAACAGGGACCAACCCCAGACAACCCAGGTGTTGGAACCAGTAGGTAAGGGTTTTAAAGCAGCAATTTTAACTGTGGTCGAAGACATCTAATATTCATTGGGTGGGCTTAACAGCAGACGGAGATGAAAGAAGAATTTGTGCATTTGTAGACAGATCAGCAGAAATCAACAGGTATGTAAAACAGAGGAAAAAGATTTAAGACAAATGGGCAGAGCCTCAGAAACCTATGGGAAAACGTCAAGAGGGGTTAATATACAAGTAATTAGAGCCCCAGAGAGGAGAGAAAGAATGACGCAGGAATATGTATTTAAAGACTAAATAGCCTAAAAACACCAAATTTGATATAGGACACCAACTTACAAATTAAGAAGTTTAGCAAACCTCAAGCGACATAAATACAACGAAACCACATCAAAGTACATTGCTGTTAACGTGCTAAAAAACAAAAGAAAAAAATCTGAATAGCCAGAAAAAAAAAGACACGTTACATAATAGGGGAATAGTGACTCAAATGACCAATGACTTGTCAACAGAGACAATGGAGGCCAGAAAACTGTAAAACATCATCGTAACGTGCTGAGAGAAAAATCTATTAATCCTGAATTCTGTCCAGTGACAATATCCTTCAATAATGAAAGCAACTCTAGAATTGATACAGAATGCAAAAAATAAGAAACCAAACAACTCAATAAGAAAACAGGCAAAAGATTTAAAAGGAGACTTAACTGAAAAAGATTTATGGATGGCAAATAAAGAGATGCTCAACGTTGTTAGATATTTAAAAACCAGCAGCAACAACAACAACAAAACACCCCACACCAAGGGTGGGTTGGTGGATGAGGAAGCGAAGCAACTGGAACTCTCCGACGCTGCTGGTGGGGGGATAAAAGGAAACCACTGCCCTGGCAGACAGCTCGGGACTTCTATAAACGCGCACCTAGCAGGTGACTCAGCGCGCCTACCCCTCGGTGCTTACCCGAGAGAGACCAAAACTTAATGTTCACGCGAAACCTGTATGCGAATGCCTATCTTGGCTTTATTTGTAATTGTCAAAAGCCGGAAACAATGGAAATAACTTTAAACCGACAGACTGCGGACATCCACACAGCTAACACCAAACGGCGGTAACGAGGAACGTGCTACCGACGCCGGCGACGATGCGTCTCAGACGCATGCGCAGGAAGGGGCGCAGCCGGCTTCCGCCGTAGGGTGCCGCTCACGTGGCACTTTGCAAAAGGCGGAAATGTAAGGGGCGAAAACGGATCGGTGGCTGCCGGGGCCTAGGAGGCCACACAAAGGGCATGGAGGAGTCTGGGGGGATGATGGAATTGTTCTGCATCTTGATTTTGACAGTGGTTACAGGACTTACGTGACTGTCAAAACTCAGAACTATACAATAAAAAGGATGAATTCTAATTTATGTAAATTTTTACCTCAATACACCTGACTTTAAAAATTATAGCAGTGATAACAGTTTAGATCTGGGGTGGGAATGCCCATAACTGAACTATTTTAGGTTAATGTAATATAAAATAAAAATGAAATGATGCTTATAAGTAAAATGTAATAAATAAAACATAAAAGCAGAATCAAGGAAAAATAAATGCGTTTTCTGGTGAAGAATCCTAAGAGCTTACCACTGGCTTACGCTGTAAGAAAAGCTAAAGGAGGTTTTTCAGGCCAAAGAAACTCATGTAGAAGGAAACTCAGATTTTTAGGAAGAAGTAAGGAACACTAAAATGGAAGAAAAAAAGAGGATCGACACAAAACTATTACTTTTTAAATTCCTTTAACATATACATGACCATTTAAAGCCAAAATTACACTACTGTGGGGATTCTAATGTGTGCAGATGTCACACACAGATGACCATGGGAAGGGGAAAAATGGCCCCAGAAGTTTTTGAGGTTCCTCATTTTACATGGAATTAAATCTAAATAGGCGATGGAAGGTTATTAATAACATATATTGTTACCTCTAGAATATAATGCACAGAGGTATAGCTAAAAAGTCAACAGATAAATTAAAATGAAATGCTAAAAATATTCAGTTAACATAGAAGAAGGCGGAGGAAAACAGAGGAACAAAAAATCAGAAGGGACAAACAAAATAATAACAGGCCTAAATCCAACCATATGAATAATTACATTAAATATTAACGAATTAAATACTCCGATTAAAAAGCAAGAGATGTACTCGCTTTGGCAGCACATATACAGAGATTAGTATGGCCCCTGCGCCAGGATGACAAGCAAACTTGTGAAGCGTTCATATTTAAAAAAAAAAAAAAAAGGCAAGAGAGTATCTGAACAAATTGTCAGAATGGAAAAGACCCAACTATATGCTAGGTATGAGAGATATTTAAAATAGAAACACAGAGACAAACGCAAACGGACACATGAACTATACCAACAGTCGGCATAAGAAGGCTGCGGCTGTTATGTATCAGATAAAGCAGGTGCCGAGAGAGAGAGTACCGTGCGATAGAGACGCTCCGTAATGGTAAGAAGGTCAGCTCACTGCGAAGACACAATCATCGAAATGTATATGTCTAATAAGAGAACTTAAAAATACACAAAGCAAAATCGGACGAGGGAAGGAATACAGAATTCCACAATCGCAGCTGGAGATTTTAACATTTCTCTCTCCGCAATTGATAGAACTCCCCAACAAAATCAGTAGTCACAGAAATTCTGATTTCTGACAAATGCTGTCAATTCTCTTGGCCTAATACATTTGTAGAACACTACACCAACAACTGCAGAATTTTTTTCAAGTGCATCTGATACACTGACCAACATCAATTATGTTGGGCCATAAAACAAGTCTTAATATATTTAAAAAGATTGGAAGCATACAACATATGTTCTCTTACCAAAATGAAATTAAATTAGAAATCAATAATCAGATATTTAGAAAAAACTCAAGTATTTGGAAACTACGCAATGCATTTCTAGCAGTGAATAGAAAACAGTTTGAAAGATATCCAAATTTTTGACTGAATAAAGCAGTTCTTAAAGAGAAATATACAGCCTTAAATGTTTATATTAGAAAAGAAGGTCTCAAGTTAATAAGATAAGGTTTGACCTTAAAAAGCTAGAAGAGCAAAATAAAACCAAAATAAGAAAAAAGGAAGTGAGATCAGAAATCAATTAAACAGAAACAGATAAACAATAGAGAAAATTAACAAAGCCCAAATCTGGTTCTTTGCAAGGTTAAGTACCCTAGCCAGACTGATTAAGAAATAGGTAGAAAGAATACAATTATCAACATCAGGAAAGAAGAGAGATTATCTCCAGATAACTACAGATGTTAAAAGGATGAGGGCATGTTATGAGCAACTTTTTGCTAATAAATTTGACACTAGATGAAAAGGACAAGTTCCTAGAAGAAAATCACAAATTAACGAGCTGACGTAAGATCAAACAGAAAACTGGTAAAGCCCTGTATTTATGAAAGAAATCGAATTCATTAACCAAAACCTTCCTACAAAAAATCTTGTGCTCAGTTGACTTTACTGGTGAATTCTATAAAACATAAGGAAGAAATAATACCAATCTTACACAAATTCTTTCAGAAAATAGGAGGAAGGAACAGTTCCTAACTCATTTTACCAGGCTGGCATATCTCATTCTAAAACCTGACAAATACAAATTAAAAAAAAAAAAAAATTACAGACCAGCATCCCTCATAAACATAGTTGCAAAAATCCTTAGTGAGATATTAGCTAACCAAATGAGGCAATTTATAAAAAGTCTCACATGGCATCACTAAGTGATGGATGTCCCTCAAGAATGTAAACGTGATTTAACATTCAGAATGTAATGTGATGCATCAAATACACAAATGTAAGGGAGCAGCTAGCAAAGTAAGGTCGTCCGCCCTTGCGGAACTCCGGTGCCTTCTGGCCAAACTTTGGTTTATGTACAAACGGAAATCGGACAATTCGGCCCACTGACACAGGAAATATGGCCGAAGGGAAAATGTTTCTGACTCATGGACGTGGACAGTAGACTAGTGGTTAACAGGAGGCGGGGAGCGGGGAGGAAGATGGGGTGAAAGGGGTCAAATACGTGGTGATGGAGAGAAATCTAACTACGGGCAGTGAACACACATGCAGCGTCTACGTGCCTTACTGCTGAACTGCACACCTGAAACGTACTGGATTTCGTTAACCAGTGTCATCATGGAAAAAAGATAAAGAAAAAGAAAGTGTTTCTTTCCGAAGCGCCGGAGTGGCATTCTGGGGCCGAGCATTTGATTCTGATGTCAGAGGACATCTCTATGGGCGACGTGCTCAAACACAAACCGCGTCACAGAGCACCGTGCCACGGTGGTGGTCCCAGTCTGGGGGGAGGGAGCGAGGGGTCGGACTGCAGAAGTCGGACAGCTCTCTGTGGGCCCGGCGTGCGATCTCAGCTGCCGCCCAGTCTTCTGCGAGCGGAGAGATGGCTGATGCCAGCTCCGATCTCGGTGACCTGCGCTGGCTCTCGTCTCTGAGACCGAGGTGCGGTCGGTCCCCTCTCTCTCTGAGTTCCTGGCACGGCTGCCGGTGCCGGACTGTATTCTAGGCTCCAGAAGCTGGAGCTGGGTGCACCAGAGAATAACAGGGACTGCCTGGGGCAAGGGGACAGGCTGCTATTTTACACAGGGTCACAAGGGATGCCTTCAGCAATCAGGTGACATTTGGGCAGAGACCTGAGGGAATGAAAGGGCCCAGCCATGTGGCCATCTGGGGACTGAGGAACAGCAAACACTGCGTCCAGAGCCAGGGCTGGGCTCGGTGTGTCCCAGGGGCAGCGTGGGGGCCCGTGTGGCAGGGGCGGCGTGAGCACAGGCTGCAGGGAGAAGACGGGATCAGGACAGTGAGGGGCTGCGTCGCCGGGGGCCCTCGGGGACTCTGTGTGGCAGTCACTGCGGGTCTCAGGCAGAGGGTGACGTACGCTGACTTTAACAAGACTGCCTGCGTGCAGGTGTCACACAGACGAGGTCAGCAGGGACGCTGCAGTGGTTGAGGCACGAGACGGGGTAGCAGCGAGGCCGTGAGAAACGGTCAGACTCAGGCCACGCCGTCGGCGTAGTGCTGACGTGGCTCTGAGGCCCGTTAGTGTGGGAGAGAGACCACGGCTAGCTCCAAGGGCACGGGCAGGACACCTGGAGGGACCGAGCCCCCATCTGATGCGACGGGGAAGACGTCAGGCAGACCAGGGATTGAAGGGTGTGCATGTCCGAGGGTGAGGGAGGGCCAGGAGCTGTTTTAGACGGGTGACAGGTGACGTTTGAGATGCCGTTAGATACCTCAGCAGAGCTTCAGAAAACGAAGCTGGACAGGTGAGCTGGAGACGGGGGGAGGGCCCACTGTGCGCCACCCGTGCGTGGAGGTACTGAAGGCCGGAGGCTGGAGGCTCGGCGAGACCCCTGGGGAGAGTCCCCAGACAAGGACCGGGCCCACCACAGCGAGGCCTCCAGCCAGGAGCAACCAGCCAGCCGGGTGAGGCCAGGGCAGGAAGGGACGTCACTGAGGCCGGGGGAGCAAGGGCCTGTGTGACAGCGGGGCGCCCTGCATTGAGGGATCAACTGCTGCCGCCCGGGCTGCTGCGGGTGCTGCGGGCACGCGTGGTGTTGGGCGCAGTGTCTGTGGGCGGCGGGTGCGCGTCCAGGGCCATCGGGAAGGCGGAGGGTCGTGAGAGACGCGGGCGGGTGGCAGGCAGGCGGGGGGGCACGTGGACCGTGGTCTCTGACAGTGGACACGGACCTCGCCGAGTGAAAGAGGGGCTCAGGGACTCCCTGACATTTGCTTAGACGCCAAAGACGGAAGCGACCGCACCTCTGAGTGGGAAATCGCAAGGCAAAGTCTGTTTCACCGCTGGCGCCGGTGAAGCCAGCTGGGTCGCAAGGCGCCAGACCACCTGGGGCAGGGACGCCGCGCTCGGCTTACTTGACTTTGAGAGAAACGCCCTGCGGGACTCCGATGCTGACCGCGGCGCCCAGGACGCTGTGGCTGGAGATCTTCCGCTCCGCTCCGTACTCCACCACCGTGCCGAAGAAGCCTGCCCTGCGGGCGGCAGGTCAGTCAGCAAGCGAGGGCGACGGTCACTCGGAGCAGAGGCTGGGGCCCGACCCCTTCCCGCCTGCCCTCCCGCCACCCGCAGGGAGCAGGTCGCGACCGACGCCTTGGTCAGCGAGCACGCCACAGCCAGGACAGCGATGGTCCCGCCCCTGCACTGGACGGAGTCCCCCAAGGCCCGGGTCCGCAAGAACCGCCACGCAGGAGTGCGGGAGGCGCGGCGGCTCCCCCGCCGGCGCCACCGTCGGGAACCCCGCGGCCGGGCCCGCTCTGCGACCCGGGCCAGGACTTACTTCAGGGACCCTTTCACACGCGTCTGGTCGTCGTCCTGGAATTTGTGCTGATAGCTGATCAGTGCGAAGGAGTGCGGGATGCCAAGCTGTGAGGATGGAGGGAGAGAGACATGGCCGGGGCGGGTCTGGCAGCTGCGTGAAGGGTGTGAAAATTCACCCGCAGCCAATATGTGAAACCTGGGAGATTCTGTCTGCGGCCAGGCCACCCTGAGCAAGCCCGATCCCGTCTGCTCTCAGAAGCTGAGCAGGGCCAGGCCTGGTTAGTACTTAGATTGCAGACCACCCTTGGAATACCGGGTGCTGTAGGTGTTAGAAAGATATTAAAAAAATAAATAAAATAAATAAAAAATAAAACCAGGAGATTTTACATAAAAGTCCATCCTTTTGCCTTATTTGAGAAAAAAAAAAGTACACCACCAAGCCTGATTCCCACGTGGCAGCAGCTGCCCTGAAGGCGGCCTCTCTCTCGCTGTGCCCCGTCCTGCCAAGGTGGCATCTGAGCGCACGACTCTGCTTTGGGGTCACCTACCAACCAGGATCGGGGGCTGCTCCCACCGGCAGTCGTGGACAGGCACCCATTCTGCTTTAGGGTAACTGGAGCCCGGGAGCCCGGGACCGACAGCATTTCAACACCCTGGAGGGTGGGCGACCGGAACCGGCTCTCCTGAGCCCCGACGGGGGCTCCGATCCGGCAGGGGGACTGGGGCGCAGGCTGTGAGGGGCGCGCTGAGGCGGTGGGAGGAGCTCGGGCCTCACCTGCAGGGCCACGGTGAAGTGGCTGGTTTTGGTGTCCCGGACGATGCTCGTGTTCATGGCCGACTGGATGCCCCATCGCCACTGCAGGTAGCCCACGGTGTTCTTGTCCAGGTTCCGGGCTAGGACAGTGGTAAGGCCAGGCCGGATTCCGCGGGACGAAAACTGCAGAGCACAGTTTGTCGTCACAAAGCTGGGGGGACACACAGACAGAAAGGGTCCTGGGTGACACCCGGCTCTCAGCTCTTCTCGGCCCCTTCCTCTCTGCCAGGCTAAGACCCTGTCACCCCTTCTGTCATCCCGGGGCCAGCTCTGGCGTGGGAGCAGGAGGAGACCGAGCCTCCACAGAAGGGGGAGGGGGAGGGTGGCGGGGCAGGATCTTTCCAGCGATCCTCCCTGCTGCTCGGCACCCCCCACCCCATCCCAATTTCAGCTGCATCCAGACAGGCCCCTGCAGGTGTGCGTCCCCAGGCAGCAGATCCGACCCACTGCCAGTTAACTCCCCCGGGAGCTTCCCCAAGGTGGCCACCCGCTGGCATCACCCGGCTACTCCAGAGAGTACTGATGGTCACATTCTGACGGCGGGAGTACAGGCCGGGAGTGTCAAGCGCCTGCCAGGTGACTCTACATGTGCAGTGAGGCTTGGGGACCGCTCGCCCAGAGCCCACTGCAGACCGACTAATGCAGAATTTCCGGGCGGGGGCCCAGGCATTTCAAAGCCCACCCAGGTGATGATGATGTACATACACCCTCAGCTGGGCACTACTGACCGCGGCCACCTGAAGAGCCAGCACAGGATGCTGGTGACAACACTTGACGTTGCCGACAGGCTTGGGACTTTGAGTGAAACGATGTACAATGAGGCCACGTCTGGCATGAACAAGAGTTAAGCTCCTGTGGCATCTCATCAACGTGAAGGACACAGGACTGCACTCCAGGTGTTCCAGACCTGCCACGCAGTGAACCGCCTCCTGGAAAGGCTGCTGAAGCTGTTTCCAGGGAGCCGGCCCCATCTTCTGGTTAAAAGCGGGTATTTCATTTCAATAACAAAGGAAGTCACAGCCCTTGACTCTGGTGTTAAGGTGTTAAAAGGTGAGCAAACAGCCGGCCTGGCACCTGGCGAGGGGGGCGGGGGGTTGTTTACCAGCCTTTTATTCTCTCACTCTCCTGGCAAAGACCTGGAAGTGTCGCTTTTGCCATTAAAATAATAATAAACGTGGTAACTCTGATCCTCACTGGCATATTTCCAACAGCTTCCCACGGCCACACACACTGACTCCACTGTCCTCCAGCCCACCCCCCTTCGCACCCACTTAGCTCAGAGTCACACAGACAACATCACTTTAGTGGCACTGGGGCCAGGGGCGCAAGCAGGCAGAAGGGAGATCAAGTCGCTCTTAGAATTTCAAGACAGTTTCAAAATGACATTTAAAGAATCAAAATACAAAGAATGAGATCACTGTTTAATCAAAGTATTAAGATCTAGCATTTGTATCCAGCATGTCCTAGACAGAGACAGACTGACTTTGG
Organism: Rousettus aegyptiacus; assembly: GCF_014176215.1. Classification (NCBI taxonomy): domain Eukaryota; kingdom Metazoa; phylum Chordata; class Mammalia; order Chiroptera; family Pteropodidae; genus Rousettus; species Rousettus aegyptiacus. The sequence continues at coordinate 3,258,631 of NW_023416284.1, forward strand.
GAGGAGGGCGGCCAGGCGGCCCCGCTCGGGGACTGAGCATTCCACGGCTGTCTGCCTGCCTGGCTTGGGGCTGATCCCACACCAACTGAGGTCCCCTCGTCTGGACTCGACCCTAGGATCAGGGCGCCCTAAGAGCAGACGCTGCACGTTAATAAGCTGGCGCCCTTGTTTATGAATCTGCATTTTCAAGTCTGACAAACCCTGGGGACTGTGACAAAATTCCACTTCTACAGCTGCAGAAGCTGACGAGCGGCCAGGCCAGAGCCTGGTGACCATCGGGGCAGATGGACACTCTGAGGCTCGACCAGACGACACGGCCACGTTTCCACAACGAGCGGCCCCTCAGTGCGTCTGGTCTCCAGAATGACGGGCTCTGCCCGAGCGAAGGACCAGTTCCCGGGCCCCTCCTGATGCGGACCCTATTTGGTGGGTCTGGGGGGCCTCAGAGGTGACAATCCTAAGCAGACAAGGTTACGATGGTGCTGACGTATATAACACACTGTGTTCACCTGACGTTCTGGTTAAAAGTGTAAATCCTGGTCCCCTTCCTACACCCACTGAACCTAAGTCCTCCTGGAGCGGAGGCTGGAGAACCCAGGTTCTAACCAACGCAGGGAGCCTAGGCCCCCCGCCCCGTGCTCTCTGCCCTGCTCAGGCTGTGCTCAGGCTCCACTCATCCTCACAAAAAGCGGGCTCCTCCTGCCCCTGAAGCCACGTCTGCTTTCTCACTTTCCTGACTGTCCAAGCGCAGACTGACCTGTGACCTGGCTTTACGGCCACAGCAGAGGGCAGGGATCGCAGCAGGCACGCAGCCGCCCATCCTGGAGGCAAGCGGCCTTTATCAAATGCATCCCCCACCCCGGGGCTCCCTGATGTGCTTTGTTCCTCTGGGGAGAGAGGCTTAGCTTGCCGCCCACCTATTATCTGCACTCACACGGGTACCCTCCCAAGGGGAACGAGGACACCCTGTTGTTCCAGAAGGGACAGAGGTACAGTCCTAGCAGTGTGACGGCACTGCTGGTGCGGGCTCGAAGCTCCAGCACGTCACCCGCCTGAGACCAGGCGGCGTCACGAGCTGCCCCACGGCCCACAGAGTCCCGTGCAGACCTTCACACGTGCTCGGGGACAAAGGAACAACACACGAGCTCATAAATATGTCACCTACGAACATCCCCACGAAGGCTCCGTCCCGCCAGTCTCCGGGGCACTCGCAGCCACTGCGCCCAGGCAGGGCAGGGGCCCTGTCCCCACAGAGGGCACTGCGGCCAGAGCAGGAGCCGCCCCGCCCAGCACACTCATACCACTGGCTCACGCCGGCACTGCAGGACCCGCCTCAGTGACCCTGGAGGACCGACGGGGCCACTCCGGAGGACCTTGACCCAAGGAACACACAGCTTCTGGTCTCCAAAGCCCACAGCGAGCCCCGAGGGGACCCGTCCGCACTCACCATCTCGGCGTGAGGTTGCGGAACAGCTTCAGCCCCAGCAGCGGCCCCTGCAGGTCCCCGGCTCCGAACTCCAGCTGCTCAGAAGGAGAGGAAACGTGAGGCGGGCACCTCGGGCAGCAGCGCGGGCCTCGGGCGAGCCCCTCTGGCTGTGGTCCCTTCCTCCGACTCAAGGCCACATGCCCTGGCCGGGGCCCTGGAAGCGGGGGCCGGAAGAGTCTTACGGTCTCATCGTAACCTCTGGCAGCTGGGGAGGGCTGTGCCCACTGACCCAAAGGGGCTCCAGTGGGGCGTTTCGGAAAGGCGCCCCTCGGAAGAAACGCTGCTCGCCTCTCACGCTCGGGTGACAGGAGAGACCGGCTCCCCGCCCCCCTCCGCGAGGCGCCGCGGCCCCAGGTGTGGGCCCGGCCCCTGGCGCTGGCGCCCGCTTCTCCGCGTTTTTATTCTGCTCTGCGCCGCCATCCGCGGGTGCCGCAGGTGACTGGAGACGGTTCTCTGGGCTCCAGCACTGGACCCCTCCGCAGTTCCGCACGCGCGGCCTGGGAGGCCCGGCCGGCTCCGGCCGCCTCGTTCACTAGTCTGGGTGCCTTTCAAGGCAACGCTCGAATGTTAATTTGATGCAGCTCCATTTGCTCGGCAGCTCCGGCTGTTCAATGACCACCGGTCAGTGGCCCGGAGTGCTGGACAGAGGCGCTGCCTTCTGACCGTGCAGGAACAGGGCAGAGCCGGCAACGGGATCACAGCTGCCGACTTCCCAGCGGCTGCATTTTGGGAGCTCGGCATCTCCAGGGAGACCCTGTTCTAGCTTTGAGCTGTCTGGCAGGCTGAGAGGGCTCCTCAGACACGAGACACGTTCTTCTCTTGGGGAGAGTCAACTTATGGAAGTCTGACATCTGGGACCCTGTGACACACGGATGAGGCTCACCCAGGCCATTCTGAGGGTCAGCTTTACACAGGTGTCAATGCTCAAAAGGAAGGCTTTGCAATGGACAACGTGGCCCTGCCAGTGACGTTCTTACCTCTCCCCATCCCTTCGCGGAAGTGACCCGTCGGAGTGCGAAGTTGATGGAACCCCCACCGTTCCCGTTCTGGGTCGAGAGGCTTCCGGAGAGGATGGCTGTGTCTGTCGCTGTCAGGGGCGCCTAGGAAATGACATCTGCTGGTGAAAAGGAGTCACAACAGCAGCAAGTGCCACAGCAGCATAACGAATACGCCATTAGCACAAGGCAGGTGCCTTCGCGGCTCAGGTGTGTTGAGAAGCGGAATCACCTCACTTTGCCATTTGAACTGCATGTGACCACCAAAGTCATGTTTTTGTAAACGCTTTAATGGGCAAATTTCAAACAAAACAAAAAACAAAACACACACACACCAGGGGACACACAGGGCCAACTGCTGGTTCTCTGTGTGCTCACAGCACCGGGTCACCCTGACGACACTGTGCCTTCCCACGGCCCCACCGGACGCTGGAAGCTCCAAGGGGGCAAGTCCCCGAGCTAGGACTTCATGTTCTAGAATGACGCACTTGAGAGCAGGCAGCTGAGGAGGCAGAGACCCGCCGCAGCCCTCAGTAGAATGGCCTGGCGCTGCCACATCCCGCGTGCAGAGAGGTGACATCCGGGGACCCCAGAGCCCAGCCGAGTGGTGTTTTCAGCACCATGTGGTGCGCCTTGACACTGCCTTAAGACCGGCTCTCGGAATCAGCTCCGGAGGTCCACTTTCGCCCCCAGATCACCATGACCTTGGGCTCGCAGACCACCTGCACTTCCTGACTGGAGAGCCCTGCGCCCCTCGTGAACAGAGATGAGGAACCCCGAGCGTCTCTGCCCGCCCAGCGGCCTGGTGCGCGGCCTCGTTAGCCCGCCCGCTGCCCTCGCGGGGGCGTCTGTGCCCTTACCTCGATGGACTGGGATATGTGCATCTTGTTGATTTCAATCTGCGGAAAGCCACTGCCGGACACGTCTTCGTACTCCTCCTCATAGCGATCGAAGAGGTCCGTGGCATCGATGCCCACGCTGATGGTCCCCTGGGGCAGGAAAACGAGCAGTCAGCACGGGGAGGGGAGCGTACCTGTGGAACGAAAGACACCCCGCTTCGGCAGCTGGCGGTTCGCCGGGTGCAGGCGGGGCGTGACCACGAGGCCCATGGAGCATGAATGTCACGGGCTGAACCAAGCCGCGGCGAGCACTGCCGACTTCTAGAGTCTGAAAATCTGTCATGCTCCAGGCGGTGACGTACGGGCCAAAGACAAGCATTAGGAAAAGAAGCAAGCGCTACGCAATTTGATTTTAGAGACCAAATGGGACCCATTTCACAGCTCTAACCAGATTGTCTCAGGATCGAACCCATGAATGCATAAACCTACAGACTAGCCACACGCATTAAACGCTGTCCTCTTAATACGCCTACTTCACAAAACGGCCGTACAACTGTTTAGAACATAAAAATACCTTCGAAGGCAAAGAAGTGCAAATACAATAAATTAAGAACAAACGGAAGATTTAAAAATGGTCCTGCCTGTTAAAATTAATTTGAGAATTAAGTTTTGAGAGACAGAATATCATATTCTCTCAAGAAATACTAAGTTAAAATTTTGCTGACTGATCAAAATGATCCTTACTCAGAAAAATCAATGTTTATTATTTTCTTTTACTGTCATGAGACTTTTCAAATGGGCATAGATCTTAATCCAATATATAAAACCACTGCCACACACACATTTTTATTACATTTTCTGCAGCCCATTTTTAAAAACTTTATCAAGGTTTAATTTACATAGAGTATAAATGGCACCCATTAAGTGTATAAGTCAATGAATTTTGACAGATGTGTACACTTTTGAAACCATTTCCAAAATCACAATACGGAACCCTTCTATCACCCCAAAACTAGCCGGGGAGGGTGTGTTTTCCTCCATGAGAAGAGGACACATGAATGAAGGTGTGAGGATAATGAGGGGTGAGCCGGTGGCTATCTTGAGGAGGAGGCTGCTGAGGGAGGGAGAAGGTAGATGGAGGGGGTGTCGCGAATGGGTGACCACGCAGCATGTTATGGGGGAGTCATCAGGAATGACACCAGCTTAACCCTGTGGCTTCATTGGGATAGCAATAAGCCCGGACTTCCATCTTTAAACAAAGAATTACCATGATCGATGATATCGTCATCACCTAGTGTTACCTTCGTCAACTGCCGCTGCCTTAACTACGATGCCAGAGTGGGTATGGGGGATGGACCTTCGCTTTGTTCCCCTAACATCTGCCAGGTCTCGTGTGATGCTGTGTGGGAGGCACGGTCGCTGTGGGAGATAACCCATCACTCTTCTTCCATCTCTCTCCAGGGGAAATGTGAGCAGCCCCGCCCGTCCTACCGCCCGCATGCAGGTGCTCCCCGATACGGTAGCCCAGCACCCCTAACTCCTTCCGATCTCAGCTGGCGGCGGGAACAGTCTTAGAAGCTGCTGCCCACTTGGCGCATCAAGCAGGTGGCTGGTGCCCTGGCCTCTGACACGCGTGGAGCTGTCAAGCCTCGGGCGAGCCACGTCCGCGGGAAGCCTGGGCGTGTGTGAACCGGTGTGGAAAGGAGCCGGGCCAGCCCTGCGGCGGCCCGAGGGCGAGCAGCGCGCACGCTCTTGCCGCTGTTCTGCTCCTCTACTGCACGGAGCAGGTCAGGAGCTGGCGCTTTGTCTGTGAAGGGCCGAGGCGTATACTTCAGGTGCTGGGGACCACAGTCTCTGTGGCCACTCGAGGGGAATGCAGCCAGACCATGCGGTAAATGGTGGGGCCTGTGTTCCAATAAAACTTTATTGATCCTGAAATCTGATTTCCATATAAACTTCACATCTCAAAATATTCTTTGGTTTCTGACCATCTAAAAACGTAAAAACCATTCTTAGCTCATAGTCATGCAAAAACAAGCAACTGGCCCAATCTGGCAACTCCTGTTATAAATTAACAGGGTTTCCTTTCTTTCCTCTTTTTTTTTTTTTTTTTGGCGGGGGAGGGGGTGATGCTTTATTTCGATGACCTCTTTAGGCAGCAATGAGATTAAACTCAGTGTAAGTTCGGTAAAAAATATTTAAGTAATAAATTTCCATTTTCCCAGAAAGCTGATGAACTTGTAACCTGAACGTTTTTGTTTTTCGCCACTGACCATCCACAACACTAATGCCGAAGACACGGAAATCAAGTCTTAGATGTGCCGAAGCAATGCCAGCATCTTCTCCAATAGCCAGTCAGTTCTTTTAAGAAAACTATGCCCAAATGTACGTAGCGGGTGTACTTATGTATAAATATGAAAAATGACTTCGTTTGGATCAAATGGTAGTTCCTCTATGGCAATTTCACTCATTTTTCCCATTCTAAGGTTTGCAATGCACAAATGAAAGATAAAGCAATAGCTGTTTACATGTTGGTTCAATTAACACAAGCATTTCACAGCTGCTAATGATGCTGGCTTTGTGCTGGTGTCAATCAAATGCTGCAAAAAGAGAATCCATTAACCTTGACAATCCTTTGATTTCTAGAAGGTGAAACACCTGACCTTATTATAAATGCTATTGTAAACTTGGTCAAAAAGTCCCACACTGAATTTTGTGGTGATATACTCAAATACCAATTTTGGTGAGGTACAGCATCATGGTAAAAATGTTCTCAGAAAATCAAAAAACTCACGGAGCAGAAATATTCTGCAGAAATAGCTACAGTGGAATAATGCACGATCATGTCCTGATAAACTGTGATCGTCTGCCTACGGAAAATAAAGCTGTAGCTGCTAAATCGCACAAATATTTCTGTGTATTCAGAGTAACAGAGTAATTTTTTGTGAAGCCGACTCTGAATACAAAACAGCAGGCTGCATGGCACCGCACTACAAACTGGGCACTGGGCACCGGGCACGCCGGGGCCTCTGCAGAGTTCAAAATGCCAACAATGAAGCCCAACAGACCCCGCAGCGTGACTAAGGAACTGCAGTAGCTGGAAATGAAGCATGTGACCTAGAGTCCCCTGAAATTCATCTCTTGAGGAGGGAAAAACGGAACAAATCAAATGTTAAGAGCTCAAACGGTTTATTGTGGAAGATTTCATAATGGCATTTTGGAACATTTCGATTTTTGGTAAGACTCTTTCGGTGGAGCTGTCATTTATATTCTGTCCCGGAGAGGAATGAAATTGAAACGGCCTACAGTTTCGTGGCATCTGCATCTGACGAGGCATTCAAAAGACCATAAAAACAATCTACAAAAGATTTGTCAGAGAAAAACACTCTGAATAGAGGCAAAAAGACAATGCCTGGGAAAATACTTGAGCCAAAATACAAATCCTAAAATGAAGAAATTTAGAGCTGAGAGAGTATTTTCTCAATTAAGAGCACTATGATACACAGAGAAGACGCGACTAAATGTCAAATGTCAAATTTACCAAATATGAATGCGACTTTTATGAAGATGGTAGGCAATATTATGGAAGGAAAAAAAAAAAACCACTTTCAACATGCACTCCTCAGGAAACCAGCGGCGACGCAGTGAGAGTTCGAACCCAGAGGCCTCCTGGGAGTCGCGCTGCTGGCCTCGCGCCCTTGCTGAGCCCGCTCCTGGACTCTGCTCTGGCCAGGTGCTGCTCTTGCTTTTGTCCAGCACAGACAGTCCAGGGCACTTGACGGGGCAGACCGCGAGGCCACAGGCAGCCGTGCAGCTTCTTCCAGGCCTCTGCACGGTGCTTTCCAGGGAAGCGAGATGCCATGGAACAGCCCGACCAGCCCGGGCCTGCCATGCTGTCGGGGAGCCCGAGCTGGCCCGGGGAGGGGCCACACGGAAGGGGCGCGGGGTCATCCTCAGCTGTGTCAGGCACCCCGGCCGGGGCGCGTGGAGGCGCAGGAGAACAGACGCCGTCTCTGACATGAGACCCAGCTGCCACCAGACTGGGACTGCACGAGGCCCCAGGCGAGGGCCGTCTAGCCGAGGCCAGGTGGCCACAGAGAAAAGTCCAGTAGTTCTCGCAAGCTGCTAAGTTCTGGAGTCGTTCGCCATGCAGTGATACGCAACCGGAATGCACAGCATCGGAGGAAAATGACTGGTAAACTGGTTGAAGTGTGTGAACGTGTCAAAATAACGCTTCCGTTACTTTTAATGTTCACATACTAGACACGACTTAAAAGTTTTGTTTTAAAGTACATAGGTACATTTTTTGAAGAAATTTCATTTTTGAAAATAGTTTTGAATAAATAAACCTTTTTAGAGGTTCTCCAATATAATGAAACTGGTGTTGGTCAAAAAATACTGTAAAAAATTACATAATTTCAATTATTGTGAACACCTCTTTTTGCTCTCAAAAACGTCCTGGATGATGACTTGCACGGTCCCCTTGCCTACGTGCCGCTCTGAGGATGGCGGCTTACGGCGGATGAGGGCAAAGCCGCCGGCACTTTCCGAGCTGAATGGTGGGTGTGACCTGAATGGTGCAGGCTCCCTGGCTGCTGTGGGCCCACGAGGAGGGAGGCGGCCAGGAGAGGCCATTACGCAATCCGCGAAGAGAGAAAGAGCGGCAGCGGCCAGACTGCCCACGCGTGTGTGTGTTTTGTAACTGGCCACCTCAGTCAGCTCATCGGTCCTGTTTGTTTGCAGTTGGCTCTTTGAAGACAGGTAATCACATCACATGCAAATAGAGCTCTTTCGCTATTTATATCTTTTGTTATTTGTCTAATCGCATTGGCTAATACGTCCAGGTTAATGTAAAATATGGTTTTATTTCTTCTCCTTTGCTCATTTAAAAAGAAAACTTTTTAAATGATAAATATTTGTGTTAACTCCACAGTTACAATCAACTGATTCACCGGAGGGTAGAGCAGCATTTAGAAGTCTGACTTCTGAGACTCGACAGGCTTTGGTGCTGATCCAAGTCTATGGGAAAGGACCAGCCCAGAAAGTAAGCGAGCACAATGCTGGGCGCAAGTCCCCGCGGTACCCGAGGAAGCCACTGTCCCAGAGAGCGATGGATGAAGTCGTTCCGAGTTTGCAAGGATGTCTTTTAATGTTTTAGAGAGTGGCTTAGACGCCTGCCTTCTGCTCCTCTTCCATTTCAAGGAAATAACCTTTTGAAATGAACTGGTCACAGTACCACAACCGGATAGAGTTCTTCTCTATGTGCCAAACAGGGTTTGGCTGCGACTTACGATTCATTTTCACTTTTGAGATAATGTGCTTTTATACAATGAAAAGTCACACTTTTGAGATGAATGAAAGGTTTGAGGATGAAAAAGGATTGAGGAAAAAACAAAACAAAACAAAACAGAACTCTAACACTTGATAAATTGAGTTATTTTTTTCAATATCTTCCAACTGAATATATGTAAGTTTGTTTCCTTTTATTATTAAATTAAATCACATCTTTCAAATAAAAGGTCTACAAAGGAAAATACTTTCAAGTACTCTTATCCAGTCCAAATGATGAAACTTTTAAAGCATTTTACTTTTCCCCCTTGCTACTTGCATATTTCGCCTTACTTTTCTACAGCAAGGTTGTCAAGCCTTTTCCATGAAGGGTCAGGTAGTATGTTCGGCTCCTGCTGGAATGACTCGAGTCAGTGGCTGTGCTGTAAGACAGCCACAGGCGATATGTAAAGGAATGAGCTTCGCTGGGTTCTAGTAAACCTTTATTTATGGACATGGAGATCTGAGTTTCGTGTCATTTTTAGGTGTCAAATTATTACTCTTCTTTTGACTTCTTAAAAACTGTTAGAAGTGTAATAAAAACCATTCTTAGTTCATGGGCTGGACAAAAACAGGCGGCAGGTCACAGCTGGCCGACCCTAGTCGTGGGGCACCGAACTGTGCCATCAAGGTATAAAAGACGGCAGCAATGACAAGTCCTGTAGAGTCCTTTACGTGCAACGATGGAGCTGAAACCCTGTCAGTGAGCTCGTGAATGGAAGCCGTTCCCATCAACCCCTCGCTCGACGCTCCTCACACGGAGCCAGGACCACCTTCCCCTTGGGGACGCGCTCTCGGCGCGAACCTTGAGCCGGCGAGTCAGTCCAAGCCCACCGGCCCTCCTTTCCCCGCTCCATTCGAGTTCCCTGGGATCTCTCAGAAGCTGGGTTTCGTCCTTCCACTTCTGGTCACCTGTGATTGTGACAAATGCACCTTCGCTGACATCATTCAGGAATTCTGAGCTTGCCGAGCCAGAGCCCGGCTCCCAGGCTGAGAAGCTCCGCCCCAGGTTGGAAAGGGGGCGTGCGTCAACCCTGAGTGGAATCGGCTGCTCATTCAGCTCCATTCTGAATTATTTTCACGTTCACATTTATCTATCTGGCCATAAGGATGACGTGAGAAATTTCTGTCAAATGCGATCTCAATAGCAGCTATTTACTAACTGAAAATTCCACCAAGGGAGGCAATTACGTTAAGAGGCGACGGAACATGCTCGCTTCACGACGGCTGATGAACCCAAGGCGGCTCTCGCGAGGCTGTCGCCAGGCTCCTTCTGTCTGCGATCGGCTGGACCTGCATCCTCTGGTTCTGGGGGTCCAAACACACACTCGCCAGGGTTCCCGAGACCACCGTGCACCCCAGCCCCACTGGCCCCCTGGGCCTCCCGCTGTGTAAACGGCGGTCTGTAACTCTCACGTCCTGTTTGCAGGTGACCGCAGGACGGGAGTGGAGCAGTCCTCCAGCTCGTACCCCTTAAACGGCCTTCTCCGTGCCGTCTGCACGGCCAGCCGCCTCTTCCCTCCACCAAAGACCCCACTTTGTACGACGGCACCCGCCCAGACTCGATCCCTTGCCCTTATGTGACAACTCCGGGTTCTCCGACTCCAGCGGCGGCCTGCCCCGGCGTGCGGCAGGCTATCGTTTGCACCAGCCAGCACGAGCACACGGGTGTCCCGCCAGCCGGATCGAGTCGGTTTACGACATCACAACCGTTTCCGCGGAACAGAAGTCATGAGCACGGGCTCGTTCGGATGGCGGTCATCGTTAGCCATGGCACCGACACAAATCTTTTAAAAAACCCCTTGAAGGTAATTAACGTACTCAGACATCTTCATGAAAACATTGTGGATTTGAAAATATTTTTATGGTTATATATGTCTTCCTTGATACACTAAATTTTTTCCTGATAAAGCTAGATTGTGTTTTCAAGCTGTTACAGGAACCGCACTGATAAGATGGCTTTTCTAATACCGGAAAGGGTCCCTCCAGGGAGTTTGTGTCAACCTGTGACAGAGGAAGGAGAGTGCCGTGTTCCAGGAAATAACGCAACAGCCTCCGTGAAACTACGTAACCGGGTCCAGAAGGAAAGCAGTCGGCACCCTGAGACGGACAGCCAAGCCCAGACAGCCGTCCGCGGACGCGTGGGTCTGGACGCGCTCACGGCGCGGGCGGCAGTGATGCCCTACGGTGCCGCCGGAAATCGCCTCCCAAAGCGGCTGTCGTCCACAGAGACAAGACGTACGGGCATTACCAAGGAAAGGAATTAAAATAATCAATATCAAGAAAGCCCGGCAGAGAGCGGCCCTGCTGTATGATCTTAGTCTCTAGAGGTCGAGAAATGTAGATGATTCGGCCGATAAAATGGAGATCTGAAAGGCAAAGGGAGGGCGGCCAGCGCGGTGCCATCAGGCCGCGGTCACACACAGTCCTGGAGGGTGCAGCCGAACCTGGTCATCTGTCCAGCCACAGGCCCCCCACCCCGGCTCAGCGTGACTGGCCCTGGAGACCCCAGGACCCCTTCCCAGCAGGAAACAGAGGAATTTATTCACACACGGCAAAGGCGGACATTGAAGGCAATTAAATGAGGGATTTTGGGTCTTTTGGCCCTGGGCGGCGGGCCTCGTGGCAAACTTCCCATCACACGCAGGGAGAAACGGGGCGCAGGGCTGGAGGGCGGATCCCACACCGAGCCCAGGGCACGACTCCACGTGGCAAGCTCTCCCTCGCCGCCCCTGGCGCAGGCGGGCACGCGTGTGCGTGTGTGTGCACACGCCTGTGTTCCCTCGGCTGCAGCCAGCGGCTCCGCTCATCCCTCCGGGTCCCACTCAGTCCACTCACACTGAGGCTCACAGGTGGCTGGCCACACCCCAGCAGCACTGGGCTCAGCCACGGGACCAGGCTGACGGCGCTGTCGGAGGGCCATTCGCAAAGCCCAGCCGACAGGTCCCATCCGAACCCAGCCCCCGCCGGCCAAGGAAGTGCCCGAGCACGCCAGAGGCCCCGCGCAGGGACGAGCGAAACTCAGGGCAAGCTCGCGTCCTCAGCCTCGCCTCGCCTCACGCCGCTCTGCTCTTCTTCAGCAGGCCCGTCTTCCGCTAATAAACTACTATTTCCTGGTTTCCAACCGTTTAACCGCTTGCTGAGATGGAGGATACCTTCACTGTGCACAGGCCAGACGGTCGGCTCTGCGGCCGGCAGCACCGTCAGCTGGTACCTCCTCCCACGGGGCCCCGTTCCTGGCACACACATCCCACTGGGAAACCCCTGCCCACAAAGTCTTGCCGACGGAGACAGAGGGAACGATCCATCCAAGCCGCAGGCGGCTGTGTCGCCGGCCGACCCCCTAAAGCTGTGACCCTCTGCGGGGTCTGAGTGGCAGGCCAGTGCTGAGCCCACTGGTCGTCAAGTGTCCTTCCCCCTACGGTCTTCCTAAAAGAGATCAGCCCTTTCTTCTCAGGATGAGACTGTTCCCAACCTTTCTGCTCATCTCGAAGAGCAAAACACTCGGAAATGGAATCGAAAGCTCTCAGAGTGCCGCGGGGCCGACATCTGCTCGTCACTCGGCGTTTCTGGCTAGAAACAGTCTCATCTGTTTGGAAGCGGTTCATGGACGTAAACTGGGAATTTCGCAGCGCCTCGCGCGCCGTGTCAAACGGTCACAGCCGTGCTCCCTCACTGCACGGGAACGCGGCCTGGAGACACGTTCCCACAGAAGCCCGGACGGCAATCGCTGCGCTCACCCGGACGGCCGGCTTCATCACAGGACACAGAGGCTCCGGCTGCCGTGACGTTCTGGTCCCCTTCACTGCTCTGAATGCAGCTCGACTCCGGCAGAGCAGCAGAGGTCCCGGGGCCACCGCCCGCTCTCGCCAGGCTCCCACCCCGTCTCCTGGGCCCTCGCCTCCACCTGCCAGCGCTGACCTTGTGAACCAGGCCTGCCCCCAGGGTACCGGCCCCCGGGCTCGGCGGGGAGAGCAAGAGGGGAACCCACTCGTTCGGGTGCCTCGGAGATTTTCAGCTCCCCCAATCATCTGGCACGCCGAGTCGCTTCGGCCAGTGATTCAACTCTCTACCGCCCTCTGACCAATGCGCCTGCGGAAGCCATCGCCTGTCGGAGGGGAGGGAGGGCGCGGGCACCCCCGACCGTACCCTGAAGCGCGGGGTTCAAACAGACGGGCGCGTGTGGAACGCACAGTCCTTTAAATGCCGCAGGGGTCTTCCACTTTCTAGAACGCGTTTGATCAGAAGTTTGTAGCACCGTGCTTCCCGGTGGTAAGCCAGCATTTGTTCTTTAGATTTTCAGGCTGCCTGCCAGGTCACCCTGGCCACACTCACTGAGCCCGACTGCCGAGTCCCCTTATTAAACAGCTGAACAGAACACCGGGCCATGTTCAATTAGCCAGACAGTGCGACTGGCATCTCAACTTGACCGAGACATCCTATTTGCCACAAGACTGGGGTGCGCACTCAAAACACTATGCCTCCCCAAGAAATTAAAGGACAAAGACAGTACAGGCAGGACTGAAAAGTCACTCTCAGACTCGGGAGTGTGACTGGATTATGTGACTCGAACTCTGCTGGGGACTTGCGCGAGTTAAAGCGGATCGCCTCCCACTGCCACGGCGGCTGGCGCTCGTGGCGCTGCTGGCCCAGCACGGTGCAGCGCAGGCCCTGCTCAGCGCCGCCTGGAAAGGCCCTCGGCCCCCCGCCTCACCCGGACTGGCGCGAGGACGCCTGCTGCCCCTTCGCGCGCCTGGGGGCTGTCCTCCCCGACACTGTCCCCTAACTGCTCTCCACATGCGCAGGGTTCGGGCCGGGCGATGAGCCTGGGAAGCCTCCTCGGCCTCTGGGAGAGCCACGGGGTTGGGTTTGTCTCCGGCGACAGCCCTGCGCCCGTCCCCGTCAGGCCGGGCCCCGCTCACCTTGGGGTTGGTTCGCTGCTGCAGCCTCCTCTCCTCCCTCTCTCTCTGCAGCCGCTCGAACTCTTCCCTGATTTCGGCTGGCGTCCGCCTCCTCTCCACGACCTGCGGGCGGAGCAAGAGGAAAGCGCAGGTCAGGCCCAGGCAGGGAGGGGATGCACGCCGAGGGCCGGCACTGCTGACGGGCTGTGCAGACGGCGCCCAGGGCCCGCCATTCCTTCTCCCCGGAGACCCAGAGAGGTCAAAGCGGCCGGGATGAGTGTCTCCACCAGACGCCCGGCTCCAGGCCCCGGCGAGGCAGCTTCACCGGCGCAGCCGCTCGGCCGAGCCCTGGTCCTTCCCAAGGTCGTGGTCTCCGGAGAGACTTAAGCAGCAGTATTTCCTTCCGTCTTTAGTAGCTCTTTTCTGAGGCTGCAGGAATCTTATGAAGAAAACATCGCTGTAAGTCTCACAGTTTAAATTTCCTAACGAGTCCCAGAGGACAAGTGTCACACATCAAAATGAAAGCAAAGCTGTGCACAAAGGCACTGTCACCCCTCTTCTCCCATGTGCTGGCCGTCTCTGGAGATGCCCTTTGAGCTTCTTGGGCTGAGGGAGCATAAGCTACCAGGTCTCAGTGTTTTTCCAATCGTGGGACTCTTCCCCCATAATATGATATGAACCTCAGAATGTGTGATATCAATTCCACTTTAGTATAAAAACACGCAGGTACCAAACAGCAAACCATGTTAACACTTGGGGAAGCACACGGATGTCAGATCCATGAGAAAATAAGGCATCTCATCTCGGCCTTTCTTAGTTCATCATGAAAGAAAGACAAAGTAGGTAAGATTTCAACGAGGCAAGGACCTCGTCGCCATGGACTGCAGGTGCCATACCTGTGAGAGAGGAAACTGTACCACGTGATTTCCCAGGGGCCCAAATTCTACGGCCTGCAAGGCACACAGAGAGCAGGAGCAGAGCGGGCGGGACCGAAGTCATCGCATGAACGAGGGGGAAAGAGACCAAACCGCGTATTCCCTGCGTCAGTGGGGGAAATACGGGGGGGGGGAGGTCCTGAGGCTGCTCAAAAAACGTCTAAAAAAGGTAGATGATGTGAGAAAAAGCTACCTTGGAAATCATGAGTTTAAAAAATTATTTTTAAAAAAGACATTCTTATAGTTAAAAAAACACACACACCAGTACAGTACAGAAGGATACGAAACAAGCACGATTTTCCTCATAAGCCATCCTCCCCCTTCCCACGGGTTAGCAATTAATTTTTAATGTATTTTCTAAAAATCTCCTGTGCACATGCATGTATACACATGTGTATATATGTTTTAACATAAATGGGTTCACATTATAGGTTTTGTGCAACTTGGTTTTATTATTCAGTAGCATAGAAAAAGAAAAATAAGTCCAAAAACTGGCCTATCCGAAAACACTTTTGAGAAATCTGTTCATTACAGCTTCAGGAAGTACACAGAAAATAATAATGAAAACAATATTTTCTCCTCTAATAACCGAATGTAAATCGCTAATCACTGAAAAGGGGAAGGTGGTTCTCCTAAAGGAAGCTCTGAAATAAAAACACTGTTAAGGGCATCCGAGAACAAAATGGAAGTCGTAAACGGCAGGACGGCGGCTGCGCTGTGGCCTCTGAAAATCCACACTTCTTACACTGACCTGAGATGGTAAGCTGACCCTGCCAGTTCTTACGACAGTGCGGCGTGGGCCCCCATGCATGGCGCTTTCTCTGCCCCAAGGTCGCCCTATCTTGGACAAAAAATGAGGTCCTGCTTTTTAAGTCTGCACTGTCTTCGCAATCTCCCCTCAGCTTCTCCCTTCATCAAAACAAAATTAACAGAGCTTTAGGAAATGTAGGTAACCAACTACTCCATTTTACTCAAAGATCAAGGAAAAGTGATGTAAAGAGTTTATTTTTATTTTATTATTTTTTTTCTAGGCGAGGCACTCTTTGGTTGACCTCACAGATTACAAGGACCTTGTCAGTTTACAATCTCTTATTTTTTATTTTTCACATCTACAGCACCTGGCCCTAGGTGCTGGTCTCCCATCCAAGTACTAACCAGGCCTGACCCTGCTTAGCTTGCGAGGTCAGCCGGGATCGGGCTTGTTGAGGGCAGCAGTGCCACAGACTGATTTAAATAGTTTAAAAAATTCTTCATGACTCTTGAAGCCTAATCCGGTGGACCTGAGATTTACTTATGTGACTTACTCGAACCCCTGTCCAAGGTGACCTAAGTGACTCATTACTGAGGAAAGAGGGTCTGGGTGGGAAGTGCTTCCTCCACGGGGCCCAGTCACCAGGCTCTCCCATCTGGATAAAAGATTTTGTACTGAATATTCTATTTGCAGGATGCTAGTGTTAAGGATGTAGAGTGAACAAAAGTTTGATTGATTAGCCGTAACTTTAGCTTGTGACATAGACTCCATAAATATGGCCCTATACTGATTTTTTTTTTTTTAATAAAAAGGTTTGTACGAGTCCAGGAATTAAGAGGCTGGAAAGCTGCAGGCCCCAGAGGCCGGGGCAGAACGGGGTTTGTTTTCAGGAATTCTAGCTGTCTGACCTTTGCCGACTGAATTAACAGCTGAGAATTACTGTCTCTTTGTCACTCCCTGTGACAAGCTGAAGAGGCGAATATTGCCCAGGTGCTAAGTCGCTCCATTTCTAGTCGTATTTTACCTAAGTTCTGCAACGGTTGGTGCATAATCAGAGCTAATTCAAAGCCGGAGTGGCTGGCCTCCCTGGAGGAGGAGGAGTTGGCAGGGCCCCCCCAGCTCCCCCTGCCCGGGCCCGTTTTACACCCTTCGTCACCCAGAGCACGTGATGGCGGAGAGTGGGACGGCCAGCGGCGAGTCCCTTTTTCCGCCTCAGTAGCCTTAGATTTAAGCATCTAGGAACACGGCACCCTGCACTGCGTCAGTTGGTAAGTACGAGACGTTGTCAATGTTTTTCATCAACAGTATCATATGCGGCTCACAAATCTACATACCTGCACTGTCCACCTTGCCATTCTCACCTGTCCCTGTGTCCGCCAGGAACACTGACTTACTGTGTGGGAAACGGGGACAGAGCTCTCTGAAAGTGAGGTGGCATGGTGAACAGTGTGGACATGCAGTGGGCATTACCTGTGATGACCTGGGAGACCTCAGGTAAGTCACTTCACCTCTCCAAGCTTCGGTTCCCTGCTCTGAATGAGGAGCTTACACTACGTGATGCCTGAGGTGTCGTCTGGTTTAAAAAAATTCTGATTCTAGCTAGTCAACGTTTATTTTGGGATAATTTTAGAAAATTAGTTAGAACTTAAGAACAATTGCAGAGACAGGACAGACAGTTCTTGCATGGCCTTCGCCCAGCTTCCCATTACCTCGCGTGACCGCGGAACACCTGTCAAGTGGAAGAAACCAGCGGTAATTGGTACATCACTATTAACCGAACCTGGACTTTCCAGATTTCACTAGTTCTTCCACTAACACCTCTTCCGTCTTCCGGGGTCCGATCCAGGTCCGGAACTGCATTTGGTCGTCACATCTCGGTCTCCTCCGATCTGTGAGCTTGTCTACGGCCTGCTCTCCGTGACCTTAGGCACATCATAGCTCTGAAGGCAGGCTGACTTTCTCAGACACTGCGACACTGAGTCGCAGGAAAAAGTGCCACGTGGCGCATGCAAGGGCCCACAGACGACTAAATGGGGGGTGATCTGGGCCGGGGGCGCCTCCAGCTGTGACCCGGGTCACCTGGTCTCCGGCTGTTACCAGATTCAGAGCTAGATTTCCGCCACTTGGAAGAAGAGACCCATTTCATTTCCACCGCGGGCCTCTGCACGGACATGGCTACCCAACTCCAGGGACTAAACTGGCCGGTTTTACAAGCTGGGAGTGACTGCATGTCACTCCCCTGGAATCCTGCCGCAGACTGGCAGTTGACTGAAGGTTAAAAAAACAAAACAGAACAAAACTGAAAACTTACCTAATGACTGAAAACAGGCCAATGTTTTAGGCTATCTACAAAAGCTGCACTCCATGTCCAGCGTCCACCCATGGCGGGGTGACCCCACTGCGGGGGCGTGGGGTGACTCTGCGTCCCCGAGCGCTGGCATTGCGGGGTTAAAGGCGTCTCAGCCGCTAGGGCTGTTTAACGGTGTCCTCCATTCTGACTGCTACACATGCGTAGTACTAAGGGGTACGTGGTCCCGGGCGGGGGCTGGGAGTGAAGGGGGGGACCCTCCTCGCAGGAGAGGAGCTCCCTCGAGGAACGAGGGCGCCAGCTCCATAAATGCGCGCGCGGTCCCTGAGACTCTCCCTTTGCAGCGTGCCCGTGGGCGCAATTCTCCCCTCCTACGCTAGGACCTGATACCCTCCGGGGAAATATCTGGGGAGGTGTCCTCACGGGGCCGTCTTTGAAGGCATTTTTTTAAAATAATGATTTCATTATTAGTTTTGAATATACAGAACACTGGTTAGACACTTTCGTAGTTTACGAAACGATCCCCCGGCTGCTCTTTCTCCCCACTGACTCTTCGCCCAGTCGTCACGTTGCCGCTGACTGCGTTCCCCGCGCCGGCTCCCCATCCCCGGGACCGGTGCCGCTGACTGCGTTCCCTGCGCCGGCTCCCCATCCCCCGACCGCCCATCGGCTACTAGCTTGCACCTCTTTGACCCTTACCTCTCTCTCCCAGCCCCCGCCCCTCCCTGCTGGCCATCGCCAGATAGCTCTCTATGTTGGTGAGTCTGTTTTCGATTAGTTTGTTCTTTTTGCTGCTTAGATTCCGCGTAAGTGAAATCATACGGCATTTGTGTGTGTGACTCACTGCACCCAGCATGGCCACCTCCAGGTCCCCGTGCTGTAGTGCACGGCGGGATTTGCCTTCAGTGAAGGCTCAGCATCAACGCAAAGGCAGCTAATGCTGACCGTCGAGAACCTGTTTCCCTCAGTTCACTAAAAATGTGATTATGAACACTTATCTAGTCCCCTTCTGCGATGGTGTGCGGTTTTATGATCACTGCTGTGTGCGTTGCGTTGCTTTGTTTCTAATGGGGGGACACTCTGCTCCGGCGATAGGAGACCAAGCAGTATTTTGCCAGGAAGACGGCACCCCGCTGGAGTTGGGGTAATGCTGCTGGGAATCAAACACCCAGACCCGGGAGTGGGGACATGTGAGACAGGCCACAGCTTTTCAGTGGCCCCGACTGCGGCCGTGAAAAACTGCAGCCAAACCCATGCCTTAAAAAAAAAAAAAAGGGCACTTTTACGTGGTGTATGATGAGTGAGCAGAAATTCAGTACATGCAAGTTTTTCTCTTTTGGATGAAAAAGCTAAACTATTAGACTTCATATTCAGCTGCGATGAACTAATCTGACATGAAGCCATTTCCACTGAGCCACAGGCCGGAAACCGAAGGCCCACTGGAGCCAGGCGGGGCACGTGGATGCGCGAGGGGCCAGAGGTAACGCAGCAGGGAGTGGCGGGGGCCAGGACGCGCTGGACAGCACAGCTCTGTCCAGGCTCAGGGGCGGAGGTGCCTCGGATGTCGCTGACGCCTCACAGGACGGTCAGATACTGCGTTGCCAGATCTGATTTTTTAAGAGAAGACAGAAGGCTGGATTTTTATGCAAGACTCCCAAGATTTAAATGTTAGCAACTACTATTCATCGTGTGGGCTGAACATGGCCCAGAAGGCCCCAATATTAAGCAGTAATGGAAAGCACGATAGAATCTCTTCTAACTTATCTTCCTATCCGAAGGCCTTTACGACGGTTTCATATGAGAATCAGAAGAAACAGGTATACGGGTTTGAGACGAGACACCAAAGGAACTCCAAGGGAAATCTCACGTGATGATGAAAGACTAATTCAAGGCATGTCGATTTAATGTTAACAGCCGACCAAAATTTCTCGGGCACCAGAACCAAGTTTCTCTAATGAAATTCAGTAATGACACCTACTTGTTCTTAGAGCAATTTGGACTTCTACAACTTCTCCTCCTCCTCATTTTCCGGATCATAACATGCAAGTACAAGGGAGTCGAATGACTTCCCAAGGCTCTGAGACAAGTCGGTGGCAGACTACGAGAAAACGGAACCTTCCAAATTCTAGTGATTGTTCTTGCCCAGCATGGCTGCCCAGGTGACCTAGTCCACGGATACCTGCTATCCACTATTTTGTTTAACTCACCCTAGTTGATAACATTCTAATACTACAGCACACGGGCCATTACAGACAATTTAGTTCATGAGTTCTCAACTTTCCTCTGCTTCCGTTTTGTTCACACGCGCGACACCTCACCAATGGAAACGCTCCTGAAGTGCAGTTACTCGTGACTTGCCGTGGAGAGAGAGGCTCAGCGGTGCGGGGCGCGAAGGATGTGTCCGCGGAGGCGCCAGTGCCCCTTGCAGAGACTGTCTTCCGTCTGCACCCCCGCCGGCCCGCTCCCTCCCCCGGCTACCAGCTACTGGGCTGGTCTGAGGTCCCTCTTACTTTTCACCTGACAGGTTGAGAAACGGAGAACACGCTGACGACCGACTTGCCCGAGCCCAGAACTCGGTCTCTGTAACCCACACACAAGGCAAGGAGGGGAATCTAACGTCTTCGACTCGTCTCAAAGATGTCATCACAGGCCGGGGGGTGGGGGGTGGCTGTTTTGTCGTTGTCTGATGCCCGGATGCAAGGTTTCTCTTACCTCCCATCCTTCCATTTCCAGGCCTCTCTTCCCATATATGTCATAGATGGCTCTGGTCTGGGGGTCACTGAGCACTGCAAATGAAAAAGCAGACATGTCACCGCGGACAGAGTGCAGTCTTCGGTCCTGCCGCCGCTGCCATCGGGCAAGTCCCCTCTTCTTGCCCCCCCACAACCAGAGCCTTCCTAGAGACCGTTTCGCTCCCTGTGCGCCTTTCTTCCTAATGCTTTTCGGATCCAATGAGGCCGTGTTTAAGTGTGGCTACAAATGACAAACACCAGATTCTTGTGCCCCGGCCACTCCTAACTGCGAGGCGCTGGCAGGAAGCTGCACGGACCTGTCGCTACAGGACAGGTGTAGTTAAAGGGTTTAGTAAGCTTCCACCGCAGTCCATCAAATACCTTGGCTTGAAAGAGTTAATTCTCGTTTCTAAAGAAGCTTAATGTAAAACTAGGGACAGGCTCTGATACTAGGAAAGTCTGATTTACTGCTTATCTGTAGAGTCTCACTAACTCCTGAGACAGTCTATTTTTTGCGCGCCTCTCCGCTTTATTTGGAAATCATTTTAAAACACACAAACACCTGTCACTACGGTGCTGGCCACATCACCTAACATACATCCGAAAAGGATGTGTCAGTCAGGCTGGGAGCTCGGCAAGTTTAAATGTCAGTAGAGGAAAGAGCCATTATCTTCCTCCTCTGCTCTGCCAACCTCTTGAGACCTTTGAATCTTCTCTCCCCTGAGACTTCCTATACAGTTTTAGTTAGGCCTAATTAACAAACGATGTAAACGATTCTATCCACATCCAGATCTAATGGGGAAGAAAGAAATGCTGACCCCTGGAAAACGCGGCATCTAGCTTCTCGTGTTACTCTCCAGGATTCAATAAGGAACATTTATTCACGATTTTACTTGAGCTTCCTTCTAGGCTCACGCCGGGGCGGGCCTGCAGCTGCAGCACTTTCACGAGCATGGTAGGTTTTCCTGGTAACTCTTCCCCAGATCTCCAAAACGACTGAAAGCAGTCACACAGGTAACTCAGACGACAGAGTACCATAAATGGAGCAGGCTTTGGGTTGGGACCACCACGTAAGTGGTGTGAAGAGAGTTAAACGTGGTAAAGACGCGAGGCCGACTGGGCACACACACCGTGAGCCACGGCCCAAGTTCCACTGGTCATTAAAATCTAACTTTTTAGTAAAAGTATAAAGTGAAATATAGCATATGCTTTTATGCCTACAACAAGAAGTCTTTATTTTGTAAAGAAACACATTATTTAATTTTTGGCCTGTCTAAGGAATGAATTGCCAAATAGCTCTGAAATAACTTATTTTACTTGGCATACATCTTAAGAGTGATTTAATATTTTTAGAATTTTTATTTTTAAAATAGTGGTAAAATATACGTGACATAAGACTGATCACTGCGACCATTTTTAAGCATACAATTTGGTGGCATTAGGCGCATTCACCATGTTGCATGTCCACCATTTTTCTTCATCTCAGACAGTAAACTGTAATTATTAATGACTTAATCAGTGTTTTATAAACAAAGAGATCACAACATATTCTTTCTGAAATACATAAAATGTAATTATAGACATCTAGATTACCTGATTCCATTTCCTGCTAGCTTTCTGAACATCATTTTCTTTCTTTTGTGAGAACCTTTCCTCAACTGAACACAACTGAGCCAATAAAAGTCACTTTCGCGTGAAAAAAGGTCCTTGTATCTTCTCACAAAGAAGAGGATAAAGCAAGCTCACCGCGACGACCAGCCTTTCGTCTCCGAGGCCCCCCCGGAAGGGCACGGCCGACGGCCTGAACCCCGCGACGACCAGCCTTTCGCCTCCGAGGCCCCCCGGAAGGGCACGGCCGACGGCCTGAACCCCACGACGACCAGCCTTTCGCCTCCAAGGGCCCCCCAGAAGGGCACGGCCGACGGCCTGAACCCCGCGATGACCAGCCTTTCGCCTCCGAGGGCCCCCCCGGAAGGGCACGGCCAACGGCCTGAACCCCGCGACCCCTCGGCTTCTCTGTGCTGCTTCAACTCTCGTTTTCTACTTACCGGATGCGAATCGACTTCTAAAGCAAAATGCTCCCCTTTCAAAGGCCCCGGGCCGTGCAAAGCGCTCAACCAACCAACCCTTTCACACACCTCCGAGGACTGTCCTTCTGTGTCCTCTACAAATCAAGCGACTCAGCAATCGAGTGTCTACTCCTGGGCTCTGCTGCGAAGCCTGGGCCCCCACTGACCTTCATATGCCTGGTGGACGAGGTTGAACAGCCGCTCGGCCTGCGACTTGAGCTCCGGGTCTCTGTGCTTGTCGGGGTGGTAGAGCATGCACAGCCTGCGGTAGGCGGCTTTCAGCTCCTCGGAGGAGGCCTAGAGGGAGAAAAACCCGGTCAGGCAGCAATCGGTGCCTCTTCAGCGCCGGCCCCGAAACGGGAGCCTGTCGGCCACCTTCCGACGCGTCTGCTGTCTACATGAAGTTACACTTATTACTTCGACAGGCCCCCTTTTCCCCAGCTAAGAAAGCGATCGGTTACGCACATCAACAGCAATCGCGTTTTGCTGGGAGATGCTATTAGACGGAATGAAGCTTGTGGTTCTATGGGGCCTGAGCTGAAACGGAAAACGTCAGAGACATTAACCTATGTTATGTGACGTGAATCACGCCAAGGTGCGCTCTACACAAAGAAAATGCTGCATGTTATTAAACGGAAATGCCATGCATTTAATCGCTTTTTCTGTCAAAAGAAATGCAATGAATATTCATCCTTAACAATCAAAGACAAATTAATAAAATTGGAAAACAAACACACATCTCTAAGTCCAACCTCTAATTCTGAAAGACAGCTTATGAAGCAGACAAAACCGCTTCACCATACTGTAGTTAAAACAAAAGCCCCCCAAACCCCCGAAAGGCCCCTGCCCCACACATACCACCCTCCAATCCTCTTAAGTAGTCACTTTGCAGGAAAAAATGTACCGTACTAAGGGCACAGAGCACAGTGATAAAAGTACACCAGGCTCTGCAGGTTTTAGCCGGGTGCGAAGACGGACCGATGATAAAAATCCGCACCTGCTTTGCCTGCCGCACAGCCACCAAGAAGCTCTCGGAGAGACTTCCTCAGAGGCCGGGGACGCTGCCGTCTCCCTGGCTGGCCCTTCGGGTCTGTTTGTGGGATCATTCTGGTGTATTAGAGATGATGCTGAATGCACAGGTTTATCCAGATGACTTGCCAAGTAAAAAATATTTTATCTTGGGAGGCAACCCCACCATTTCGGCAAAAGAAGCGCATTTCTGGGTTGCCGATGACATGACCGGAGCCCGAAAACCTGGCCACCTGGACAGAGGGTGAGGGTGCCGAAGACGGAGGGTGCCCTGGGATCAGGCCCCGGGACACAGAGCCACAGGGCAGCGGTCACAGCGACACAGTCACGGGACCGAGGTTATTAGGGAAAACAAACTACATTTTTCTACAATTTCCACAATTTTCCAATATCTTCCCATTCCAAGACTAATGAGTTTTTTCATCATTGAGAAAAGGCAAAATTTACTTTGTAATATTGTTTGGCATGTAAATTAAATATTTTCGATTGGAAAATATTTAAAATAAGTCATTCGGATGCAAGAAAACCAGAAAACTTATGCAGGTTTACCAGAGGTTTAAGACAATGAATTCCAAAGAATAACAAGAAAAAGACAATAACTGTGACCCAAAAGACAAGCGAGGGCACGTGACATGTCAGTCGCAGGTGCCTGAGGGGAGGCCCAGGTGCCTCTCAGACCGGCTTCCTCGTCCGAGGAGCGGATGGCTGGGCGGCAGACCGAGGAGCAATCCTAACTTCACGCGGTCGTCATTCGGAACAGGGCCACTCGGCGTGGCCAGACGTTTGTTCGCAGAGGCGCCTGTGCGCAGCCCGCCGTCTCCATCGGCTGCGTCCTGACAGGCCCCACCCACCACCTCCCTGGGAGAGGGTCGCAGGTCTGCCCGCGCCCGCCGTCCTCGCGGCCACCGTCCCTTCGGTGCGGCCTCCGAGGATCACGGCGCTGGCCACTTGTCGGTGACCGCCCCCCTCCTTCCTCTCCAGCTGCCCGCCGCAGCAATCCGCTCTGTGCCAGGACCCCGACCTTCGAGTTCAGTGGGTAAGGAGGCGGGCGCCGGCGGCAAATGGCCTGTGTTGGGAGACCGGGGCTGGTGGCAGGAGCTTTCTGACCCTTGGCTTTCTCATCTGCGGAAGGGGCCAACGGCAACTGTCAGGCCGGCGTGAGGACGGAACGGGCCAGCGACAGCAAAGGGCTTCGTGCAGCGCCCGGCGCTCGGCAAAGGCGCCCGCACTGCTGCCCTTAAAACCTTCCGCGTTCTCACCTCGAGCCTGTGGACAACAGCACCCCGAGTCGCCGCGAGGGGGAAACGAGGTCACTCAGGGACAAGCGCCTGGCGGGAATTCAGGCGGGAATTCAGTCGCGTCAGCCGCCATCCGCATCACGATGCAAAGTCAGGCGCGGCCCTGGGACGCCGCGGAAGCGCTTGGCCCCCAAGGCCGCCCTGTCGGCAGCGCTCCCCGAGCCTCTGCGCACGCTGCTCCGCTCCTGACGCTCAACACACGAGACTCCGCGAGAGCCGGGCCCGGGCGGGTCCCTTTTCTTTTCCTGGTTTCTTTCCCTGCCAGTGTCGATTACGCAGTTCTTGCCCCGCCTGCCAGTATGCCGTCTGTACCAACCCCACTGTTTCCATCAAATAGGTAACAGTTAACTAATGGGAAATAAAACACATCTTCTCCAGGTAGATTTAGGTACGCGATGATGTGGAAGGGGCCGTTCCTCCCTGCAGAGCTGTTCCAAGTTATTTTCTTTCTGCAAATTTTAATGGTCCTTTCCAGCATCTCATAAAAGTTACGGGCGCAGGGTTAGACAGATCTGATGGACCTGGGTGAGATTCCTTCCTGGCTCTTAAAATCCAACGAGATGACGAGGGAGTAGGTTACCTAGTTTCTTTAATCACAGTAATAAATGGCTTAATGTGCTATTGATTAAGTACTAGAAGTGAGACGTTTCATTTTTAATAAATACCCTGTTCAATAAAAGGTTAGATTGGGTCTTTCATCATAATGGAATAGATAAGGTCACTGGTTCAATACTTCCTAGATGATAAACTCGTTCATTATCATAAAAATACTGGTATTTCGAAATATGTGATATTAAAAATGATACCTAAAAGTTGCATATGAATTTCTAAAATTCTGTAAGATTAAGAGATGTACTGAGCTTTAAGTCTGAAAAGGTTCATCTCAATCATCTGGTTATAATTTCAATAAAAAATATAAATTCAACCTTGCTAGATCATAAATTCATAGTGAAAAGGTCTTCTGTGGCCACACCGCAGAGTTTAGTGGTCTGTTAACATTGTCGGATTAGATGCTACACAACACAGAAAATGAAATTCCCATAATAAGGCACAAAAAAAGAAATAAAATGCATAGAGACTGGAAGATAAAACTGTTTTTACAGATGTCATCTATGTAGAAAACCACGAAGAGTCTACAAAAAAGCTACTAAGTGATTTTTATCAAGGTCACGGGGTATCAGGTCAATATGCAAACATCAATTTATTTCTACAAACTAAAAACTGAAAATTAAGAAGACAATACCTTTAGAGCATTATCAATAAACACAAACTACTTAGGGATAAATTTAACACGATTGTGCAAAAACTGTACATTGCAATACGCTGCTAACAGAAATGATAAACCATCTTTGTGCATCAGAAGACTCAATACTATTAAGACGTCAAATTTTCCCAAAGTGATCCACAGATTCAATGCAATCCAATCAAAATCCCAGCAGGCTTTTTATTGGGTAGAAATTAACAAGCCAATTAAAAAATTTATATGAAGAAACAAAGGCTATAGAGCAAAAAGAAATTTCACTTTCCCAGTTATTTTACTAGCCAAATAACTGAAAAAGAACTGGAAGATTCAGTACTGGATTTCGAGACTGACATGGCTACAGCGACCAGGGCAGTGTGGTACTTGTGGAAGAATAGTTATACAAATCAACGGGACACGAGCGAGGCCACAAACGGACCCCTTTCTGTATGGCCCGCTGATTTGTGACAAAGGTGTCGAGAAAGCTCAATGAGGAAAAGACAGTCTTTTCAATAAATGACGTTAGTAGTGAACATCCATACACAGAAAAATAAAACTTGACCCATATCTTGCATCGTATCCAAGGGAGAAATGAAGACTTTCCCAGATAGACACAAGGTAAGGGAGTGTCCGGCCAGAAAGGCCCAAGGGGTTGAAATGAAGGGGCACGGGGTCGTACGGGGTCCCCCCTTATCTGCGGTTTTGCCATCAGTGGTTTCAGTTACCCGCGGCCAACCGTGGTACAAAAATATTAAATGAAAACTTCCAGAAAGAAACAGCGCGTAAGGTATAAGGTGTGCCGTTCTGGGCAGTGTGATGGGATCTCGAGTCGCCCCACTCTGCCCCACCCAGGACCCGAGTCACCCCTCTGTCTGGTGTCTCCGCGCTGTCTACAATCTCTCCCTATTAGTGCATCAGCAGATACCCTGGGGGTCAGATCGTCCGTCATGGCATCGCAGAACTGTGCCCAACAAACCCTCATTTTACTTAATAATGTCCCCAAAGTGGGAGAGCAATGGTGTTGGCAATCTGAATATGCCGGAGAGAAGCCATGAAGCGCTTCCTTTAAATTTCAAGATTAAAGTTCTCGACCCAATAAAGAAAAATCCTGTGCTGAGGTTGCTAAGATCTACGGTAAGAATGAATCTTCTATCTGTGAACTTTTGAAGAAAAAAAAAAGAAATTTGTACTAACTTTGCTGTCGTACCTCAAACTGCAAAGCTACAGCCACACTGCATGAGAAACGCTTAGTTAAGATGGAAAAGGCATTAAACCTGCGGGTGGAAGATGCGAACGGAAACCGCGTTCCGACGGCCGGCCGCACGTTGCGTCAGAAAACACGGCGCGTCTGCGAGGACTTCGGCGAGGGGTCCCCTGACACGCGTGACATCGAGCCATTTACTGCCAGCGAGGGAGGATCACACAGGCGCAGGCGCAGGTCTGGACTGAGAAAGAGGAAAATCGCCGGAGGGGGGAGATGGCACGTTCACGCGGCTTTCATGCAGAACGCTGCCAGAATGGTTCTATTCACGCTCAGTTATTGCTGTCGGTCTCCTCCTGTGCCTGATTTATAAGTTAAACTCGATCATAGGTACGGATGTTTAGGAAGCGACAAAGCACAGACAGGGTTCGGTGCTCTCTGTGGCTTCGGGCGTCCACTGGGGGTCTTGGCACGTTTCCCCCGTGGATGAGGGGTGGGGGGCTCCTGCAACTCAAAGGCGAGTGAAGAAATAAAAATCTCAGTAAAGGAAAATACACGGGCAGTCGCGACAGCTAGTATTATTGTAAAAGCGGTTTGTAACTCCACTTTGTTTTCTACAGAATTTAAGAGACTGATACACTTAAAATGTTAGTCTAAAAGCTAGTCCTATGGTAACTTTGGCCTGTAACTTTGCATTTTGTTTTTTATATAATAAGACACTAATGCATATAAAATAAAACAATGATTCGTCTATTGTTTGGACACCCAATGCATAAAGACGTAATTCTACGACATCAACAACTGAAAGGTAGAACAGAGCTATAAAGAAAGAGAGGTTTTGTACATTATTGAAGTTAAGCTGGTATAAATTCAAATTAGAGTGTTAAAACTTTAGGACATTGAATGTGATTTAAGATGTTAAATATAACCACAAAGAAAATGGTTATAAAACACATATAAAAGGAAATGAGAAGGGAAAATGTTTCAGGACAAAAAAAAAAAAAAAACAGCTAAATGCAAAGGACGGTAATGTGGGAGACGGGGGACGAACGCTGTCGGGTGCATAGAAGACTAATCGGCAAGGGTCGGATCAAGGCCCTCTCATCAGTAATTCCTGCGAAGGTCAACGGAGTAGCACCGCCACGGAAAGGCTGGCGCTGGCAGGCGGGTCCGGGGGACAGCGCCGACGACGAGCAGTCTGTAAGAGTCACGCTTCCGATGAGAAGACACAGGCAGGTTAAAGGCGAAAGGATGAAACCAGACGTTGTGAATAGGAATCAGTCACACGGGTGGCTGTACTAATATCGGATAAAATAGACAGTAAATCAAAAAAGGTTATAGGACACAGAGGACATGAGGGATTAATAAAAGGCTCAGTACGGCAACGATGTGACAGTTATAAAAATTTACGTACTTAATGACAGACCACCAAAAATACAAAACAAAAATGTACAGAAGTGAAAGGAGAAAGTTTCACGGTGAGAGAGATTTCAATATCCCAATCTCGATGGACAGAACCACCAGGCAGAAGAAAACACAACAAACCCACTAGATCTAACGGACACAGACGTTCTACCCAGCAACAGCAGACACCCCATCTTCCCAGTGCGCTTGGGACATTCTCTAGGACAGACCACATGCGAAGTCACAAGCGAGGTCTCAATAGGTTTATAAGTATAGATGTCCTACAAAATATATTCTCCAACGACAGTGGAATGAAGTTACTTAGAAATCAGCAGCAGGAGGAAAACTGGAAAACTCCCAAATTTGTGGAAATTAAACAACACATGCTTAAATAACCAATGGATCAAAAAAGAAATCACAAGGAAAATTAGGAAATACTCAACGGATACATGGAAATAAATGAAGCAGACCGAAATTTATGGAATGTAGCTAAAGCGGTGCTGAGGAATTTACAGCTATAAATGTTTCGAGTAAAAAACAAGAAAGGTCTCAAATCAACAACCTAACTTGACAACTTAAGGAACTAGAAACAAAGGAACAAACTAAACTCAAAGCTAGCAGAAGGAAATGATAAAGATTAGAGCAGAGATAAATGAAATCAAGACACGGAAGATAGAGGAAACTGATGAAACCCAACGTTGGTCCTTCGGGAAGATCAACACAGAACCTTAGCTAGATTGACTAAGGGTAGAAAGAGAGAAGATTTAAATCACTAAACTCAGAAATGAAAGTGGGCTATTACTGCTGATGCCATAGAAACAATAGGATTATATAAACAGACTTTATAAATAGGACTACTAGACTTGTAACCAAAAACTGCATTCGCCCACTCCTCAGATGCAAGTACTTTCAACTCTTTTAGCATTTTTTTCTCATTTATATTTCTGAATATGCTTATATAGCTGGCCCCCCCATACTCGTGGGTTTACCATCTACAGATTTGACCGACCGTGAATCAAAAACATGTGACTGTAGATACAGTCCAAAGCGGAATCCAACAGTACACTATGAGCACATTTCTTCTCCTGAACAACTTTTTATTTTTCCTGGAGGTGAGAGCTGCCTTGTTCTTGCCATCTGCTTTAGTTTTCCTACATATCGAACACAGGTTCTTCCCCAACTCCGCGTAGTAAACACCTCTCAAATACAAAGAGTTCATCGATCCCGCGTTCCTCCCCTAAGAGGCGTTCCTCCCACAGCTCTCTGTTCCACACTGACGTTAGGTTAGACCAGACGTTCAGCACCCTTCACTGGGCCATTTCCTGTCACCCTCTTCCAGGGTAGGTAGCTCCCGGGTCAGTCCCCTCTGGTCTCTTTCTAGCGTTTATTTTCGTGGACATCAACCTCTAGTAGTTTCCTTTACAAAGACTGGTTGGGAGGTAAGTTTTTAGACTTTGCATCTCTCAAAATGTTCTCATATGCTACCTTTGTACTTGATAACTAGCTGTTGAGTATAGAATTCTAGCTTAGAAGTATTTTTCCCTGAGGATTTTTAACTGCATGCTCCACTGTTTGCTAGCTCACAGGACTGCTGGTGAGACAGCCACGGTCCTTCCAGAAACTTTTAGGACTCTTTAACCTAGGATTTCCGAGGCCCTTTTAGGGGGTCCACAGGTCGAAACGAAGCTGTTTTATTTTTTTCTTTTCCTCATTTTCTCCTAACTATACAGTGGGATTTTCTTGAGACCACGTGATGTGTGATGACATCACTGTTCTGATGGTTAATGAAATGCACACCTGTGTATTATGTTTTCTAGAAATTTCCAGGTGTATTTTTAGGGTAAAACATGAGTTTTCAGATTAACTCAATTGTTTCTCAACTCTTTTACTGTGTATTCGACTAGCTCTCTCTCATCTTATCTGCTATGATATCTGTATATTATATATACCTTTACACGTAGCTTCATTATTTTTCAATAGTGATTTTGAAACCCTTACGTCTTCCTTGAAATAAATACAAGTTTACTTTGTGTCTTGTTTTACGTTTTACCAATTATCTAATTTTAATTTATAATGAAAGATTATTAGCTATAACCTATGGAAACAAAGCTCTTTGGGGCCCTCGATAATTTAAGAATGTAAAGGGGTCTTGACATCAGAAAGTCGAGAATGGGTAGATTGGGGGGAGCCGTGGGAACAAGCAATGTGCACGCGTCAGAGGTTGGCTCCTCTCACCTCACACGTCTGTCGCCCTGAACCACAAGGGGGCCAGGAAGTACAGTCCCAGCACGTGCTGGGCAAGCCAAGGGCCCAAAGGTTTGGTGCACAGCATGCGTAACCTGACACTTTGAAGACCTAATAGAGCCTGCAAACAAAAACTGAGTAACACCCCATATTTACGTTCACTTTAGGGACAGCAAAGCCATCAGGATATTTGCTGCCGAAGCCTGTCATTTCAAGCTCCAACTTTCCGGCTATATCTGCATTGCTGTATTTCAGCAACTAAGTGTCCACAAACTATATTCTACTGCATTTTGGGAAGTCTGCCTAATCACCACAATTGAAGATTCATTACTGTCCATATGTTCCACGACAATCTAATCGAAATAAACTGCATCAGCTAATAAAAACCTGTAATTTTTGACGATGCTTGGTACGCATACAATTGAAAGGGAAAAACAGATTTCAGAGTTAATTAACACCAAGACAGCATGGGCGCTTTGTGCTGAGTCAGGGCCGCTAAATGAAGAGAAAGGGTGTTCGCCATTACGTGGTGTCACTGAGCAGATCGTGATTATGCTGGGACGAAGCCACTCACTCATCAGGCACTGAAACGCCACCACTGAGCCAGGCTTGGAAAAATTTCCTGCTTCGTTCCGTAAAGGCTCCCACTGGTTGGAAGCGCTGCCCATGCAAGGCACGGCCATGCTGTGACAGCGTCTTCCGGGCCTAGCGCAGACGAGTGGAACATCTCCGGAGGGCCTGCACGGAGTCCCCAAACACGGGGCCCATCTGCGGACAGTAAGAGAGCCCGGCGACGTACGCAGACTCGGCCGCTACGTCGGGCACAGGGCAGACGGTACTAGCTCGTTCTGCCTGAGCCATCTTCGTAAGGAGCATCTCAAGTAGGACAGGATGTCAAGTGAGACCTAAGTCTATTGTAGAAATGCAGCCTTATTTAACCGACGGAAGAAAGAACTGTAAAAAAAAAAATCTAATCCACCTGAAGCTTGTTTACTTTTGCAAATGTCATTACTGGTGCTAGAATAAAAGATGATAAACAAGTAACCTTTTCCACCGCAATCAAGAAACAGGAGAGGAAGATAATCAATAGCTGCCAGACGGAAAAGGACAGGCCCAGCAGGGGACGCGGGCCTTCCCCGCCTCGCTCTCCGCGCCTCGCTCTCCCCCAGCCTGGGCTCACCTGGCCCCAGCGCAAAGTTGCGTTGGCGTTTGTCCTCTTCCTCCTGTACCTGACTTTAACTGATTTTCGAAAGTGAAAATGTAGATTTTCCAAACTGGTAACTGATAAACTCTAATATATCCTTCTAGAATGATTTGCTGCCAGAAATGCAAAGCGATCACAGCCTTACCACTGCAACTCAGTGCCTCTGCTGAGTGCCACCCCGCTCGAAGCACCACAGCTGGGGGGGGGGGGGACGACGGGCGGGACCAAAGAGTCAGTCCCTGCCCTCAAGGAGATTACAAACTAGGTGCATAAAACCTGCGCACATGGATTTAACGAAACAATATCCATGGTGAGGAGGTGAGTTCAGGGCAATCAGAGTTTAAAGACACATCCTGGAGGTGGAGGGATCGCTTTGGGATGCAAAAGGTGCATTTTGGATCTGCTAAGGTATTCAAGACGGGCTGGGCCCCTTCAGGAGAAAAGAACGCTCCCTGGAAAGGAGTGCACGTGGGCAGAAAGTGGGCGAGAGATGAACGTGGCCATCCACGCACCTGCTCATTCGTTCCGCAGACACGTGGTGAAGCGCCACACTGCGCTGGGCATGTGCTGGTGAACCGGGCGGCCACCGCCGTCTGACCACGCGGGGCTTGCTTTGCAGTGCAAGCCGGGAGAACGTCGCCACAAAGCAGGCAGAGCATGTAGACGTCTAACCTACAGCGAGCTTTAAAAAAGGGGCCAAGAGTGAGACGCTTTCCCGGTGAACAACAGGAAGGCACACAAGGTGTCTGGGTAGAGAACTAATGGGATCAGTTTTATTATCAGCGATATTAATGGTTTGTTAGTATTACTTTGGTATAGCTTGACTAAAACTGACAAAAGCCAACCGGAGGCCCGAAAGGAAACTACAACAGAGAGGCAGGGTTGAGACTGTGCGCGGCTGGGCAGCAGCTTAGAAGTCGAAATGGAAACGAAGGGATCACGTGGGCTGGAACCAGAGGATTCGGGACTGGGTGGGTCTCTGGGACAGGTGAGAGGGGCTCAGCGTGCAAGGTCGGGCGTGGACGCACAGGTGTGGGAGAAACTGGGTGGCAATCAGCCCTTGGGACAAGGTGAACTCAAACACCTAAGCACGATGCCCAGAAGGCAGAGATGCGGGCCGGGAGCCATGCTGGTGAGGACCGAGCCTGGGAAAATTCTGCGGAGGACAGAGAATGAGCACCTGGCAAGGTGGAGGAGGAGGACGCAGAGCACACAGGGGCCCGAGGGGATTTCGAGTTCCCAGTGGTGTCACAAGCACTCATATGGACGTACAGCAGGAAAACTGTTCCACTGACACCTCCTTATTTAATACTTTAACACTCACGAAACATCTTAGGGTTGCTACGAGAACCCCCATTTTACAGACAAAAATAGTGAGGATGGAAAAGATTAAATGACTCGTCTAAGATGGACATGGGCCTTGACCCAAAAGCTGGCCAGAAATTAGTAACGTGCGTAGCCTGGCTCAAATCAAACTCAGGTCCATAAAGCAGATACTTTCAGGAGTGAAAGGTGACCTACGGAGAGGGACCAGATCTTGACAGTACGCCTACCAGACAAAAGACTCATCCGAATCATGTAAAAGAACTCCAACACATCAATATGAGCATTCCTTACTACCTTTCTACTCATGACACTGATAAAAATACACTGGCATTTACTTTCCATAATATGCCCATTACTATGCTAGGCACTTATGCATTCTTGCTTAATTCTCCCAACAGCCTTATGGCAAAAAAAAAAAAAAAAAAAAAAAAAAAATTACTGTCTGGATTTTATGAATAAAGAAACAGGCCCAGAGAGGTTAACTACCTTGCCTCTGATCAGGCTGCTAGAAAGTCAGACTTGAACCTGACTTCGAGGGCTTTGCTCTTGAAGTTGCTGACCCCTTTTCAAAGCTCCACTAACGTATCTGGCCTTTCCAAATAATCACCAACAAACGCCCCGGGGCCTAACGCTTCAGCTGTCCCGTAACACGCCCGTGCTGACTACGGGGGTCCGGTGGACACACCGCACTTCACAGGACCTTGGAAGTTGGCCTCCTGTGGTCATTTCGAGACTTCACTTCGGAAAGGTGGGCTTTAGAGAGAAATATCATGAATAAGTCAGAAAAGCGAAACAGGAGGGTGAGCAAACCGGTCCAAGTTTCTGTAACTAGGAATAACCTTTGACCCTTAAATTCCACTTAGAAGGAACTTTGAAAATTCACAGAACCCATTACCCCCAAGATGGCAATATAAGTTCGAAAAAGTCTTAAGCAATCAGTCACAACAGAATTCTTAAACACCAAAAAGGAAGGCAAGGCCCACGTGCCCTTTGAGGCTTGTGGGGCAGAGGGTGACGCTCACAGCACCCATGGGCCGCAGCGGCAGGAGTTCTGGCTCCTGATCAGAGGTCACGTCAAAGGCTTAGGCAATATCTTCCTACCGCCACTGCACGACTGTTTTCATTTCTCCTCCTGGCCACGTCCAGATGCTTATTTGGTGCCTTTGAGACACAACAGTTAAAAAAAAAAAAAAAAAAGCCAATATCTCAGAGAAATGAGCTCAGGTTCCTTTACGGGTCCAAACTAGTGGTCTGGATCCCACCTTCGCATCAGGAGTTTGGCTCATGGTTCCCTAAAACCCTGACCTTACGCTTTCGCTCATCCGGGTCCATCTGCCACGTCCCGCCCACACGCGCAGACTCCTTGTGGCTGACGTCTGCTGGCATTTTACTCCCAGGAACGTTCTGGCTCCCGCGAGCTCGGGTGGGCGCGCCGTGTGCTCCTCGCCCGCAAGTCCAAGAGCCAAAGAGGATCCCGGCACAGGCCACCCTCACAGAGGTTCCAGCTGCGAGCGTCCCCCGGGGGGCGTCTGTGCGACGTGTGTGCCACAATGGGGCTCACGAGCAGCGATACTGCCAAAAGTGTTCTCATTTGGGGGGGGAGAGGGGCCCCCTTTTAAACATTTATGCTATTTTAGTTTTTCATCCCTATTAGTTGTCTTAAATCATTTCTTGAACAAGGTAGGGTATAAATAAAATACATAAGTAAAATTAAAATGAACATTTAATAAAAAGGTGAACATTACAATTTGACGGCCGCATAAAACCTACAGCTCGTGTGCCTAACATTTTCTTCTCCGTTGTTTTATTACTGAACTCCCAGCAAATGTAAAAGCTTTCAATTAGATTCTCTTTAAGAAAGCAAAAAATGAGGTATTTTCGTAGATAATGCAGAGCTAGAGCATTAAAATTTCAAGAAGCAATTGTTTGAAATGCCCAAAGCAGAAAGGTAATAACTAGCTTATGGTTCGTTAAAGAAAACATTTTTAAATTTCACCTCATGCTGTTGCTGATCACATTATGAGATGAATTGGAAGAACTAGCTGCATATCCTAACGGCTCCCTCTCTACCCAGAGGCAAGACGACCAGAGGCCTCTGGTCCCCCTGGGAGTACTCCTGACCCGCAGTGCTCAGTTGTGTTGTCCATGAAAGGCAGAACCTTTGCCTCTGATCGGATCCTCCCCTCTCTGCCCGGTCTCTTCAAAGCTGACAGCTCACAACCTTATCTTTGGGGCCCACACCATCTTTACCCCCGATGCTTTCTGCACTATACCTCGCACCCTACTCTTCTGCTTAGCCCCAGCTTCTGGAAACCCCGCCCCACTGCCCTCCAAGTCAAACTCATGACCTTGCAGGAGGCAGAGAGATAACTGTCTTTGGAAGAAAATAAACTCAATCTTTTGAACACAGAGAGCAAAGAAAGCTTTGGGAATTCATAACCTAATGCTAACCATAAGTTCTGGCACCGTTTTTCATTAGTACAAGATGGACAGCAAATGTAGCCAGGATGAAGCATAACAAGGCTTCATCAAAAGCTTGTACATGTATATCTTTGTAAAATAAGCAAAACCTCATGCTTATCAAAATTCAAGAAATAACAATAAATATTAACTAAATATCTACCAAAGCCGGGCATTTGATACATAGTCTCACTACACTGGAATGCTCCAATATACAACGTCCTGGCTCAAGGTCAAGTCCTTAATACACTGTTACCTGTTATCTACATCTCAATGTCAAAGAAAACGCAAAGAGGTTAAACTACTAGCCTAGAGGCACAGAAACTCCTAGAAGAGTCAAACCGGGTTCCCACGCTGGCAGAGTTCCACAGTGCTGTCTCCTTGCGCGCTCTCAGAAACTCTACCAAGCACTGTGGCAGATAATTAAACAGAACTTTGAAATGACCTGTTCAAGGTCACTCGAGTGACAGTGTGTGCTGAAACTCCTGCTCCTAATGACCGTGCCCCTCGGCCTTTATTTCCAGGACACTGGAGAAATGTGATCCTCTGGGTAAGTTAGGTTTTTGGACAACGAAGGCTTACATCCTACTTGCGCGACGCACACAGTCCAAGCGGGGTCATGGTCCTCAATACTAAACTTTGAACATAACGTCATAGATGAGACACTTACTGAGGAATGACCTTCTCAGACCCAGTTTTATAGCCCTAAGACTAAATCACCCGCCTGTAATGAGGTTAGATGAGTAATGAATCAATAAACACACACGCCTCACCTATTTAGCGGGGCCTGAGTGTGCCTAGTTGACGACCCCCGTATCAGTTTCTGCACAGGGCCAACCCATTCTCACTGGGGGTTTAGGTGACCTTGCTCCCTGGTCGATCCTGATGGTGAGAAGTGGCCCTTTCCTTCCCTCTGCAGTCCAATCCCGAATGTCTGCCCCACTCTGTGGTGTGACCTGCAGCCAGAGAAAGAAACCCAGACAACCAAAACTTGTGTAAAGAACACCGTAGCCTATGCCAGGGAAGGAACGAAAATGCAGGGCCTTTGGGAAAACGTTTTATTGGTCGGTGATGATTCTAGTTTCATGATTGCTCTGAGGATGAAGATCCTGGAACACCCACCTACACTCGTGCACTACAAGAAGAAAACCTTTTTACTTCAGTTTATTTTTTACTCATCAACTCTGTGTGTGTGTGTGTGTGTGTGTGTGTGTGTGTGTGTGTGTTAGGTATTTAAAACTTGAAAAGGAGCTTGGCTTCTTTAAGGCTAAAAACGACTGGGATGAGAGATCTTAAAACTTGGTTATTCACACTGCTGAATGACATACACAAAAACGAAACTTTCAAAGGTAAATTCAACATCGATAAAGCAGGGATTAGTGTAAATTATTTAGGAATAAATTAGGTTTAACATATGTCAATTAAAATGTTTTCAAAATGTATAAAGATCAAGAACATTTCACTCTGATTTATTGTTCAAGAATCCTTTCTCCAACTACATTTTGGAAAATCATCTCAGAACTCTCAGCTCAGTTAGATTTTAGGCACCTGATGATGCATCTGACTATACAAGCCAGAGATGGCACTCTGGTTTGTGTGCCCAGGTAATGACAAACTACTCTTCCCCACAACGTGTGGCAGGCAGACAAAAGCTCTACTCCCATCAGAAAATCCAGAACACTAGAGAAAATGAATCATTAAAGACCCTACAAGTCTTGTGGATAGCAGAATTTGGTGGTCCTGCCTAGCTGCCTGTTTTACTCTCTGGAATACAATTCAAAGGGATATTTTAAAGTTTAACACCCAGGAAGGGAGATTCTCAAGTTGACTTCTGACATTTCTAATTACTCCAATTGTTGTAACTACATGTATTACGCTTGTAATTTTTACATTTTCAAATAGAATTCCTTGGATTTGTGTCAGGTCGCTTCTACCTGAGATTCCTAGGGAGAAGGGTCTGAACTTCTGAACACTGAGAGTTTTGAAGATACTCTTGAAGGTGGGAACAGGATCTCACCTCCTAGGGGTATACTGAAATGGCGCCAAGCTGTAGAACTGATGGCAAACACATACACAGGTGTTACCTTCTTCCCACCACTTGTCCTAATTAAAATCACTTCTACTTTTTCTGTAACTCTCCAACTAATTCACTTCGTTTCAACTTCAGGTTGACTTCCAATTTCACAAAAAAACCCTAGTAGATATCAAGTCCAGAGATCATCTTTGGAGCTTCTTGTACAGAATCCAGAGATAAAATTAGCCCAATATACCTTTTGCACTGAGTTTGTTGACCAAGGCCACACGAAGTGACTTAAGCAAGAGGACGTGTATCATAGAGATTTCACCCAAGGCCATAAACATGGGAAATGCCTTTACTCAGAGAGAAATAATTTTTTTTTTTCCTTTAAGAACTATTTCTTTGGCTCCCACCCATCAGCTGAGTAACAATGGCAGACCTTCAAATTCCAGCAGTTTATACTTTTGACAACTGTTTGCCTAAGACTCTGGCCAAGCCTATTATTATAGATCTTCTTGATTATTTGCAGCTGCCTAAGATTTAGTAAGCCTGGTCAGTGGCTGCTCAGTTACTAATAACCCAGCTAACTACCAACGAGTGACAAGAAAGGCTGATTTCAGAAAGGCTGGTTTCATTGACTGCTTTCCTTCTAAGAACCAGAGAAAACTTAAAGAATAACTAGTCAAAGAGCTTCACCCAAAGGGAAAGAAACTGAAGGCCAAAGTGATTTGCCCCAAAGCCTTACTGTCGATTATTTACAAGAACTCCAGGTGCACTATGGCAGCCTAACATGATTTGCAATTCCCCAAACTAGTTCATTGGGTGTTTTTTATAGTAAATAGCAGCTAACATATTTGAGGGGTTCTGGTGTGGGGTGCCCAGGCACACAGTACCAGAAGCAGCAGCTCTGCAGTCTGAGGACTGGTAAGCTAGGGTGACTGACTACATGGCACAGAGGTCAGGAGTTGGGGCTCCAGAATCAGACTGCCCAGGGCTGAATTCAGGTTTTCGCACTTTTTAGTGCTTTAACTTCTGGCAAGTTTCTCAATCTCTCTCTGCTTCAGTTTCCTCAGCTTTGAATCAAGAATTATTATCACACCTACCTTCAGGGCTGACTGAGAACAAGATAACATGAAGTGATAATTCAGCACTCAGAAAAAGTCAGCCGAGTTAACGTTAGGCAGACAAACCCTGACAACTCATACTTGAGGGGATTTGCCCCGGAGGCCAAACCCAGCAAGTTCTGATCGCTGAGAAATGGAGTTCGTGATTCTCTGGCAGGGCTGGGAAGACCGAACTCCGTAGCTTCGAGAGGAAGGAGCCACCTTCTGACTTGACCTTGGAAACCTTCCTGCCCTTCACGTTGAATCGTGACTGGACTAGTCGACAAGGAAACTTCCCGAGCCCCTATTCCGCGTGAGACGCTCCCTCAAGATCTTTTATTCGGAGAAGAAACAAGGTACCAGCACCGGGCATGTGGAAACGGGCGCATAGGCTGAGGCCGTCCTTGGGACCCCACTTGTCTCCCGGTTTCGGAGCTTCGCCCTAATAATCTGCAGCCTCTCAATGGAGGCTCTGTGCCCGGGAGGCCCTTCCTTCCATTTCTGGACAGACGCTCGGGGGAAAGGAGGACACGACACACGTGCCTGAGCCTGGACACATCTCAGAGGCCAGACGTCCCCAAGGAAGACTCCGGGACCGGAGGGACCCCTGGGGAGGGTCCCTGGTGGCTTTGACCTTGATGCCTGAGACTCAGTTTCCCATCCCTCCGGCCGGGGGCGATGACACGGCCCCTCGGGCGGGGCAGGCGGGCGAGTCGAGCGTGGCACCAGGTCCGGGGGACCTGGGAACTCGACTCCACCTGCACCGCCCGCACCCCGTCCCCCCCTGCAGGTGCGGAGGGCTTGGGCCTCGCCTGGACGCAGCGCATGCGGCTCACTGGCGGCCGAGAGCAGGGGCAGAGGCCGGCCGCGACACCCCCGGAGCAGGCGTCGGGGCGCTGGGGGCCACCCGGTAGGCCGGCGGTCGCGCACGTCAAGCGGGGTCACGCGGCCTGCCCGCCGGCCCCGGCTGCCCGCGGCGGGAACGAGGCGGTCGCCGCCGGCTCGGACCTCCCGAACGACGCGGCCCGGCCTCAGCCCCGACGGCGCCCCACCGCAGGCCTCACCTCCCTGCGCACGTTCAGCAACGAGTAATAGTCTTCATTGTCCAGCTCCTCCTCGCTCAAGGCCGTCGCCATCTTCGCAACCTTTCACCCCGCCAAACCGGCAAGGCCGTGCTCAAGAGGGACCGGCGATCGTGAGCGCGGACAGCGCGGGCCGGGCCGGCGGCGCCACAGCGGCCCCTGGCGGCCTGGAGCCGCGCCGCAGCCGCCCGCGCCCGCGAGCCCCGCGCCTGCGCCCTGCGCCCCCGCGCGGCCGAGAGCGGGACCCCGCGCCGGGGGCGCCGCCACGTGCTGCCCGCGGACCGAAAGCCCGGCCCTGGGGCTGTGCCAGGACTGGCAAGGGGGACGTCGCGGTCGCACCCGGCGAGCGTCACCCTCTGGGCACCGCGGGGACGGGCTCCCGCAGCACCTCCGTGTGTCCCGTGCCGGCCCCCCGTGCGGGCTGTACCCGGGGTCCACATGGCCCCTCTCGGGCCGCTCTCCGGAGCCCACCCGGCGGGAGGCTCCCCGAGGCCCCACGTGCTTGCTGACTCGCCTTTGCACAGGAAGCCTCCAGGGTGGGATCTGTTCCTGCCGCCATTGTTCTCCGCATTTTCTCTTGACCACCCGGCACCCTGCTCAGAGGGCGGGCCTCCTCATTTTCATTTTTTAGTATTGCCCTATGTTTAAGAGCACCCAGCCATTTTGTTTCCTTCCTGCTGCTTAAATGACGAGGCAGTACCCATTTGGTTCCTAATATAATTGTCCCTGGCAGGCGTATATACCTACAGTCCCTATCCGTTCTCTTGTAAATTTCTACCTTATAATTTAGCCGTGGAGCCTAATTGATTTCAACCCGGTGCCTGCTGTTTGGTGCATTATTAAAGATGTCTCGGTTACAATCGCCTAAATAATTTAAATGTTTTCGAAATAATGCAATTTTCAAGAGAGAGTGGACAACAGGGCCCCCACGCTCCGGCCACCTGTTGGGTTCGTGCAGACTCCTTCCTGTTCTCTATTATACCTCAGGAACGTTCCTTGTGCCTTAAGCAGCCACCAGTTTAGATCCATCCCCGTTGCCCTTCCTAAACAGGCCTCCTGGGAAGTCTCAAACACCTGTCTGTGGATTTGAGACGTTGATTTCTTTTTCTACTAAATTTTGGCCAGATGTGCACCATCTGGGCCTGTGTATCTTTTCTTCAAGTTGCCCCGCCCTCTTGGGCTCTTGGGCAGGAGACACTTAGGTGCGCTGAGATGCGTTATTCAGAGGTGTTGAGTCAGTCTGGAACAGACTGCCAGCCCAGGTTGTAAATTAAGAGCTATCGCTTCAGTTGTGTGAGGCTTCCCCACAATAACTTCAGAGACATGTTCCATCAGCCATTCCAGCGATTTTTTAAAATGGTCTTTCCTTTTTTTTTTTCTCCTTTGCAGAGCAGTGATCAAGGGCTAAACTGCATGCTGACATTTGTTAGTCCTTAAGAATGTCTTACTGAGAGGCTGGGAGAAAGAGCTACAACGTTGAGACACTCCTTTTTTCCTTAGGTTTGTAGACATTAATTGGGCCAGAATGCTCAGTTGGGTAGAGAAGTTCTTTGCCATCTTTCCTCTGCTTCGGAAAACACTGCCTCTAGGAATTATATAAACGGAACACAGCATATGTTTCAGAACGCCCAGGTCTGTGTTTCCATGATTGAGAATGACCTGGTTTTTATCACCACTCAAAGAAAATAAATAGTGACTCAGGGACGCTCTGCATTTGTCCTCTCTTGGGCCCACGATATTTTGTACTGTGGTTACTTGGAGAGTGATTGTGACAAATGGAAAATAAACTTAGCTACACCACAAGCCTGAGAATATATTTACTTTGGAGGTTGGCTCGCTTGGTTTCTCCCCTCCAAAAACCTTAATCTGTGAGGGGAAATGTGATGGGAAACAGGAGCAGTGCAGGTTTATAAGTTAACGCACGTATCCAACAAACTATGCACACCAGAGCATCTGACAAAACGCAGCCATTTTAACTCACCGCCTCGCACTTCCGTTTTCTTATTATTGGGTAAAGGCGGAAAGCAATTTATAACAGCTGTAAAACGCAGTCTAATATATTCATGTAATGCATTTATATAGCTATAGTTTGTGTATATCTTATATATGTATATATAACCCATTAATTCTCTCATCTTTAAATAATAAATGTAAGGACATTTATCCACCATTGTCCATGTCCAGAATACTTGGCCTCCCAGCACAGCCGCTCGGGAAGTGTCCTGTGTCTAATGGCTGGATCCAATGCTGGGACCCTTTCTCTAACATGTAGGATGAGGGATGCAAATGTCCAGGTAATTTGAATTTCAAATAAACAACGAATAATCATTACCAACGTATACTAATATTGCATGGTGCATATAGATATACTAAAAAAAAAAGTTCGCTATTTATCTGAAATTCAAATTTAACTGGGTGTCCTGTATTTTTATTTGCTACATCTGGTGACCCCAACTGGGGACTCCTCGGTCCTTCCCTTTTTGTGAGTAATGCTCCTGAGAGATGAGGTGAGCAGCCTGACCCAGGCCCCTCGCAGCTAGGCTGAGCCCACACCCCTTCTCTGTCATTCAGGAGGAGAAATTGCCTCTACTCTTTTTAGGATTCTCTTTGTCGCTGAGTCCAGATCGGGATTTCGTGCTTGCTTGCCATCCACACAGCCTGTTCTCTCTTTTCCTCACAGGTTCTGATAACCCTGTTAAGAGGAGTTAGGAAAAAAATTCTTAGCTGAAGTAAAGAGAATTCTAGGTGCTCAAGAATTAGGTTTTCTTGATGTGATCTCCTCGCTTAGCATTTCCGTGGCTGGTCACTGTCCTCTTCAGCCAAGATGATAATTATAGAAGGATTGAGTCAACCAGAGGGGCCACACCTATTTGTGCCGCTGCACTAGCTGCCCCCAGAGGCTGAAGAACTAACCCCAGAGGCAGCCTTGGGGGGTAGAGGGCCCAGTAATGTAGGCATAGACTAGAGGTCTCTGGACTCAGCAGCTTGAGTCCAGGTGCATAAAGCATGCACCTCCAAACTCTCCAATCAGAGCCTCCGCCTTTGGAACTCAGCCTTCTACCCACAGTGCCATCCATCCACAGTGCCTGTGGTATTGGTTTGACCTTAGGTCCTTGGTCCTTCTGTGTTAATCCATCCTAATCCACCAGCTCCCAGCTGGGGGCCTATTCCAATTGGCTTTTTCAGCCATTCAGTGATATCATAATCCTTTGACCTTTGGCCCTGTCCACCCCTCACACCACAGGTTTGGTTTGTCTCGCTTATCTCCCTTGCTACACTCCTCCTGGGCTGTCAGGAGTAGCTGGGGGAAGTCTTGGAAAATACAAAGTTGATGCCGTCTGCCTTCGACTGGCGCCCCGTGCTCCTTGGCAGTCCCGTTATACTCACCTCTCATTAACAAGTATTGTTAAGTAACCGCCCCGCTCCAAGGGGTCTCTCAGCTTTCCTTTAAGTTTGAAGACAACGTCCAGGAATGGGCATTGGCATTTCAGCAATTCACGGGAGGAGAATGGTTTTTGTTCTAGTGAAACTTATACTCTGTCAGGGATGGTGGGGGGCAGGGGGGTACGGTCAACAAACCAGTGAGTTAATAAACAAGATGATTTCAGATGCCAAGTGCTGCAAGTAAGGTAAACCCCAGTGCTGTGACGGCGGAACGTCTCAGGTGGAGGGAGGCCACGTTGAGTTGGTTGGTTATGGAAGCTCTATCTGTGGACGTAATTTTGAATGACTGGAAGGCTCCAGCTTTGCAAGACCTGGAGGAGGAAACTTCTGGTACTAAGGCTTGGGAACAGGAGCCAGTTTGGTGCGCTCCAGGAGCAGGAGGAGGGTGAGTGAGCAGGAAGCTGACGCAGGTGCATGTGTGTGTGTGGGGGGGGGGGGGTGCAGCAGGAAGAAATATTGGGAGAGCCTCAGCCAGGGCAGGTTCATGGAGTGGGGGTGTGGAAAGGCGGTGGTCAGGAATTTAAATTTTATTCTGACCACAGCGTGGAATCGTTGAAGGAGTTTAAGCAGGGAAGTAACATGGTTTGATTTTTCTTTTTTCCTCCCGAAGGATCACTCCAGGGAGACTGGGTTAGAGAGAGAGCGCATGAATGGAAGTCTCCCCTCCCCAACCCCCTGGACGAGGTTATTGCCCAGGGAAGTGAGGATGGTGACTTGAACTCGGACTAAGCAAGGGGGATGGTCAGACATAGAACACGTGTTGGACTCAGAGATTGGGTCCAGTGGGGTAGGGGAAGAGGAATGAGAATTTACTCCTGCCTTTGGGCTTGAGCCGTTGGGGAGTAAGGCCATTTGTGGAGCTGAGGAAGGCTGGGGAGGGGAGAACCAAGACTTCTGTTTTGGAGAAACAGAGCGAGGTCTTCATCGGACCTCCAGCTGGAGATGGTACCTGTTGCTTCTGCTTCCTTCCCACTCACTCCCTCATTTCTCATAGGGTCATGGACGGTCACCCCAAACACCCCATGGGATTTCTTTGGATGCGGTCTGCTGTTGGAGAGCTCTCCATTCTTGTTTATCCGAAAATGTCTCTAGCCGCCTTCATATTAAAGGAGGCTTTCTCAGGGTAGAGAAATTT
The DNA here is from genome assembly GCF_014176215.1 of Rousettus aegyptiacus. Taxonomy (NCBI): domain Eukaryota; kingdom Metazoa; phylum Chordata; class Mammalia; order Chiroptera; family Pteropodidae; genus Rousettus; species Rousettus aegyptiacus. Next base: position 3,303,162 of record NW_023416284.1, read on the forward strand.
AGTTTGGCAGTTATTGTGTTTTCTACTACTTTGCCGGTATCATTTCACTTCCTTTAGGCTTCTGCTCTTGCTGCCATGAAGTGATTCTCTTGCCTCTGTTGGGGACCCCAGTTGCACACACTGGACCTTCCCAGTGTATCCTGTATGCTTTTTATCCTCTCTTTTCTATCTTCTTTTTAAAAATCGCTATGGCTTCTTTGTGGATACTTCTCCCTCCCACTTCACAAATTCTCTCCAGTCCTAAAAATTATTTTTACTGCTCTATTGGGTAGAGTTTATATGCAATCTAATGCGCATATTTAAAGTGAACATGTATCCATGAACCCATGTATACACCAGTGAATCTATTACTATAATTAAAATAATGTCACCCCCCCCCAAAGTTTCCTCATGCCCTTTTATAGTCTGTTCCTCTCTTTACTCCTATCTCTAGGCAACCACCAATCCATTACCTGTCACTATAGATTTGTTTGCATTTTCTAGAATTTTATATATGGGATCATGCAGCCTGCTCCACAGCTATCATCCTGCATCTTTCCTGTACTACCACTGTAGAAAGACCCTTTCTCTCTCTTTAGTATAGGCTCTTCTGTTTCCCTAATACTCTGTTTCTGATTTTTCTTTTGTGTTATTACATTGTTTTGATGGAGCAAACCTTCCCACAGTTTTTTGAGAACTTGGATGCCTGTATCCAACCTTTATAATTGATAGCAAGCTTGATAGGTAGATAGTTTGGTTGGGTATAAAAATGTCTCCCTCAGACTTTTTGAAGGTACTGTTTTACCTTCTTTCATTCCCCATATTGCTGGCCATAAGACTGATTCTATTCTAATTCCTGAGGCTTTGTAACTGTCTTTTCCCATCCTTTCTTTGGAAATATTGCTTTTATTCCTGATGTTCTAAAATTCCATGATGACGTACCTTGCATAGGTCTTTTTAAATTCATTATGCTGTACACTCAGTACTCTTTTAACTAGGAAACTTCTGTCCATCACTTCTGGATAAATTTATTTGATTGAGTTATAACTTAATTCCATCGGTTTTCTTGGTTTGTCCTTACTGGACTCTATTGTGGTACTTGACCTCATGGTCTGATTCTCCAATGTCTTTTTCTTTTTTATTTTTGTTCTTTGTCATTTTAGTCTTCGTTGGAGATCTCAACTATATCGACCATTCCTTTTATTGATTTAAAAAAATCTGTAATAATATTTTTAAAATTTCCAGAATTCTTTCTTGTTTTATGATTTTTTTTTCTTTAAAATAGTTTCATGGATGTGGTATGTTCCCTCATATTTCTGAGGATACACTTAAATTTTATCATAATCCTTCACTATTTCTGTTCCCTCCTAGGTTTTTTTTCCTTCTGTCTGTTTTGGCGTGTGTGTGTGTGTGTGTGTGTGTGTGTGGACTTCCCTCATAGCTCTTGATCTTTGACTATCTATGCATGGGAGCTCCACGTACGTGTTCAAAGCTAGTTTTCCGGTGGGTCTCTTGGCAAGTGGTCAGGTGAGGTCCTCCAGGCATCAGATCTGTAGGGTGTTTCTCCTCTCAGGTAGATTGGTTTTCCCTGAGAGGAGTTCTCCTTTCTTCTGCCTGGAATAGGTATGAGTCATGCAGAGGGAGGGGCTGGGAATAACATTTCGGTACTGAGACATTTACGAAATTCCCATTTTCAGTACAACATCTGGTGTCTAGCTATGTTCTGAAATCTAGACTCCAAAGCCTTTTCTGTTGAGCCTCACCTGATGACAAACCTTCTGTAGGGGAGGGATGGTATAGTTGCCTGGCTGGGTAGATTGGGAAGAGGGATCTGGGGTTCATAACTATTCTCTTTTTTAAAATTTTTATTTGTCTGTTTGTTTGTTTTTATTACAGCGACATTGCTTAATGAAATCCTGTGAGTTTCAAGTGTACAATTCAATATGTATATATATATATATATATGTATACGTACTCTACCTTATCCATCCCTGCTCTATCTCTAATTCCTGAGCCACTTCTGCATCCTGCAGCACAAACCAGTCCACTTTCCAGCTGTCTCTCCACACCACACAGGTGCTTGGTGGAGAGGAGAAAACCTAAATTTACTTCCCCTCTATCTTACATCTTCCGAAGTGTTGTCGACATTGCCCGATGTCATCTCCTTTGCCTTTTATTTTGTCCACATGCATTTATACCTTTATGGTCATTTTGTTAGGATGCTGGAGGGAGCAGAGACCAACTCTCGCATGTGTTTTTGTCGGGTCTAAGGTAAGCCCCTTCGGACGGCACGATGATGTGGCCCTCGCCCGTCTGTAGCACAGCCCGCTGACACATTTCCATCACCTACACGTTCATTTCCTCCGTTAGACTGTAAACTCCTTGAGGCAGGCGCTTGCCGTGTTCGCGTTCATCGTTCCAATGGTGTTGTGCGCCTGGCACGTGAGTACCTGCGGCGTGGGCGCGTGTTTAACGCACGCCGCCGGCAGTGAGCGCGGAGCGCGGAAACAGAAGGCGATGAGGGTGGAAGAGCCGAGAGACGTTTTTGTCCTCTGACGGGCAGAGGAACAGAGCTCAGGTCGGAGTGTCAGCGACACCCGGGAGCAGAACTCTGCCAAGGGAAGCCCTCGGTCTTCCTGAATTGGGGCCGATCAGCCTCCCTCCAGCGCCGCTGACCTTAGGAAGCACATGGCTCTGCAGTTTGGTGAGCTGCCGTCTCCCTTCCTTCTCCGATGGGAATCCTGAGGAGAGACAAGTGAAAGTGGCTGTCACCCAGGGTGGCCGAGAGGAGACCTGCCTTGACCACAGAGTCAGGCCAGGCCCGGCTTGAAGAAATGGCTTCTTTCGAAGTAAGGGATATCTTAATGCAAAACCTCTGGGGTTTTTGTCAGTTGGTAGTTTTACTTGTTTTGATTTTTCTGACTTTTTTTTTTTTTTTAAACAGTAAGAAATTGATCATCTAACGTGAGGCCCGAAGCCAGGCACTTCCAGAAGTGGAAGTCACCTGCCCGACTACATCCCCAGAAAGGAAGGTTCTTTCTGTGGTGCCTCCCTCCATTCTTGGAGGTCGTGTCACTGTGACTCGATCTTCTTACGGTGCCAAGGTGGCGGCCGCAGGTCATTCTTCAAAAAACATGGGAGTCTTACATCTTACAAAAATATCGGGAGTTTTTGAGAAGTCGTTTAACAGGTATGGAGTGTTGGTTCTGTAAGATGGAGAATGTTCTGGGTGTTGTCCTCCGACAACGTACTCCACATACGGAACCGTACACGTAAAGGTGGTGAAGATGACCATTTCTGTGTCATGTGGATTTTATCACGATTTTTTAAAACTTTAAAAATTACGTTGAGAGTCTTGACCTCTTGACTTTGGGCGGCCTTTGAATCCAGAGACCTTGTTCCCAACCTCACTGTCACCTAGAAAGCTGAGCGATAAGCAGAAATGCTACCTGTTGGTCAGGGAATGAAAGCTCTGGGACTCGGCAGAGTCGCCGCGGCATAAGACCATACCTGACACGTAGCGGGGGCTCGCAGCCTGCACGTCCGAATGTGTTTTCAACTCGAGGAAGCACAGCTTTGATTTTAGAAAGCAGATGGCCGAGGACGTAGTTCTTCAGTGTTAAACAGAAAGAGACTTCTGGAAAGACCAGAACGACAGGGCTTCCGACCCCAGTGCTATTAGCATATGGTGCTGGATAAGTCCTTGTGTGGGGACGTTCTACGCATGTGCCTGGCGGCACTCTGTCCTCTGTCCTCTATAAGCCGATAATAACGTTCCCCCACTGCGACGACTAAAAATGTCCCCAGACATTTCCAAGAGTCCCCCGGGGGACAAAACCGTCCCCGCTTGAGAACTGCTGGGCTTGGGGGTGGCGAGCAAACCTCAGGGATCTCAGCAGCAGCTTTTCTTCTCCAACGCTGACATTCCGAGCAAATTTTTCAGCTTCTAGAAGACAATGAATTGAAAATGAATATTTAAGCTACCGTTCGCGGAATACTGACTACGTGTCAGACACTGTGCTCGCCGACTCCTGATCTCGTTTAATGTGTTCGCCCATTCTCCAATGCAATTATCGTAATGCAGACTCACTGGACAAAGGAAGAAACCAAGTCAAGAGCAGTTGAACGCTCCTTCCGGCTCGTGGGACGAGCGAGTAAAGGGCGGAACCGAGAGCCTGGTGCAGGTCTGTCTGCTTTCACGACCGCGTAACGTTTACTTGTGTTTTCTCCTTCAGATTGATTTACGTAATGACGTTTCAGAAAACTTTTAGCCAGATGTGCAATCGTACCCTTTTTACCTTGTAATTCCCCCAGATACGTGGCGAGTAAAGATGCTATCGGTGACCACGAAGGTGGAAAATGTCCTGTGTCTCCCTCGCCAGCTCTGACTCCGAGACGAAGTCTCTACGAATTAGGAGACAAGAGCGTTCCCGCGTCCACGGCTGGGTTAGGGGGTCCAGTGTCCATTCCCTTCCTGGCTGCTATCATGCTGAAATGTCCCTTCGCCAGCAGAGGGCAGACCCACGTCCCAATCAACCGAAGCGGGCAAAGGAAATTGTGCTTGAAGGTTTGGGACAGAAAAGGGCAAAGGTTTTGGAGATACGGCAGCTGCGACACTTGCTTGTCCAGAGGGGGGGGCCGGTTTTTATATTTTTGTAGGCAATGTCCTGTTCTTTAAAAAAACGAGTGACCTGCTTCTGTGAAGATAACATGAAGTTAAAAGACCACCTTAGCTTTCTTTCCTGGTCCTGGCTTTTTACCACGAAGCTGATCTTGGTCTGTAAGGATCATAGGAACGAATAAAAACTTTATCACGAACTGCCGTTGAGAGGGAGAGGGTTTCCCGCGCAGCCTCCTTTTCGGTGGGTTCTCAAGGGCTTGGAGCCTTGGATATGGTGCGGGGCCAAGGGTCCAGACCTCAGCATACTACCGAAGGCAAGGCGCCCAATCCGGAAGGTGATGGGTGTATTAAAACCCCAGTCTTTATCGCATGATGAAGACGAAAATGACCCCAAAACCTTTAGCCAAAATTCTGTCCGGGCCAAAACCCCGACGAATTCACCAAAACTTTCATTTTTTTTACAGGCTTACCTGCATGAAAATCCCAAGAAGGGTGACCGGAAACTCCTTCAAGTTTGGTATGTTTCCTGGAGAAACAGACCTCCGCCCACTGCCTGGCCCTTCCTGCAGTTCTTCGAAGCCAGCTGTGTGCCCGGCGGAGCCACGCGAGTCACAGGAGGCCGTCGTGTCCCTGCACGTCACTGCCCGCGTTTCTGTGGACTTGAGTGTTTTCAGAATCTCTTCCGAGCGGGAGTGAGGGGGGGGGGTCAGAAGCGTTTCTTCCCCCTGCTGACTCTTCCATGCGCCTCCCTCCCGGATGCATCTGATGGTGTTCAAAGTTTAAGGTGGTTGCTAAGCCTAGGGCAGTGATCGTTTGGGAAAAACCCAAACAGATTCTGTTTGATTAAAAAACAAACAAACAAACAAAGAAAAACGAGGAAGAGGAAAGTTCTGAGCAATGAGTTCCCTCCAGAAACAGCCCGCCTACTGGATTCGTGTGTCTCGTGTGATGTACAAACAATACAGAGGATAAATAGTTCAGGTTCAGGGTCGCCATGCCGATGGCCCAGATGCCCTACCGGGCCCCTGTCTCAGATGACAGGGGCCGGGTATGCCACCCCTGAAAGTGGCCGAAGCCTTGATACCCACAGGGTGGCCTGTTCACTGTTGAGCATATGGAACTCTGTAGCTCCCAGGCCAAAGCCTCCTGTTGTGTGGCTGGGGTGGGGGGAATAGTGTCCCCCCCAAAAAAAAGACATGGCCACATCCTAACCCCTGGACCCTGCGACTGTGGACTTATTTGGAAAAAAAGGGTCTTTTCTGAAGAAATTGAAGCTGTCATTATTTGATCATTCTGGATCTGGGGGTGGTCCTACATGCAACAGCAGGTGTCCCTATAAGGAAAAGGCAGAAGGAGATTTGAGGCATAGACACACAGGGCAGAAGCCCACGTGCAGATGGAGGCAGAGGTCGGAGTGACATGGCCACGAGCCAAGGAGCGCCAGGAGCCATCGGAAGCTGGCAGAGGCGAGAGAGCATTTCCCTGACAGTCTTCAGAGGGGCCATGGCTCTGCTGACACCCAGATTTCAGACTTCCGGCTTCCAGAACTGTGAGAGAATGACTTTCTGTGTTTAGAGCCAACCCAGCTTGTGGCAACTTGTTTGGCAGCCACAGGACAATTACGCAGTGGGCGCCTTCTGTCCCCCACCTCGTGTCTTTCCACGAGTTATGACAGAGGGCTCTTTGCCGTTGATTGAAGAAGACACTTCTTTTCTTAAGAAAACAACACGAAAACGTAAAGCCGTTTTTGGATTGGCCTTCCGGCCAGAGCATCAGAATGACCTTGGGGTCATTTACAGCCCTGCTCTGCTCGGGCCGTAGATGCCGACCCTGGGCCTCTTGAACACCTCGCCCTTCCTGCGACAGCTCCGGGTGCAGCTCCCTGCTTCTCCCCTGTCCTCCTCTCCGCCAGAAGCTCACGCGAAAGCTAGTTTCACTACTACTACGTTTTTTCCACTCTGGTCAGAATCCTCTTGTTGTGGCATCATAAATGGTTTCCATGGAGATGAAAGGTTGAGAGAGAATGGTGCCAATGTGCGTGGAGACTTCAGAATTAAACAAGGATGATTGTTTTGCCTGGGAGCTTCGTTCATTCTGAAGATGTCACAGGGGAGCTGGGTGTCCAAAACCTCCTGATTTTCTACCCTATTCCAGGCCACCTGGCTAACGAGCATGGAGCAACCCGGGGACACCCCAGGTCTTCCTGGCTCTTGCCTCCCAGGCTTTCTCTTAGTTTTGGCACGTGGGCATAAATGTCAGGTGAAGTGAGACTTGTAAATGAGCAGATGGAACTGACCCCCCCCCGCCACCCTCGCCACGGTAGGCTGTGGGTGAGATGGAAATTCTAGCAGGAAATGACATCACAGCCCAAGTCTTTATCACTCTACCGTCCTCCTTCCTTTAGTGTGTCAGAACCAGTAAACTGAAGAGGACAGCAGACCCAAGGCTGCGTGCTTGCCCTCACGGCCCCGAGGACAGGGCCCGGGAGCTTGCACCCGCTTCCTGCCGGCGCTAAAGGCGCTGCCTCCGACGTGCACAGTCTTCTCCGAGACGCTTTAAGTCATAGGGAGAAGCAGACCGTAATCGATCCTCTCATTGGCTTCTAGTAACTGAGATGTGCACCTGGCAGGAGCGCCCAGGTGAGGATGCTGAGTCCCTGAAACTCTGCACCCTTGCTTTGCGGAAGAGGCCACCTGGTCATTCCTCCTTTCGAGTATGTGGCCGTGACCACGTGATCACCCAAACTGGAGAATTTTGTGAAGAGGAAGAAGCCACTACTGATCATGCCAGAAGGAAAGGCAGAATGCGGACTGTCCCCGGAAGGGAGGGACGTCTGGCAGCCCTGGCTGTGGGCCAAGGTGCGCCTGGCAGTGCTGAAGCGCCCTAGAGCTCAGTGCGTAGAGGCTCTCTCTTTTATGTCTCGCATAGGCAGTCTCGAGACCAGCCCTGTCCAGCGGACGTTCCTGTGACGGTAGAGATGCTCTTTACCTGTGCCATCCGGTGCAGTTGCCACCTGTCAAGTGTGACTATTGAACCCTTGAAAGGTGGCTAGTGTGGCTAAGGAGGTCAAATTTAAATTTCATTTCATTTTAATGAATATAAATTTCAATGGCCGCACGTGGCCAGTGGCCACGTTGGATAGCATGGACCTAGATGATTTCACCTGGTCTCATGGCCTTAAATACCATCCGCAGCCCCTGGCTCCTGAGTCCGTGTGGCCGCCCCGGTCCCTCCCCTAACACCCAGACCCATATACCCGATTGCACATTTGATATCTTAACTCGAATGTCTAATAAGCCCTTCGACTTAACGTATTCAAAACTAACCTATGACCGCAATAAGATTCCGCTTCAAATCCATTGGAATGTCTATTCTAAAACAAACAAACAAACAAACAAACAAACAGAAAATGACGAGCATTGACAAGATGTGGGAAAACTGGAACACTCCTGCATTGCCGATGGGAACACGACATGCCATGGCCACTGCAGGAAAGTTCTTCAAAAACTTAAACAGAATTCCCACATGATCCACGATTCTACTCCCGGGTATATACACAAAGGAATTGACAACCGAGACCCAGACAGAGATTCGTACACCTGCGTTCATGGCAGCAGCATTCACAACAGCCGACGTACGGACGCAACCCAAGTGTTTACTGATGCAGGAATTGATAAGCAAAAGGTGCTATATCCATGTAATGCAATATTATTCAGGCCTAAAGAGGAAGGTAAGTTTGACGTGCTACGGTCTGAATGAACTCGAAGACAGGACGCTCGGTGAAATAAGCCAGTCACAAGAGGACAAGCGCTGTGATTCCTTATATGAGGGCCCCGGAGTCCTCAAATTCAGGAGCCGCGGGGGGTGTTTCGGGGGGACAGGATGCCAGTCAGGGACGATGGAAAAGTTCTGGAGATGGGGGGTGACGGCTGCAGAGCCAGGTGCGCGTATCGAATGCCGCAGAACTGCGCACGTGGGAATGGTGCCTTCCGTTGCGCACATTCTACCACAGGCACGCACGAAACTGCTGCTGTCAGCTCCAAGTCGGCTCCCTCCGCCGGCGTCCCATCGCGGTTAACCAGCCCTGGGTTTCTGCTGGCGGAAGCCGGAGACGGCCTCTTCCCCTCGCGGCCGCGTTCAGCATCTCCCCACGTCTCAGCCGCCCGGCTCGTGGCCCTCGGGCCAGCCCTCTGCACGCCTCTCCACCGGCTTCTCACATTCTTCGCTGTGACCCGCGAGCCCCGCGTTGTCTGTCCCCCGCCGTCACCTCGCTGACTTCCTGTCCCGCCTGCTCCTTGTTGTCCACTCTGCCCCAGCTGCAATGGTCTCTTCTTCTCCTCGGACACGCCCGGGATGTCCCTGCCTCGGCACCTTTCCCCTCGCTGCTCCCTCTGCCTGCGGTGCGCTGCCCCCCACGTCTGCATGGACCCCCACTGCTCAGGAGCGCACCCGTATCTCAGGGAGCCTTCCCCAGCGCCCCCAACACTTCCTGGCCGCCTCGCTTGCTTTAGTTTTTCCACATTCACACGTATCACTATCGAACATATATTTTATTTTCCTTGTTTATTTGCAGTCTTCCCCAGGAAAATGTGTGATGGTTAAGGCCGACGTTTGAAAATCTCTCTCGTTTTCTGTTTTTCCCACAGCATCCAGATCAGCGCTCAACTTATCCTTGGCGCGTGATCCATATTTGTTAAACTAATGGCGGAATCCTGACGTTTAGGGAGCTGCTCAGGATCTGTCTCTTTTAGGAAACCTTCTCTGGCGGGTGTCTAACCGCCCAAGTCTCTTTATATGTGTTCAACCTACTTGAAGCGCCTTGGCAAGTTTGACCAATATTTCATTTAAGCCACTGGTTCTCGACCAGGGGCGATACTGTCCCCTCAGGGGGCATTTGGCAATATCTGGAGACATTTTTTGGTTGTGACCGGAGTGGGGGAGGGGTGGAGGGGGACAGGGGCTGGGGTGGGGTGGGGAGGTGCATACTGGCATCTCTGGTGGGCAGAGGCCAGAGATCTTGCTAACGACCCTACAAGGCACAGGACAGCTCCCCACGACAAGGAGTTATCCAGACAAGGTGTCCATGGTACTGAGGTGGAGAATCCTGATTTAACTCTGTCATGCTAGGAGTCATCTGGTCTACTTTTAATACGAGCTAAGTTCCTTGAGGATTGTTTTAGGTTGAATTGTGTCTTCCAAAAAAAAAAAAAAAGACACATTAAGCCCTGATCTCCAGCACCTCACAATGAGACCTTATTTGGAATAAGGACTTTACAGGGGTCAAGTTCAGATGAAGTCCCTAGGTGTGCCCTACTCCAACGTGACCAGTGCCCTTATGAAAAGGGGACATCTGGACGTGGAGATGCACAAAAGGGAGACTACGTGAAGACACAGGACGGAGGTGGCCATGTGACCGCAGGGACGCGGCCGGCTACAAGCCGAGGACCCGAAACAGCCACTGAGGCTGGGACCGGCGGGAAGGACCTCCCCCGGAGTCCTCGGAGGGCGCGCAGCCCTGGCGGGTGGCCCCGGGCCATCTGGATGTTGGAGTTGCAGCCTCCAGACCGCGAGGCTGTTTTCAACCACCTGGTCTGGGTACCTGGTCAGGGCCCCAGGACACAAATCCAAGGGCAGAGCCCCTGCGGATCCGGATGGGGTCTGTGCTCTGTGACAATTAAATTAGTTCCTTAGGAGAGTGAGAAATCATACCGGGATGCTCACGCGGGAGGAGAGACAAGGGTATTTAGCCTTTTGGATGTTCTCAAACCCGTGACCTGCCATTGGCCAAGAGCGCTTGGATAATAGATGTTCGAAGCCGCTCGTCACCAAAGCCTTTCATGGGAAAATTACCCCAGCACAAAGTGTTTTTTTGCTAATATTAACTTTGGTTCTATTTCAGATCAATGGAGGCAAAAACCAGGAGATGCCATAAATCCCGCTGAGCCTGTCAGAGCTGCCCAATTACGCCCCGTTAAAGCTTTCGGTGGCTAATGATGCGACATTCTCCGGGCGTGGATGCGGGCGGGAGGGGGCCTTCCGGGCCAGCGTCTGGCTCACGGCGGAGACACAGGTCACGGAGCGTTATCGGAAGGCTCTTTGCCTCTAATGAAGGGTGAAGCTTTGAATGTGATGATTTCTAAAAAAAAAAAAAAAAAAAAAAAAAAAAAAAAAAAAAAAATGAGGGTAATTTTAAGATAAACAAAGATCTGGACTTAAAGGCTACTTACCGTCTCGGGACCGAGATTAATGGCGAGTGGCAGGTTTCCGTGACGATGTCCTGTAGCCTGAGCAGTCGTGGTGAGTTTCCAGAGAGATAACGTCTTTTCACATATAAAAGACCCTATTGATTTCCTGTTAGTATCACCCCGAAAATGTGCAGCGTGTATCTATGGACCGGAGACAGTCTTCCATCACTCGCTTTATGGGAAGAGAATGGTTATTGTATCTCTTCCCATAAAATATAATCTCTTTTTCTCTTCCAAAAATCTACCCATCCCTCTGGGAATTTCCTTTGTAATTTGTGGAAGTGAATTGACCTTTTTTTTTTTTTTTTTGCATGTGCCGGTATCTTTATCTCTGGCTTCTCTACATTTTCTCACTGTCCTCTGGAGTCTAGATTGTTACTGGGACTTGTCTGAAAATTTTTTAAATTCGTGCCATTGAAACACACACAGGATGGTGGATGTCACTGGCTCAGATGACATGCGCCTCCTTTGCCCCCCGGTGGGGGGCTCGTGTTAGCAAGTGCCTAGTGGGGCTTTGGAGGCAGCGAGAGAGTGTCTGGCGTATCCCGACAGAGCGGAAATGCAAACCACCGCATCGCGGAAGGAAGGGAGGACTTTTCCTGAGCGTGGGGATCTCAGTGTTACCTCTGGATGTTTCTTCAGGATCAGCGACGATACAAGGGCAAAGACCTTCCGATTCGAACGTCGTGCCCTGAGGAGCAGCTTCCTACACGCGTGAATTGGGCGGAGAAGTCCCCAGCGACGCGGTCTCGTCCGGGACACACCCACGGAGGTCTGCAAGCTGCAGTGGCATCTGCAAAGCCTATCCTGTGGTCCCACGTTCGCCCCCGAGTCTCCTGTCCCGAACCTGCCCATCCTTGGAGGTCCCCCCCCAACACGTCCCCCACCCGCGCACTTCCCGCCCTCTGCACGGGCTCCTCTCCTGTCCCTGAGCTCCCGTGGGACTCCTGGATTGCACCATCCCGACTGGCATCGAATCACCGACGCCTTCGTCCCCGGCGGCACGGCCTCCGTTCCGTGTCTCCACGCTTCACTCGGGTCTCGCTCTCTCCATCCACTTCCGCGCTCTGCCCGGAGCCAATCAATTTATTCTGCGCTATTGCCGGATGGTTTTCTAAAAAAGCATTTATATGTTTTAATATAAGACAAATATAAATCTCGGTGTTATGGGCTGAAATGTGTGCCCCTCAAAATTTGTATGTCGAAGTCCTAACCCCCAGGACCCAAGAGTGTGACTATATTTGGAGACAGTGTCTTTAAAGAGGTGATTATGTTAAAAATGAGGTCTCTAGGGTGGGTCCTAATTCCCTGTGACCGGTGTCCTTATAAGAGGAGATAGGAGAAGATGGCTGTCTACGAGCCAAGAAGAGAGGCCTCAGAAGAAAGCCACCTGCCGACACCTTGATCTTGGACTTCTAACTTCCAGAACCGTGGGGAAATGAATTTCTGTTGTTTAGCCCACAAGTTTGTGGTGCTTTGTTTTGGCGGCCTTAGCAAACCAATATAATCACTCGTCATGTAGCCCAGTGACACAAGACAAAGGCCACATTTCTCGGCTTGATATTCGAGACCCTCTATGCCCTCGTCCGACCCCACATTCCCAGTCTGTCTTCCTCCTTCCTCATTGGAGCCCCCTGTCCACCCCTCTGGCCCACTCCCAGGCTCCTCCCACCCCTCGGTCCTTCCCGGCACTGCCCCTTGGCCCTTGGCTCATTCTCTTCCTGGACAATTGCCATCTTCTCCTCCACCCGTGCGGACCCAAACCAAGGTCGACCCGAGTCCGACCCTTCCCCGCAGCTCCAGGGACAGTGGGACAGAGACGCGGAGGTTTGTTGTGGGTCACGCGTAGGTTTTCAAACTGTGCTTTTCCCCCGAAGCCACTGTGCGTGTCGGGCGATGACGGCAAGGAGACGTCGCAGCCCCTCCCGGCGACCCGCCACACAGAGCCGCCTGGCTCCGCCTGCGCCTTTGGCCTGTTTTCCCATGTGTTATTTGAGAAAGGCGTCTGCGGGGGGCGGAAGTGCCGCTGAAAATCCCATCCAGGACGTAATGACAACAAAACGTCCGAAAAAAAAAGTCATACGAAGCTAATGGTCCTTGCCCAGGAAACACTTAAGCAAACGAAGCCCGTAACGCTTTTATCTAGATTTCCTAGAACTGTACTCATTGCGAGGGATAAACTCAATTATCAAAACTCATCGACTCTGAAAATGTAACTTCCATATACTACTGCCCACTCCAATTCATCAGACAGGCGGCTGGGACGCTGTTAATGCAATCGCGGCTTGTCACGTTATCAATCTGTTTTCTAAGTACGGGAGGACGGCAGTTTGGAGCCTCTGATACAGATGTGGACGTTTGCCAGGGCACATCTGGCCAGGGGTTGGCCGAACGATGATCTCGGGAAGAAATCCATCTCTGTTCCCTTCCGCTGACCTTAGGGTCATCGTCTCAGGCTCACTCTTCTCTATTGTGATATAAAAATTAAATTTCCGTCTTTATGATTTATGTTTATTTCTTTCCGAAAGAAACAGCATATCTCGTACGTTAGCTTGGACTCAGTGAGGCGAGGTGGGGAGTCTGTGATGACGTCCTCTGAGGATTCAGCTAAGGTCCTTCTCCAAGGCCTGGAGGGAATTTCCTCCGACCTTTTTGCTTCAGAGGCTTGGCCGGACTTAAGGCTTTTTCAATTTAGCCTTTTGACATCAAATGTCCATCTGCGAACCTACGCCAGATTTCTCAAATGCCCATAGGGTGAGCAAATTGGGAAAGAGGAGGTAAATCTTCCCCACATTCTTCCTCATTCTCTGCTCTCCCCGACCCGCCAACACACACACACACACACACACACACACACACACACACGCACATAGAGCTTTTGAGTCTCAGATTCCTGAGTATTTTCAGAAAAAACGGCAATTCCCTTGGAGTCAAGGTGAGGTTATTTATTCTGACGCAGATGGATGTTGTATAGAGACGTGAACCCCTTCCTTCTCTCTGAAGGTATAATTCTTTTTCTCATAAAATTCCGTAACTAGATTCATAAGTCAGTATCATGCTCTCCGATTACTCTGTTTCATGGGAGATTCCTGTGCCATAGATTTCCTATGTTTCTGATCAGTTACCATGGATATGGCTTTGGTTATCACAGTTCTCGGTAACTACGAGCTGTACATTTGTGGGCTTCACCCACTGTAAGGACTAATCTGTGCGAAGCTCTCAGGGTAAACCTTGTTTGTTTGTTTTTAATTCTTTTTCATGCGAGTAGAAGGATTACGGATCCAGGGGAAACAGTCGGGAGGGGAACGAAACATTCGCCATATGCTTGTTTATTATCAAACATTTCCATCTTATCCTCACTCCGAGCAAAAATTTCGGATGCGGTTTAAGCGTTGGAGACGCTTCCTTCTGAGGTGGCTGAGTTTTGGGGACCCTTTCGATCACTGCCCTCCTCTCCCTATCCGTACTCATCTCATCACAGCATAATTACTTGTGTACCTGTCTGTCTGTCTTCTCCCTTCCCCGTGACCCTACTATGAAGTCCTTCAGAGGGACCGCAGTTTATTTTCTCCTCCCCAGAGCCTGGCTGAGTGGCTCAGGGCACAGAGTTCTCAATATGTGTTGAACAAATGAATGGCTATTTCTCTCCTCTTACTCAGCTGAAGAGCGCAGTTAAATCTGAGATCCCTTGGATGTTTGAGACATGGCTCTTCTGGCTGTAGGAAAACACACACACACACACACACACACACACACACACACACACACACTCCAGGAATAGGGGTGGGGGAAGGGCTGTCCCAGGCAAGGGGCCGGGGGAGAGCCAGGCATGCAGACTGAGGGATTCTGGCAGCAAAGGGCGGGGAACAGGAGCCTGTGGGCTTATGCTGTCATGAACACCAGGCTACCAGGGCTCCCCCCGACCCCTGCTTCTCACCTTCGAGTTAACAGCTTTTCTCTGTTTTCTACAGCTTCTGCGATGCCCGGCGTCTTCCTCTCCGAACGTCAGTTGCACGAGGCCCAGGGAGGCCTCTCTGGCTGCTTCATCGTCAGGTTTAAACGCCAACTCCAAACATTCTCTCAGTCCTATAGTTTCTTCCTTCCAGTGCCTAGAGCAATCATCTGGTCGAGCTCCTGTTTCTACACAAGGCGTTGTAAAGTCAAATGGATCAGCGGTCTCCTTGTCCGGGTCCCCAGAGGGCCAACCGAGTCTAGCTAAGCGGTCAATGTCGTATGCTAGAAAGCATGGTTTCCCATGGCTGCTTTCACCGAGGGGGCGGGGCATGGGGACGGTCATTCAGAGTCCTCTCTGCAACTCCGTCCCCGTGCAGCAGCAATGCGGTTGTGGTGGGGGGCTGGACCTCAGCCCGGCTGGCGGGAACGGGCTGCTGAAACTGGTCAAGGCGATTTCCCCTCCTCCATCCTCGCCAGCTCTTGGTCAAAGAACGCAGGGTTGGGTGGCGCAGGGCTTTCCTCTGAGCCCGGACTGGTCCAGGGTGGGTTTGTAACTTAGGCCGATGTTGCACAAGGGGAGACCTGGGCGGCCCTGAAACATCCCCGCCCCGAGGGGAGCGACAGGGGGAAGGCGGTCTCTCTCTTCCTCGGGACACTGCTGTGCGCAGGAATGGGGCCCAGAGCTGCTGCAGCCATTTCTGCTTCCGCCCCAAGGATGACATCATCGTCCAGGGGTCAGAACCCAGAGCGAGCCAGGGAAACTGAGCCAGAGCGGGAGGGTTGGGTAGGGCCGCAAGCCCGCCCTTCCTCGTGACCTCCGGTCACGTGCTCCAACGCATTTCCTCGTGGTTTCAGCCAGTTTGCGGTGGGTGTTTGTGATCTGCTGCCGAATGCCCGGCGGAAGTGGGGCAGGCGGTCGGAGCGAAGGTGGGGGAGCCTTTAGGGATGGGGGGCGATAGCAGTTTACGTGCTTCGAATGGTTGATTCTTCACATCCGTGGGAGCAGGGCCAGCGTCACAGGCCGGCGACCGAGGCGGCCACACAGGGCCCTGTGCTTGGCTGCATGCTCTGCCGTTGCCGCTTTGCAATTCCGAAACAATTTTAACCTGCACTTTTATCTTGCACCAGCCTCACAAATTACCCAGCCAGTCCCGGGCAGGTGATGCGATGTGTGGAAAAGGAGCCGTGAACTGCAAAGCACCGCTCAGAGCACGGTCTGTTGTTATCTCTAAGCCTCGTGCTGCTCTCCACGGGGACAGAAGGTACTGTGTGGACCTCCTAGGTGTAGTGTCACCGGACTTCCTGCCAGGAAGCCTCCCGCTCACACAATCCGCCGTCTGCTCCCTGACCCCCGGTACCCCGCATGGACCCCCGAGACTCTCATGGGAATATGGAGAGAGAGGTGGGGAACCATTGCTCATAGAAGATTCTTTTCCACTTCCAAGAGTTTGGGGAAGCATATGGCCAAAGTGAAATTTTAATTATTTGATTGACTGCTAAACAAACAAGCAAAGCAAACACACACACACACACACACACACACACACACACTCACACACACTCAACTATGTTCGCTGAGCCTGAATTAAATCTGCTGCCCTGTTTGCAACCTTCCCCAGCCTTTTGGGGACTTATCCTGGACCCACAGGCCAAATTGTCCTTCCTTTCTCCTGCTTATGTGTGTGTGCATGTGCGTGTGTGTGTTCATGTGTCTCGGATGGAAAGAATGACTGTCTGGTTCAGCCTGTCCTTTCCTGCTAATGTTGTTACCGAGTGTTACTTGGGAGATAATTAATGTGTCCCATTTTGGTGCAAAAATATACCTTGTCCCAGGTCACATGACAAATGTAACCATAAAAAGTTTAAAATGCTATTATTTTAAAATTTATTTTCTCATAAAAAATGGTTCCTGAAATGATCATAATTTGAATTACTTACTCTGTAGTTATAATGCATTATGCCCTGGCACGGGTCCAGGTGTGGTAACCCCCGGGCTGAGTGGGATCTGAGAGTCGGGATTCTGCAGCCGCCCTCTCTCTCAGCAAGTCCTTCCTGGGAGGCTCAGTTCTGTGTCTGGTCCATTTTGCATCAGCCTGAAACTCAGGCTGCAGATATCATTTTACTCTCTTCCCTCCTGCCGCTAACGTGGCATTTCTCTGTGACATTACTATGGAGGTGTGGAGATTGTTAAAAAGCGGACTTTAATTCTCAGATAAAGGAAAGTGTGTAATGCCTGAGGACACCAAGCTCCCCCCTGGGTGCTTCATCAGCGATTATAAAGCTGCACTTTGGGGATGTCGAAGGAAGAATGGCCAGCCCGTAGAGAAGTCTCCTAAGAGT
The DNA here is from genome assembly GCF_014176215.1 of Rousettus aegyptiacus. Classification (NCBI taxonomy): domain Eukaryota; kingdom Metazoa; phylum Chordata; class Mammalia; order Chiroptera; family Pteropodidae; genus Rousettus; species Rousettus aegyptiacus. Next base: position 3,320,301 of record NW_023416284.1, read on the forward strand.
TCATTTGAGCCAGACTTTTGAGGACAGGTGCAGAAGCAAGATCTCAACGGATTGAGAAAATGCTCCAGGAAGTAGCAGTTTTATAGTTCCTTTTGTGCATTTAGAATCAAAGGGGGAAACGCGACGGAGGTACAGGAAATTTATTGGTGGTCGATTAGATGACATTCAACAACCATAGGTCATGTAGATGGTTTTGGGGCAACAGGATCAGAACGAGGGGTTCTGTGATCTGGTGGTTTCGTCCTCTGGTGCCAGGGGTTGTGCCTTTGTGGCGGGGGGGCGGGGAGGAGGTTCAGAAAGAAAGCTGCTCTGACATCTCAAAGGTATGTTATCCTAGGTGCATAAGAACGATGGATGGACTCGCTTAAGGTAAAGATTGACCTTAGCTAAGGAAGCTACAGCCTTGGGATTTGACTAGCCCAATTAGGAATTTATGATCGGGCCATCCCAAGAGGTTACTTTTCGTCGCTGACCTTGTCATGCCTTCCAGGTGTCCCCCTGGGCTTGTCAGGTTTATTATGTAGCCCCTTTTTCATTCACGGGGACCCTCTGCCCCCTCCGAGCTTGTCTGACCTCAGAGTCATCAGAAGTATTGGAAGCAGGAAGTCCCTGGTCATCATTTAGTGATGACTGCTGGTGTCGGAGACCTCCAGAGCTCCTGGTGCAGGGTGGAGGGGATAGTGCCACCTGACCAGGCTGCAGCTGAGCTAATGACAGCAGCAGAGCATGCATGCCCCTGCCGTGCACCCCGCTCGCAGCTGCAGCTTACCGAGTGCCAGGTACTGTCCTGGCAGCCGAGCCTAGACATTGTTTCATCAATCGGTCTTTGCGACCGTCCTGCGGGAAAGCACGCTTGCTTCCTACGACTGCTGTAACAAACCACCACGAATTTAGTGGCTTAACACAACACAAGTCTGTTACCTGCGGTTCAGGAGGGAACGGGTCAGACGGGGTTAAAGTCGAGGCACGCGCGGACTTGCGTTCCTTCTGGGGGCTCCGAGGAACAATCTGTTTCTTGCCTTTCCAGCTCCTAGAGGCACCTGCATCCCTCGGCTGGTTGACTCTTCCTCGTCTTCTAAGCTGGGAGCACGACACCCTCAAAGCGCTCTCTCTGACCTCTGCTCCCACCATCGCGTCCTGTCTCCTCCTTGTGAAGACGTGTCACCCAGATAAGCCAGGCTAATCTTCCCAGCTCAAGATTTTCCATTTAATCACATCCGCAAAGGCCCTTGTGCCATGTAAGCTCACCTAGTCTCAGGTTCTGGGGATACAGCCCTCTTGGGGGTTCCTTATTCTGTCCACCATGGAAAGGTACCGTTATTAGCCTCACTTTACAAATAAGGAAACCTTTCCCAAGGTCACATGGCTGATGTTAAACCCCTGACACCCGAACCCTGGGGTGTCAGACTTCCTGGCTTACCCATTTGGGCCAATGCGTACCCTTTTGGCAATGTCTGCACCTCCCAGACCCACAGGGGGTCCTGGGCAGTGCCCACGCTGAGTAAAATTCTCTCACGTGGTAGACACAGAGACAGACTCATGGGCGGCCGCCTCCAATGCCAAGGTGGCTGCAGGGCCCGGACTCCGAGAACGTTCTCCACCCTCCAAACTGCACCGAGCAGCCGGCCGCCGTGAGCCTCACTGGCGACCCCCAGCCCTCTGCGTTCTCTGGGCTGGTGGGGTTAGTTTCGTTTCCGGTCCCAAAGCCAGCAGCAGTGGCATACCTGGGACCTTGTTGGACGTGCAGAGTCTCTGGCTCCGCCCAGAGGGGCTGAATCGAACCTGCCCTCCGGCTGCCTCCCGTGGGGATTCACGCCCACGTTAAGCCGGGGCAGCCAGGTGTGCGGGACCCCCCCCCACCCACTGGGCTGCCTTCGCACCACACCTGTTCCCCTCTCCCACCCCTGCGCAGGGGCCGGGGGGCTTCCACGCCCGCGCCTTGGGAGGAGCAGGAGGAAAGCATTGTGTTGCTCTTTCTGTCTCAGTTTCTGCGAGCTGGCGGTGGAAAGGGCACCGCCTGGCAGGGCTCCCCGAACCCTGCAGCCGGGCGGGGGCGGCGACGGCGACGGCGTGGCCCGCACATCCGGGGACCCTGCCAGTTCCTCCTGCCGCCCCTCTCGCCTGGCAGCGGCTGGACAGCTGTTTGGGGCAGCGCTGGCCGCCTGGTCCCTCTTCCTGCGCATCACACACAGGCAACCGGAAGGCGTGAGATGACTTTGACCTTGGTGTCTAGTCCGATCCTTCTCACTCGGAAAGTGCTTCAACATGTTGGCTTGGTACGTTCTGAGCGCTGCGGAGTTTTGGCAGAGTAGCCAATAAGTATTTTTAGTTCCTTCCTCCTTTATGTTTGCCAGAAAACCACAGTCATTACTCACAAGCGGGGCAAGTTCCCTGCCTCCTAGTCTCCAGAAGGGTCCAGGTTTGCCCGCAGATGCCCACCCAGGGGCCCCCCGCCCTGGGCTGCTAAGCCATCTCTGAATTCAGCATTATGCTAACACCCACGACGAAGCACAAGACTGTGTCCTTGTTCAATAGCATAAGCCCTAAGCTTTTTTTAAAAAATAAATTTAAAAACGGCAGTAAAATATATATAACAAAATTTCCCATTTTAACCATTTTTATGTGCACAGTTTGGTAGCATTAAGTATATTCATATTGTTGCGCAGCCGTCACCACCACCCATTTCCGGAACTTTTTCATCTTCCCAAACTGAAACTCTGTCCCATTGAACACAACCCCACACCCCCTTGTCTCCAGGCCCTGGGCACCCGCCCTCCTACCTTCTGTCTCTATGAGTTTGACTCCTCTGGGTCCCTCGCATGCGTGGCCTCACACGGTCTTTGCCCTTTTGTGACAGTACGTTTTCACTTAGCATACAGTTTTCAAGCTTCGTCCATGTTTAGCATCCTAAGCGTTTCTTTAAAAAAACCACTCATCTGATTGATAAAAGTCCTGCTAATTGAAAGCACAGCTCCAAGTTTTTGCTCTAGGCAGGTCGCCTCTGCTTAGTCCTGGCCCACGTCTGCTGAGGTAGAGCAGCATCTGCTGCGAAAAGGGGGACCGCACGCTGGGAGCGTGCCCCGTGCAGACCACCCTTGGCTCGGGCTCCTTCGTGGGCATGGTCTGGGGAGAGCCGCCTGGCACCGTCATTCCAGGAGAGTGGAGTCTACAGGATTAGGGCTTGGACATCTTTCCACAAATGCCAAGACGCCAGTGACGCCTGCCAAAGGGAAAGTGCCCGCATCCTCAGCATCTTCAGCTCCGGTGCCCTGTGCAGATCTTATTTTTAACGTCAGTACCTTCCAGACCACAAGGGATGGAAAATCTCACTGTTGGTGGAGGGATAACGGCCCTAAGGATCTAGTTCAGTAAACACAGGATTCTTTTGTGATGCACTTTCCAAATGAAGCGCACACTTTGGGATTAATTAAACCCTTTTCTCACCGCCTGCCAGTGTAACCTTTCTTTTATGCTTCTTAGGGGGGCACGCGGTGTAAAAAGTCAAATCTATTATGTTCATGACTTGAAGGGAAAGATCTGGGACAAAATTACCTTACGCGCTGTTTCTTTCTTTCTTTAAAAAATTTTTTTTCTGCGTGTTGGATCAAACGGTGAGGTCTCTGAGCTGGGTGTTAGCTAAACAAGAGTCAACCCAGAGCAAGAGTGATTTGGAATTAAAGCCACAGAGACCACTGAAGACAGCGTGACCCTGCCTTGCTTGGCACGCTCCGGGGGGACATGCGAGATAGATGTGAACGTGGAATTCGGGATACGAGCCTGTTCCGGCCACCGCCAGTGTTCTCGTTCCAATCTTGCTGTGATTTTGAGCGCATGACATTTAATTAATTTTACACTTAATGCTTTTCACCATTCCTTTCCTGACGGTGTCATTTTTTGATCTCTCAGCTGGTTGGCACGAATCTCTATCAGTCCTTATCCTTGCTCCAGCCCAGACAGGGTCATCTGGCTGCAGCAGGAGGCGGCGGCAGGGGCAGCGGCAGCGGCAGCAGCTGCAGGCGTGGAGCTGAGACAAGATTTCAGAGCGAGGACAGCTTCCTGGAAGGAGCTTGGTCCAGAAGCTCCACCCTGAGGGCTCACAGGTCCCTTCCAAAGCTTCCCTTTCCCTGGCTTGGTTCTCTAGGAGTTTTTAAAAAAAATGCTTGCATGTTTAAGACAAAAAAAATTTTTTTTTAACTTTATGTGAAAGTAACACACACGCACACGGAGTAACAGAAAGGAGAAAAGACCATGGGGTAAAGTGGCATTTCCACTCACGTCCTCTCCTAGGAGCGACCGTTCTGTTCTTGCTTTAATTTTTCTGGAGCTTTCTCTGCCGCTGTGATTACACCTCTATTGTTTGGTTTATCAATTTCGGGCACTAGCTGTTGACTCTTAAGTAGAAAGGGAAGGATTTAGCTCACCTACCCCACCCCTCCCTCTTTGCCCTTGTTGAAAAGAAACCACTTTTAAAATGGAGCGAGGCTGCCCTGAAGGGGGCGCGCTTGCGCAGACCCCCCCCACCCCCCAAACAGGAGGACAAACCACGGCGGAGGGAGGGCTGCCCAGCCAAACACCTCTTCTTTCGCCCGGTCCTCTTTGGTCCCTAGAAAAGCAAGCCCCTCTCCTCCGTCCTTCCGGTTTGCTATAGCTTTGCTTGTCCCAAACCGTAATTCCTCTGTTATTCCCGAATAAACCCATTTTGCTGGTAAAAATACCTGGCTCTTCTGTGTTTTGAAGGTCAATATCCTGTTTTCTCCTTCATTTTTATAACTTTTGTGGAGCTAGAATGCACGTACCATAAATTTACTCTGTTAAAGTGTACAATTCAGTGATTTTTTCCCCCAGTATATCCACAGATGGTGCAGTCATGTCTAAGTTCACTGGGTGCACCAATCTCTGAATCCAGAACATTTTCGTCTCACCCCACCCGGCGAAAAGCAAGCCCACTCCCATCGGCAGGCAGTCCTGAGTCTTCCCTCCTCTCAACCTCTGGCAAGTGCTGATGTTTCTACATCGTCACCAACACTTGCTGTTTGTCGGGCTTTTTTCTTACAGCCGTCCTAGTGGCTACAAAGTGGTTTCTGATCGTGGTTTTGACTTGCTTTTCCCTAATGACTATAAGTTTTGAGCATCTTTTCATGAGCTTATGGGTCATTTATACATCTTCTTTGGAGAAACGTCTATATAAGTCCTTCATCTTTTTCAATTGGGTGGCTCGTTTATTGTTGAGGTATAAGAGTTCTTTATATATTCTAGAGACTAGATCGGATATATGCTTTGCAAATATTTTCTCCCAAATATTTTCCGTGGGTTTTCAGTTTACTTTCTTGATGTTGTCCTTTGAATCACAAGTTTTAGATTTTGACAAAGTCCAATTAACCTAATTTTCTTTTGTTGCTTATGCTTTGGATATTATATCTAAGAAACCATTGCCTAATCTAAGGTCACGAAGATTTACTCTAATGTTTTCTATTTTTTTAAATAGATTTTTATAGTTTTAGCTTTTATACTTTGGTCTCTAATAGGGATTATGTTGAATCTGTGGACCAATTTGGAGAGTTGCCATCTAAATAATATTATTCTTCTAGCCAATGAACATGGATTCTGCTTATTTAAGTCTTTTTAAATTTCTTCCAATAATGTTTTACAGTTTTCGGTTTGTAAGGTTGTCGTAAATTGTTTTCTTAATTTCATTTTTATATTGTTCATTGCCAATGTGTAAAAATAGAATTGCTTTTTATACATTGATTTTGTGTCCTTCAGCCCGTTGGATTCGTTTATTAGTTCTAACAGCATACGCGCACGTGTGTATGTGTATATTTCTTAGGATTTCCGAAGATCATGTCATCTGTGAATACATGCAGAATGGTTTTACTTCCTTTTTTCCAATCTTGATGACTATTTTTTCTTTCCTGTTTGCCTCGGCTAGAGCTTCCACTATAATATTGAATAGAAATGGCGAGAGTGGGCTTATTCTCAGTCTTAGGGGAGGGTCTTCAGTCGTACCAGGGTGGGCTTTCCATAGACGCCTTTATCAGGCTGAGGAAGTTCCCCTCTGTTCCTAGTTTGTTGGGTGCTGTTAACATAAGAGTGTTGGATTTTGTCAAATGCTCTCTCTGTGTCTACTGAGATGATTATGTCGTCTTTGTCCTTTATTCTACTAATATTGTTAATATTATAGTTTCTTCTACTAGGATTACAGTGATTTGTCATATGTTAAACCAATATTGTACTCCCGGCATAAATTCCACTTAGTCATATAATCCTTTTTATACATTGCTGGAGTTGATTTGCTAGTATTTTGCTGAGGATTTTCACATTTATGTTTAAAAAGGGTATTGGTATGTGATTTTTTTTTGGTGGGGGGAAGATATTTATATCCAGTTTTGGTATCAGGTAATGCTGGTCTCATAGAATGAGTTGGGGAGTATTCCCTCTTGTTTTATTTTTATTTTGTTGAAAGAATTTGTGAAGGATTGGTCTTAATTCTTCTTTAACATTTGATAGAATTCACCAGGGAAGCGATCTAGGCCTGAGCTTTTGTGTGTGTATGTCTGTGTGGGTGGGGACAGGGAGGGTTTGATTCCTAATTCGGTCTCTTGCTATAGGTCTATTCATATTATCTATTTCTTCTTGAGTCCCTTCTTGAGTTCTCTCTGTTCCCCTAATTTTTTTTTGATATTTACATTATTTTAAATTCATCGGTCATTTTTCTAACTTTAAATAATGGACTTATCTTTTGATTTCTTGTACATCGGTCATCCACAATTTCATCTGACCTTCCACTTGTTCAGATAAAGATATACACACCCCATATTTTCCTCCCTCCTTCCTTGTGATCATATCTCTTATTGACACTTTCACGATTTCAAGTTTAGTAACATTTGTAGTCTGTCCTGACAACACAACCAAGTCTTGGGTGTTACATTTGCAGTTTCAATTGAAAAGTTAAAACCAATGAATGGCCTTACATTATAAGGATATCCTCAGGTGTGCCCCATGGATAGCCCAAGAGTGAAATGCGTTATTTTTTTCAAATGTAAAAAAAAATTATTATAATTCATTGATTGCTTAAAATTAGACACATTTTGTTTGCTTCATTTTTGGACCATTTTTTTTCTTGTACATTTTTTGTAGTTTTTCCTAGAGGGTCTGACTGTCTTTTTTTTTTTTTAATAATTTTTTTCAATCATAGTTGGCATACAATATTAGAGTTTCAGGTATACAACGTAATGATTAGACATTATAACTTATGATCACCCTGATAAATCTAGAACCCATCTGACACCATGCAGTTATTATGATATTATCGATTATATTCCTTATGCTAACCCTTACCTCTCCGCAACTATTTAGTAACTACCGATTTGTATTTCTTCATCCTGTCCCCTTTTTCAGCCCCCCAACCCGCCACCCATCTGGCAACCCTCAAAATGTTCTCTGTGTCTGTGAATTTGTTTCTGTTTTGTTTGTTTATTTTGCTCTTTAGATCCCACACGTAAGTGAAATCATACGGCGTTTGTCTTTCTCCGTCTGATTTACTCCACTCAGCACAAAACCCTCTAGGTTCATTCATGTTGTTACAGATGACAAGATTTCATTAAAATTTTTTTTAATGGCTGAGTAATATTCCATATATACACGTACTACCTCTATTCATTTATCCATTGATGGACATCGAGGATGCCTCCACATCTTGGCTATCATAAATAATGCTATAACGAACATATGGATGTACATGTCCCCTCGAAGTAGTGTTTTGCGTTTCTTTGGATAAATACCCAGAAGTGGGATTGCTGGGTTCTTCTTTGTCTCTTGCTATATCCTTTGTTTGCTACCCTAGATTTTTTTTTTTCATTTCCATTTTCATGAAATATCTTTTTCCATCCCTTTACTTTCTGTCTCTGTGTGTCTTTTGATCTGAAGTGAGTCTCTTTTAGGCATCATATGTAAGGATCTTGTTTTCTTATCCATTCAGCCACTCTATCTTTTGATTGAAGCATTTAGTCTTTTTTCATTTGAAGTAATTGTTGATAGATATGTAGTCATTGCCATTTTTTTTTTATTCATAGTTTTTGTTTTTCTTCTTCTCTTCTTCTTCTTAAAGAAGTCCCTCTAATATTTCTTGTAATACTGGCTTGGTGGTGTAGCTTTTTCTTCTCTGGGAAGCTCTTCATCTGTCCTCTGATTCTAAATGATAGCTTTGCTGGGTAAAGTAATCTTGGTTGTAGGTCCTCGCTTTTCATCATTTTGACTATTTCATGCTAGTCCCTCTGGCCTGCAAAGTTTTTGTTGAGAAATCAGCTGACAGTCTTATGGGAGCTCCCTTGTAGCTAAATAATTGCTTTTCTCTTGCTGCTTTTAAGATTCTTTGTCTTTAACCTTTGGCATTTTAATTATCATGTGTCTTGTTGTGGGCCTCTTTAGGTTCATCCTGTTTGGGACTCTCTTTGCTTCCTGGACTTGTATGTCTATATTCTTCACCAGGTTAAGGAAGTTTCCTGTCATTATTTCTTCAAATAAGTTTTCAATTCTTCCTCTCTTTCTTCTCTGTCTGGTACCCTCATGATGTGAATGTTGGTACACTTAACATTGTGCCAGAGGCCCCCTAAACTATTCTCATTCTTTTAGCTTCTTTTTTCTTCTTGCTGTTCTGATTGGGTATTTTCTGTTACCTTATCTTCTAAATCACTGATTCGATCCTCTGCTTCTTCTAATCTACGATTGATTCCCTCTAATGTTTTCTTCATTGGAGTTACTGTATTCTTCATTTCTGGTTCTTTTTTATGTTTTCCATCTCCATTTTTATGTTTTCTATCTCTCTGTTAAAGTTCTCACCGAGTTCATCTACTCTTTCCCTAAGTTCACTGAGTATCCTTATAACCAGTGTTTTGAACTCTGCATTTGGTTGATTGCTTGTCTCCATGTTGTTTAGTTCTTGTTCTTTCTCTGGATCTCTGTTCTGCTCTTTCATGTGGGACATGTTTCTTTGTCTCCCCATTTCGACTGCCTCCCTGTGTCTGTTTCGTAGGTAGGGCTCCTAGGTTTCCCAGTTTTAGTAGAGTTGCCTAATGTGGTAGGTGTCCTGTGGAGCCCAGTCTTCCCTGGTCACCTGAGCCAGGTGCTCCAGGTGTGTCCCTTGTATGGGTCGTGTGTACCCTCCTGGTGTAGTTGAGCCTTCGTACATCAATGGGAGGGATTGACCCTTGGGCTGATTGGTTGGGAGGACAGGCTGGTGAGGGCTGATGCTGTGGAGCAGGATTCACTTCGCAAGGCCCTGGTGCCTTCCCAGTCTGCCCTTTGGGTATGTGGCTCTCAGATGCAATCTTGACTGGTGCTCTAGTTCGGGTTGAAGCTGGCCACCAGGAGTGCTGGTCCCAGAGTCTCTTGGGAGGAGCCCTGCTGCAGGCCAAGTTTAGCTGTAGCCTGCACACTCCCTGGGGCCACCTGGCAAGAGCCACCAAGCAATTTGCAGATGGCCACCACCAATGCTGGGCTTAGAGATTCCTTAAGAGGCCAAACTGAAAACTGAGCCTGGCTGCTGCTAGAGCTGGGCTTGGGGCTTCTCAGCAAGAGGTATGGGGCATGCTGAGGCCAGATGCTGCTTGATCGGGTCTTGTGAAGCTTTGAGGGATTTTAGGCAAGTTCATAGCATGAGCCAAGACAGGTCATTTGTATGGAAAAGCCACTGGAGGCAACTCAGGTGGGCCCACACATTGGAAGAGGCAGAGTGTCAGGGAATCACCTGGGCAGGGCGACGGGTGTCAGTCAGGTGGATGGAGACTCAGATATGGCTCTCACCTGGGTCTGCGCATTGGGAGAGGGGGGAGGGCTCAATGAAGGAACAATGGCTTCTGCCAGCACTTCTGTTTGGGAGAAAGCCGCCCCTCCAGCCCTTGCCCTGAAGCCAGACACCTCGGTTCCTCCGCGTGTGTTCCTGGTGCCTTTCAAGCTGCTGACCTGGCGGTGGAGCTCAGAGCGAGCAAGTCCGTCACCGAGTAAGTCTGTGCGCGGGCCCTCTAAGAGGAACGTCGGCGACTCCCATAGCCTTCCTGTCACTCAGCCACAATTTCTGCTGGTTTTCACAGCCAGAGGTTGTGGGGATTTCTCTTTCCAGCACTGGAAGCCTGGGCTAAGGAGCCCAGTGTGGGGCCAGGACCCCTCGCTTCCCCGGGGGGACCTCTGGAGCTGAGACATCCCCCTCAATTCTCAATCGCCACATTCGGCTGTTCTCCCTCTCTGCTCCTCCTACCAGTCTTGAGGGGGCCTTTTCTGTGTGTCCTCAGTTGAAGGACTTCTGTTTAGCCAAACCTCAGGTGACTTCCAATGATGCTTGTTGTGTGGTTTAGTTGTGATTTTGATGTGGTCGTGAGAGGAGGTGAGCATCGCGTTTACCTTCTGTGCCATCTTGACCAGAAGATCAGTTTTATCTGTCTTTTAAAGCAGTTCCTCATGAATCTCAACCTAGAAGACTATTGGGGTTTTTAGGTTTATGTGAACTGCTTCATAAACTCAGAAGAAATGAAACTGTATTTTCGCTAAAATATTCTATAATTTTATGAAACTACATATTCCTGGATTAATCTCTCCTGCGTTGGTCACTCCTGGTGCACCCTGTGCCTTCCCCTGCTGCTCAGAGGATAATTTCCTTGCCCACCTCTTTACCTCTTATTTATTTATTTTTGTGTATGAAACTCATCTTAATCCTATTCTCAATTCTTTTTCAAGAGCTCAATAGTTCCATCTATTTTCATCAGGAATTTTCTTCCTGGAGTTCTCTGCTTTCCTGCTCCCATCTGGACATTTTCCTGCTAGATTTCCAGAAGCTTCTGAAAGCAGTTCTCCCTGCTCCATCACTAACCACTCATCTCCGGCTGTCTTCTGGGCCTGGTCTTCTCAGCTCCTTTGAGCTCTGGCTCATCTCCTCTCCCTAGTTAGTCTCTTTCTGAATCATTTCTTCTTCTGTTTTTTCTTCCTGTCATCATGGAACTTTGCTTTACCTTGGTTTTCCCGTTTCGCTCAGGAGGAAAGTCTAGATCATTCGAGAATATAACCTCAGCCGAATTTAGAAGAAAGCAATGAGTGTCTGTTGAAAATCTGCCTCAAAATGCCCAGGAGAAAGAGGCGTGACACAAAATCAAGGAATTGATTTCATTGTTAATTTCTTGTGACTTTTCTCTGGTTTTGACTAATTATCCATCCTGCAGGCTAGATTAACTTTTGAATTTAATATCATTGTATAGCATTCAGTCAGAAAAAAGGATAATCAAGGTTAAAGTTGTTAAAAAATTAAGTCATAGGTTTCCTTTCTTTTTCAAATGGAAATGCTAACAATTTACTTCTTTAACATTAAAATTAATCCAAATATTGCTAAGCCTATCAGCAAGTTTTTGATGAAATAATTCAATGCGTAACCCCTGCTGAGCACTTATGAAGCAAAAGGCCACCTACTTTAGGGGGCAGGATTTGTATTTAAATCAGGTGCTTCCCTGGAAATTTTTTGTTAAATTCGCCACATTTTTTAAAAGGGCAAAACAAATTGGATGTGCAAATCTTTTTTGTAAGAAGAGGGAAAATCATTTTATTATGAACGGTAAATCATGAAATCGAGCTTTTATATCTGTGAGCTTTAAGGGCAGGTTGAGTGGATGCTCAGATCCTGACAGATCTTGTGGTGTCTCATTTCCTATTAGGAAGCAAATGACAGTGATTCAAATTTTTAAATTTGCATGGAAAATTTAGGCCAGACATGTATTAGGGTAAATTGAAGGATGTCAAAAAAATCTCATAAAAAACCACGTTTGGCATCACATGTGATGTTTACAGTTTTTAAAAAGTATTTTCGCCTTCATCAGTACAAACCTTTGGACAAATGTGAGATCAGGTGTGTGAGCACCTACAAAAAAAATTGCCAGCTTATCAAAAGTGTTTTACTCATTTGCCATTCCCTCGTGTGGTAAATAAGGGGGAGAATAACTTATCTTTTACCACCTTCCCAGCCAAAACAGTTAATAGTTCTAGGCAAGTGGGCTAGTAAGTAAGTATCTGTGAAGCGGAGTTAAACAGATTTCATCCCGAAGGTAACGCAGATCACTTAGAACTTGAAATTGACACACCGCAGGTTTCCCCTCTTAATTTATAGTGCAATAAAAGTGGTAATAAATGCAGATGCACTTCGCCCTTGCGAGGAGTTACCATTTTTATGATTTTGACAAGTTCACACTCCTGGTTTTACCCTCACACTGTCCCGGGCTCAAGTATTTAATATTTAATAATCTGTATTCTATAAATAATAGATGCGCCTGTCTTCACAACTGAGGATCAGCAGCAGATTTTCTTGTTGACAAGAGTGATAACGTTCCCTCGCCTTCTTAACTTTTTATGTTACTGTTAATTTTCCCTTTGTGGCTAAGATGCGAGGGAGGGGTTTGGGTCATTCCGGAGAGAAATGGGCTGTAATAATCCAATTGGAACCAAGCACTAAGAGAAGCTTGGGTAACTCTGTGACCATTTCAGCAGTTTGAGGTCACAGACTCATTGCGCAAATGCTGGCGCTGGAACACACCCAGCAACCGGCCCCTCACCTCCCCATTACGGCGAGGCAAGTGAACATCTCCACGCAGCAAATACTGGGCTCGTGCCTGCGAAATGCAAGGGCGACCCCGTGGGAGAGATGTTGGAGGTGAGATCTGGCCGAGGTCGTGTGGCTGATATTGGAGGAGTGAATGACATTCAATTCAGTTCAATAAATGGTTGGAAACCGTTGAGAAACTGAGTCCCGGCTCTAGAGAAGTTTGGATCATATGATTTCCCTGCTGAAAATCCTCCAAATGGACTTCGACTACATGTAAAATAAAATCCAAACTCCTTTTCAGGGCCAACGAGTCCCTTGAGTTGCGGCTCCTTCCTTCTCTGTCTATGGTCATCTTGGCCCTTTCGACCAAGCTCGTTCCGTCCCCAGGGCCATCGCGCAGGCTGTTCCCAGTGCCCGACATGCGTCTCCTCCAGGGAATCCCACAGCTCCGGTAGGCCTGTGTTAATAATAAAGCAGTAGGTGGTAAAACAGCCCCTTCGCCCGCCATCCCGTGCGCCCGGCAAGGCGTTCTCTACCCCACGTCCTTGCCTGGTTGACGTCAGGACTTATCGCATCGGACACCGTCCCGTTTCCTCGTTTTCTCTCTCGTCATCCATCTCCTCCACTTTGTGAGAACGGGACCTCGTCCCTGTGTTTCCCCGCCATAGCCCCAGGGACGGGCGCCTGAGCTGGCCCAGAACCAGGAATAGCTGTGGGATCAATGAATGAATGAAAAGGGAGGCGACTTTTCTGGACGCGGTCGTAGTGCTACGGGACGGTCCTTCCCGTCAGGCCTTCAAGGGCCGTCTCGGGCAGCACTGCCCCGTGAAGCTGCCCCAGCATCCTCCCGTGGAAGCGAGTATTCCTTGTTGCTTATATGACATTTCTTGGAATACTCACGATGTAACTGTTTTGGTTATCACGATGATTACTTTTATGCATCAACCAGGCTGGACCACAGAGAGCCCAGATGACATGTCATTGCTGGGCATGTCACTGAGTGGGGCTGGCATTTGAAGCAGTGGACTCTGCGTGGCTCTTTCCTCTGTGGGTGGGCAATGTCCAGTCCGGAGGGGACCTGGATAGAACGCAAGGCGGAGGAAGGGAGAATTCGCCTCTTCTGGCTTCTTGCCTGTCTGCTTCTTTCGGGAGGTCTCATCTCATCTCCAGCCCTCGGACTGTGATTTAACCCATCAGCTCCCCCTGTTCTCAGGCCTTTGGACTCAGACCGAATTACACCACCAACTTTCTGGGTCCTGAGAGAGAGGGAGAGAGGGAGGGAGAGAGGGAGAGAGAGATAGGGGGAGAGAGAGACAGAGAGACAGAGAGAGACAGAGAGACAGAGAGTTAGTTTCTGGGAGGTCGGTGAATAAACAAAGGTAGCCGAATGAACGGAGTCGAGTGTTGGGAATTCGGATAAAGCGTTTCTCCCCACAAATCACGAGCATATCATTGGTGGTGCTGGTTTGCTCTAACCTTTACTCTTGGTTAACGCGTGTGACGTCTGAGCTTCCGTCTTGCTTTCTGAGCCCAGAATGAACGCAGCCTCATCCTATTAGTTTAGCACGATGGGTTACACGGGCTTTGTCAACACAAATCAGGAAATAACATAGAAAAGATAAACAAAAACAAACAAACAGACAAAATGGTTTTTGCACGTTTCCGCTGAAGTCTTCAGGACTTGCGTGCTCAATTCCTACAAGCTCGAACGAGGGCAGGACAATTTAAAATGAAAACAGCCGGCTGGACACATGGCTGCCACAGATCTGTCAATGGCAAAGAGCGGACGGCAATTGCCGTGTCTTCCGTTTCTAACGTCGCCTGTATTTTCATAAAAACTTTGACAGGTTTTCTCTGACACGCATAACAGTCCGTGACACGCCACGGTAGGTACCATGGACCTTTTCAGATGAGGGAATCCGGGCTCATGGGAGCCGTAGGATTTGCCCAGTGCCGCCGTGTAAATGGGCAGGAGCAGCATCCAGGCCTGGCCATTGGTCCAGAGCCTTCCATCTAAACTGAGATGTGCGTTCCCAGGGTGTGGATGCAGGGCGGGCGCCTGAGGATGGGTGCCCAAGGGTGGCCCCCTGAGGGTGGGCACCTCTGGAAATGCTGCAGCCAGGCATTTCTCTGGCCGCCCCTTCCCCCCCATCCTGGCTCTGACACTGGGTGCCCACGAAGCCTGCCGCTGGGGCCGTGCTGGGAGTGAGGGTGGGCTACGCCTCTGGGTAGCATCATTATTCAGGCTCAGGTGGCCCCTCCCTGTGGACAGTCTCTTTTCTGTATATGTTTGTGCTCCCTTCCTCCTTGTGACGGGGAGCAGACTAGCAATGTCCCCTGAGCAGGGAGCGCTCTGACCTCTGACGGAGGCATTCCCTCCCCCTCCCCAGAGCCTGCATTATCATGTAGGCCCAGAGAGAGTGGCCTCTGAGGAATGGAGTAACAGCGAGGGAAGCCTCTCCCTGCCCTTGGCACACGCTCCTGTGTTCACTGGGAGAGCGGCTTCTGCCTCCGATCTAGGGTTTCCAACTCCAGAAGGTGAAAAACAGCCCGATGACCCATGTCATTGGGCTGATAAGAAAATATGATATACCTGATCGATGCTGACTCAGCATCCACCACGCAGATGAAATTCCCAGGGGAGCCTTTTCCCCAAGAACATGGCAATGAATGGCAAGACAGTCACATTGGGCAGATGGGTCACCAGTCCGTGGGGCGGTGAGAAGGAATAACTAACTCCATGTGGTTCTGAACACATACCTGGCAAACTTTGCAGTGCCTCATGAAGCATGCAGCCGGATTGCTGTAAGGACTCAAGCATTTATCACGGAAAAGAGAAAGGACTGAGTTTTTATGCCTTTCAAACTGCAAGGCAGGCTAGCTTAGCAGGGGCTCCCCGAGACCCATTTACGAAGAGCGATCCGTAAAAAGACGCCAAGCCAAAAGAACAGCTGGTTTCATCGCCGTCACACAAACACTGAAAAAGTCAGCCTCGTGTTTGACAAGTGTTTCAAAAACAACAACACTTGGCATTTCTACTTCTGTTTGCAGAGAAACTTTGCAACTGGCATAAGAGGAAACGGGTTTCAATAGCGCTGTTCTTACCATTAGAAATCGTGTGAGTCATGCGGTTGTGTTACCGCCGGCCAGAGCGGCTGGCCACGTGTGTGTGTTGCTGGTCGAGAGCCCACGACGAGATGCCTGGTACGGTCCCTGCGCGCCCGCAAGTGCATCTTAAGTAAGCAGAGCCAATCCACAAGTTAAGAAAGTTCCAGACAGGGCGCCTAGAAAGTAAAGGCATCAAAAAGCTCTCTCCCCACTCTGCCCTCCAACTTTCTAGGGTTTGCCCCTCCCAAGGGGACGGATTAAAGGCAGTGGGCGCTGAGAATCTGGAGCAGCCAAATGGAAGCGTGCGTCACAACCACCTGGTGGATTTGTTCAGACCCAGGCCGCTGGTCTCCTCTCCTCTTGGTGTTTCTGACTCAGTAGTTCTGGGGTGGGACCCCAGGATCCACACGTGGAACCCTTTCCCAGATAATGCAGGTGCACCTCGTCTAGGGACCCCACTTGGAGAACCACTGATCTAGAGATCCCACCAGAAAAGGTGTGCGTCACTCACTGAGGGACACCCCCACTCTGACACACACGGCGCCTCAGTGTGCTGAAGGTGGGCAGGTGTTTACAGATCTGTTCGTATTTAACCAGGAAAAACCGAAATCAACCCGTCATGCTCTCCTGGCCCCTAAACCACATCGACCTGGACTGTGATAATCAAGGAATGACAGGGCTGTGTTTCGGCTGCATCCAGGTCTCTAGTACAAGACCCCGGCCACACGA
Source organism: Rousettus aegyptiacus (assembly GCF_014176215.1). Taxonomy (NCBI): domain Eukaryota; kingdom Metazoa; phylum Chordata; class Mammalia; order Chiroptera; family Pteropodidae; genus Rousettus; species Rousettus aegyptiacus. Next base: position 3,336,712 of record NW_023416284.1, read on the forward strand.
TTGTTAGCATTCACCAGGGGGATTCTCATGGACCGGTGGGAGATTCTGAGCTTTGTGACATGGCAGAGAAAGTCCAAGCCCAGGTGTGCGTGAAGCGGCGAGCACGGTGCCGGGAAGGGCTCGACGCGCCCGCTCTGGGCCAGTTCTCTCCCTGGGGATGACGCAGTATACTCGTATACTACATGCATTAATATACTATGTACTCTGCAAGCTTCTGCTGTATACTAATTTACTCACACACTCATGTGTTCCACACTCACATACTCACACTACATGTACTAATACACTCCACAGACTCATGTACTCCGTGTACTCACGTGCCCTGCTGTAACTTTGTTAATATCCTGACTTCACCTCCTGCTTGGACAGTGTAGACTCTCAAATCTATAGCCCCAATCCAGACTTTTCCTGAGCTCTGGACTTGTATGGCCAACCGTCTGCTAAAAACAAAAGTTAAAAAGCATTTGAACAAGCTACTATTTGTGTTGGGCATTGGGATGAACGGTTCGTAAGCACTTCGTCCTATAAACTTTGTTTTTTCGACCGTCTGACACTCTCGCCAGCCATGTTATTAATCTCATATTGCCACTGAGGAAACTGAGGCTTAGAGAAGTAACTCGATCAAGGTCCCTTTTACTCCAAAGTCTGTTCGCCATGCCCGTATGACCATGACCTGCTCTCCAAGATTCCTTAAACACTTCCCAGCCTGAGCTACAATTATGTGTTTTTGTCTCTATCGCTGGGCGAGAATGTATGAGCACAGAAACAAGCTTTTTACTTTAAATTTTTATTTGCCTCTGTGCTCATAGGTCCAAACACATGCTCGATATCGGCGTACGTGCCCAAGCGGTGCGGTTCGACACGTGAGTGAGCGAGCGCGTGAACTGCCTGCACTCCATACCGTGTTTATGCATGATCACCTACCGCCCTACATCCCTGTTATACATACACGCCTAGGCTTCTACTAAAGAAATAAATGCGATTCAATTGTTGTTGTCCTACAGCTAAAACTTTATGATTAAATGCTACTCGTAGGGAGACTCTCACAGGATACGAGATCAGATGCATTTTTTTTTTTCTACTCAAGGGCAGAAAGGGTAGAGAAATAATTTGCAGACATGAAGGAGAGAGGGAAGTGAAACTTTTAATTTCACTATCAAGTAACTCCGTATATCTAATAATTATTGTCCAAGTAATTTTTTTTTTAGATCACTGGCATTTGAATAGTAATAATGAGTGAATTTTAAAATCTAGACCACTGCTTTTAAAAACAAAGCATTTTAAAAATAGGTGGTACACAAATAAAATAAAAAATGAAAGTACGTAGCACATACGTGTTACAAAAAGTCAGGTAGGATGCAAGGGTTTACGATGAGATGTTCGAGGGGACTCACCCCTCTCTCCTGGCCCCCAGGTCTTTATGTCAGAGGTAACCCCCCCCCTCGTTATGAGTATCCCGTGTGTCACTCCAAAAGTATGTATAGATGCTCCTCCCCCATCTAAAAAGCGAGCGCCGCGTTTCGTGCGGAGTTTCCCGCTTTGCGACGCATCCGGGCAGTTGCTCCGTGCCCGTGCCCGCAGAGCAGCCTCGCGCATCCAGCGCTGCTCGAACTGTCCCGCCCACGCGATTGGACATGTTTGGTTTCACTTCCGTGTCACGCCGCTTCTCCTTTCTGTTTCCTAGCGCATCCGGGCTTATGCCCACGGGAAAACCGTGTTCTAGAACAGATGCTCTGGAAAGGTGGACTTTGCCCATTCGGAGATTGGCGCACTCGTGAGGGCCCCGGTTAATGACACACTGTGGGATCACCACGGTGCTATTGGGGGGGCATTACCACTTAGCCCCTTCTGAAGATGAGGTGACTGGCACTCAGCCACGCCAAGTGACTTGCCCCAGGCGACACAACCTGTAGAGGGCACAGCTGGGAGGGCACCAGCACCTGCTAACCTGTCACATTGCCTCTCAGGGAATAGACGAAAGAAGATAGACAACGGATGGATATCTTAAAAGACCAAGCATAGCAGGCTTACGCTGAAGGGGCCCTTGCACGATGTGTTTTGCTGAAAGACCTAAACCACGTAGCTTTGGTTAATGGGGCAGGAGATGGGACAAGTGATTTTTTTTTTTTTTTAAAGAAGCACCAGGGTTCTGAATTTTAGTGTGAGAATAGTCCGATTAAGTTATGAGCTGAACTGTGTTCCCCTGAAATTCGTATGTTGAAGCCTTACCCCAGGGTACCTCAGATCGTGACGGTAGTGATTGTATTTGGGGACAGGGCCTTGAAAGAGGTGATGATGTTAAAATGAGGGCAGTAGGGAGGGCCCTAATCCAGGGTGGCTGGTGTCCTTTAAGAAGAGGAAATTTGGACAGAGAGCGAGGAAGACACCCTGCAAGCTTGCGTTCAGAGGATAGCTTTAACTTCATTTTAACATCATGAGAGGGCACAGGGAGAGGGCAGCCCTCGGTGGTCCGAGGGGAGAGGCCTCAGGAGAAGCCAAAGGTGCCCACGCCTTGATCTCAGTCTTCCAGCCTCCAGCACTACGAGGAAGTAAGTTTCTTTTAAGTCTCCCATCTTCAGTGCTTTGTTATGGTAACCTGAGCAAATGAATGCAGTCTGCACCCAAGGGCGCCCTTTAATTCTCCTCCATGTGAATCCCCTTCCCCCAGGGACAATCTGGTTCCTTTGGATAGGGCTGGGCTGAGCATTCATTCATTCATTCATTCAGTATTTATTGTACACTGTCCTGTGCCTGGTCTAATCTAGGCAGTAAGCACGCAGTGGTAATGGTGACGGAGTGCCTGATACCCCACCTCCAAAATGACCCGAGTGAGACACTGCAAACATGTCCCAGGACATAAGAGGAGAGAAGAGACATTAAAAGTAAACTAAATGACCCAAACCATGATTTATAGAGGCTCCAAATGTTTGCTTGTCTTCTTGTTGTTGTCGTCGTTAGTTTCTTTGTTTTGCTTTTAAATACAAGCTTCTCCCGCAGATGGGCTTGCTGAACGCAGACAAGCAGCAAAAAGGAGCTAAGCCGGATTCTCTTAACGCGGCTCATGACGCCAGCGGGTCAGAGCGCAGAACCGCCGGTCTGGAGGCTGCGGTTGCGACAGGGCGCAGAGCTGCGGGTTGCCTTGTGGGTGTTTGTGATTCTGGAGAAACCCAGACTCGGAGACCGGCTTGGTTTCTACCAGCGCTGTCTGTAATCGGGTCCCCTCTTGGCACAGAAGGCTTTCGAGGGGCAAGACCGAACGGCCAGCGTGTGGGTTGGCTTCTCTCCCACCCAGCCGCCGCCCAGCCGCCCAGCTGCGAATCCCAGCCATGACTCACTCACCCACCTTCCCGGCTTCGTGTTCTCCAGACTCTTGCAGGCTCACTGCACATTCTCGCCATTAATAGGCCTTGCACGCTTCTTAATTCCCTCCAGAACTGTGATGATCATGGCAGACACAGGCAGGGGATTCTTCCCAGAGAAAGACTTTCGTCATCACTGTGCCCAAACCGACCTCCATCTCTCGTGCAGGGTTTACTTCAACTTCCAATGGGAAGAGGGAGCCAACAGGTATTTTTAAAGAGGCTCTATCCACTGGAGGATCGAAAAGAAAATATCCCCTTTGAGCATTTAGTCACACACATCAAAGGAAACAACAGTTTCAATCTTCATTTGCATCGCACGGGCATTAGACGTGGTCCAGTTACACTGAGCTCCGCTTGAAAAGGCAGAAGTGCCAGTACTTTTCAAGGCTTGACGGAGACAGAGAGAAAATGCAGCCAGGCAAATAATATATCACCCTGCCAAGGCGTTTTCCATTTTTAAAAGGACAGAACAATTTTACATTGTATCTGGAGCCTCTCTGCAGCAAATAACCCTTGACATTTCTTCCAGCACCCTGGCCGGCCGGCCTAAAAGCGCTTGGCTGGTCCCAGCCTTCTGCGACTGTATGCTGAGGACCACAGTCTGCCTTTTGGTCTTAAAGCTCCAGACGTGAGAAGGGCAAGTGGCCCATTTTGTGAGCACTGGCTGACCGAACTTGGCTCTGCAGAAAGGGCCAATTAAGACACCACCCCGGTTGGAAAGAACATAATGTTTCAGGTCAACACGCAGGGCTGAAAGCCACCAGAAAGGAAACGCAGAGGGGGATTTGGGGTTCCTCGGCGCAGTCCCTCGGAGGCCCAAGGGGATTCAGAGGGGGAAATGATGCAGTGTGCCTGCACTTGATGGCGACGCCTCTTGGGAAAGCAGAAAAGGGCCACCAGTTCTAGAACAATTAGCACAAATGACTTCTAGTTAGGGTGACAAATGAACACGTTTCTCCACATCTGGGGAATCGGGATTGGGCTGTTTGGTAAAATTTCCCCCACGGCTCTTTCTAAGTCTGTGGCCTTCTCCCTGCCAAGTGCGAAGTCTTAGAGGGCGAGCTGTGGTCTTACCATTTCTAATCCTCAGCCCTGGCCGGCCTGAAAAATCTCAGGGTGCTGAATGATTAATTCCAACCTGCCCTAGAAAACGTTAGTCAGCTGGCGAAAGGAAATAGCCCAACATGAAGGCAGAAGGAGCAGATCGACTTTATCTGTGAGCGATTATGTTTGACAAGATGAAAAAGGAAGAAATCTTTTGTCACCGAAGGAAATTGTGCTTTGAGAAATCCTTGCATGAGTCTCTGCCTTAGAGTTTGAATTAAAATGAAAATAATGCCAGACCCCCCACCAGCCCCCCACATAACTTCATTTGCATACGTTTAGGAAGGCAGAGTTTTAGAAATCTATCAATGGTTTTCAGGTCTACTCCAGAGCAGTTCTTTCATTAACTAGCAAAGTCTGTTTCAAGAAACCTAGGTTTGAATTGCTGTTGACTACTAAAATTTTAATTTTCCCTTTAAGTATTGTCATGCATGCGGTCTAAGTCTTCGTGGGTGGGAGAGCGAGGCAGATGGGACTCTCCTCCAATAAGAAAGAAAAGTCAATTTTCATTCCGAAGGAGGGGAAAGATCAGGACTGTTAAAATGAGTCTTCCGATTTCGCGTTTATCTCGTGCTCACGGCATCGCAGTCTGCTTAGAAATGGGAGGAACACGTCGCTGCGGGAAAACAAACTGTTTTGACTCAGTCTATGATTCAAATTTTACTGCTTGCATTTTTTTCCCTTCACTGATTAAAAACAAAATTAACCTTCTTTGGGAAATTCTGAGCTCTTTTTATATTTTAAACCATCTCCTGTCTCCCTCACCATCTTCGAGTCTTTGTCCAAAGTCAATTTCCTAATGACGTCGACACTGACCGCTTCTCCCCAACGCTGGGCTGCGCGATCCCATCGACCTGGTCCACTTTTAATGTTTTTCCACACCGGTTATGGCCTTCTCACATACTATAGAATTCCTTTAATTATGTTAATTGCTCCCCCACCCCCACCCCCACTAGGAGGTAAGAATCGAGAGACCTGGGATCTGTGCTTTGGTCAGCGATGTCCTTTCATTGAACGGAGCAGTGCTATCGCTTCGTCGGTGCTTGATAAATGCTGAATGACGGCGTCAGGAAAAATCGTCGGAGATTTGGAAACGAGCAAGAGTGCCTTTTCAGCAAGTGCTGGGCATTATTACCCAGCGGCTCCTCGGAGAGCCTCGGACTCTGCGGGAGTCAGAACCTCTCTAGATTCCAGAAGCGGAAAACAGAGTCAGGCGAATGACTCTTGCCCATAGGTGCAGCTGATTCTTCCCCTATAGAAAAAATAACCCTTAACACGACACTTTGTCTTTTAGCAAGCGTTCTGGCTTGCCTGGAAATAGACCTCTGTTCTTTAAATTCTCCTTTGAATCAGTTTCAACATCTTACTTGTTCCCTCATTAAAGAGCTAAAGAAAATTCTTGACACATACTTTATATTTGTATGAGAGTCATGTTTTTTTTGACAATCTCTTTGGAAATTATGATTGAGTGAAAAAGTGAATAACATTCCCTTCTTTCGGAAGGCTTATCTGGCCCCATAGTGTTAGACGTTGGATGCTGATGACTCTCAAATTTGTACCTACCTCTCTGTGCCTCAGAGCACATCACCACTTGACAGCGCTACTTGGGTATCTGATGGGCATTTCAGAATTAAGGTGTTCTAAATGGAACTCTGAATGCCTGTCCTAAACTTGTTCCTCTCCTGTCTTTAGATGGCAACACCGTTAACTCAATCGCTCGGAGCAAAATCCTAGGCGTCAAACCTTGGCCCAAAGCATTTTCCTTTTATTTTTCACATTTAATTCCTCAGCAAGACCTGAGTGATATCTCTACCTTCAATACACATTCCAAATCCACCTTCCTCTTAAGACCGCCACCTTGTCTAAGACCTGCTGCCTGTTTTTTGTAAGTAAAGTTTTTTTTTGGAAACTTTTTATATATTGTCCATGCCCGTTTGTTTATATATTGTCCACGATTGTCTTTGTACTACAATGGCACTCGTGACAGTTGAGTAGTTGTGACAGACACCACGGGGTCTGCAAAGGTTATTTACTATCTGGTCCTTTACTGAAAAAAAAAATGGCCAATCCCCACTCTGTAAATTATATAAATGTCTAACCTCTATGCCGTACACCTGAAATTAATGTAAAATAATATTGAATGTCGACTCTAATTGAAAAATAAAAAGCTTTTAATACAATTACTAATTTCTGGTAGGTTAGGCTGAATAATGACACCTGAAGATATCAGGTCATAACCTCTGGAACCTGTAAATGTGACCTAATTTGGGGAAAAGGTATTTGCCGATGTGATTAAGTTAAAGGTCTTAAAATGGAGGATATTATCCTGGATTATCTGGGTGGTCTCTAAATACCATCACAAGTGTCCTTAGAGAGAGAGGCAGCGGAGAATTGGTGAACAAACGCGCGCGTGTGCACGTGCACGCACACACACACACGGGAAGGAGAGCAGTGTGAAGATGGAGCAGAGAGATGTGTTGATGCTGGTCTGGAGATTGGAGTGACGTGGCCACGAGCCAAGGAATGCCCGCGGCCACCGGAAGCTGGAAGAGGGAGGGGCGGATTTTCCCCGGAGCCTCCGGAGACAGCATGGCCTTGCCAGCACCTTGATTTTGGCCCCGATGAAACTGATTTTGGACTTCTGGCCTCCAGAACTGTACGAGAATAAATTTCTTTTGTTTTGAGCTACGAAGGCCATTTGTCACAGCAGCCACAGGGAATGAACGCACCTCGTTTAAGCCACCATCAAGTCCTGACGACGGCGATCGTCCCCCACCCAGTCTCTCCGCTCCCTCTCTCGCAGTCTCTTCTCCACGTCACGTCAACAGATTCCTGGTCCGTACACCGGGCATTTTATGTTCAAATTATATCTCAGATGAGCTGAACTTCAGCCCTGGTCGGCCCAAAGATCTCATTATTTTTGGAGTGTCTGACAAGGCTTTACTCCTGCATGCTAGGGGATAATGGTGGCTGACGTAACTGCGGGATGGAGGAAGCTGGGGGATGGGAGGAAGGACGAGCATTTGCAGACTAGGGAGGACTTGGGCTATCTAGTGAAAAGTTAGTTCTGACAATGCTCAAGTTTTCATTAGGTATTACCTCGAAAAGGCAAGGGGATACAGGATCTCTCTGTATTATTTCTTACGACAGCCTGTGAATCTACAATGATCTCAAAAAAATTAGAAAAGGTGAGGGGAGAAACTTTTTGGAAGGAGAACTTTGGGAGATGATGGCGAACAAGGCAGCCTTTCAAAGCTAAGGTAGGCGGACCCAGATGGTGCGTTTCTTTCCAGTCCTGTGTTGGGTGGAAGGGTGTGTGGTTATCACCAGCTTTCCTTTCGGGGGTCTTTAAGCCTCTGAAATGCGTTCAGCCCATGCTATTCTCCCTCAGTCCAGGAATATGGAGCTTCACTAACTGGGGAAGCAAGTCTGACTGTTCTTCTTACCATCATCACCAGTAATAGTAGATGGTCATTTTACTTCAGAAAGCTGGCCAGCAAATAAAGCTCTTTAACAAATATTTTTGAGTGTAAAAAAGTAACGATTTAGTATTCCCGTTATTCACCTACCTCCATCGGTTCCTGGATAGTAGCATGCTTCCCCTGAAGAATATTGGGACCCAAATGGGCAAGGATTCAGGGGAGGGAGGTTGTCTGCTGACTCCTTTCCTTCCTAAATGGGCTCACTCACGAGCCCGGGCCCCTCGCCCTACCGGGAACACCCACCTCTTGGTCACCCTTCCAAGCAAAGGCAAACACCAGCTGGCATGGACTGAGTATTTGCGTCCTCCCCAAAATCACACATTTAACCCTACCCCCCAAGTCATGATAGTGTTTGGAGGTGGGGCCATTGCGAGGCAATTAGCAAGAGATGAGGTCTTGAGGGTGGGGTTGGGGCTCCAGGATGGGGTTAGTGCCTTTGTAAGCATCAGTGGGGAGTTTGTTTCCCCTCCTTGCTCCCAGACATGTGAGGCTACACCCCAATCGCAGACTCTTGGCTTCCAGAACTATGGGAAATATTTCTATGTTGTTATAAGCCACCCAGTCTAAGGGACTTTGTCATAGTGGTCCAAACTAAGGCGCCAGCCAACCAGCCCCTCCCTGCCTCCAAGACATCCTCTAGCTCAAACTCATTGATCATTAAAATTATGGAGGACCTCAAAGAGCTTCTGTTAAGGCGATTTGTTTATAATTCATCTGCTATATAAAAATTTAAAAAACCTTTATCAGTTCATTAAAAATAAACCTGTTACGTGGTAACATACATTATATTTTCACGATAAATAACAAAAAGTTTTCAAGACAAAGGATTCGTGAACTGCATGGTTTTACAGTTCTGCCGATCTCTTCAGCATCTCAGTTAATAGAAGACTGCTGGATTGTCCTGTCTGCTTCTGCTTTCGGTCTGTTTCGATATCATATATTATGCAGCCTCCCCAAAACACAACTGTACGCGCATGAGAAATTGACATAGTGTGATTAGGAAAACTGTTTGACCTTGTGGATCTGTTACTGGAGAGTGGGATCCTCTCCCGGCACGCTGTCTGGGTTCTTGATGTCTCAAACAAAGAATTGAGCAAAACGCCAAAATACAGTAGAAAAGGAAAGTTTTATTAGAAGGGAAAGTACACTTCCAGCAGTGGAAGCGGAACTGAGCAAGAGGAGCGTGGCTCAAAAGGCCTGGTAATAAATCCTTTGGGGTTTTTAGCCCTATTTGCTGTGGGTGGTTACTTTTTTAGAGGAGCGGGCTTCCTTGATTGACAACTAAGATTGACAGGACTCAGTGATTCATCATTTTGCGTTCTGCACATGATCGTTCCCAGAATTCAGTCTGTTATAATGATAGTAATGAACGTCCGGGCATATTATAATGATGGTATAATGAGGCTCAGGTGAGGTGAAGGTTCTTGGGGTCTTCATTGCGCAGGTGCGAGAGACTGGCTTAAACTGGTACTTAACTCTCTGCCTACTTGTTTCTTTGTGTGAGTTAAAAAAATGCCTTCTGGCTTGCTTAATTGTGGATTAGGGCAGACCCCTTCTAGGATAGGATGACCTCAGTGTCTTTGCAGGCAGACCAGAAACCCCCTAACTTTCCTGCCTAACTCTTTTCTAAGAGCCACGAACCCCCTAGTTATTAGTATGGATGCTGAGGGACGGGAGGGAGGTCTCTTCTGTATCTGCTTCCTTGGCCGCAGTCCCTGCCTATGGGGGTTTCGTGGAGCTCTTTCCCTTTCTGCCTCAGTCAGGGTGGGGTCTTGGGTTTCCTGCTGAAGTGCCACCTTAGTCCCTACACAAGGAAAAGAAGATACAAACTTATTATTTAAACCATATACCTATTAATTTCTATTATTGATTTGCCTATTAAGCGAGTAAAGGGAAACAGGCTTGGTTAATATATTTCTTGAAGAGTAAAACAGACCTTTGGCCTAAAGTCCCCTCCCCTCTCAGACTTTAAGGGCCCAGCCTGGCTTAACAATAGGCGGATGACCCTTATCAATAGCCAGAGGATTTGAGTTGCAAGGGCAATTATCAAGATTTGAGGGAAGACGGCCTTTTATTCCAAAGAAAGGAGGGAAGAAAACTTAACGAGGTTTACTAAAAAGATTAAGACCTCCGCAAGAGATGCCCCATTTCATTTCCTGCTAAAAGTTTAAGAATTTTACAAGTGATGTCTGTCTCATCTCAAATCCATGGGAAGTGTCCCCAGGCCGCACTCTGAGAACTGCAGTTGGAGCCTGTGTCTAAGATGCTTTCCACAGGTGATTTCAGTGGTGATGATGATGCATTCTTGAGGCCCAGGTGAACTTCGTGCCTTCCGTGTCCCCACTTCAATGTGATCTGCTGTTGTTTATGTGTGTTATTTACCTTTTACATACTCAGGATCTAACATAGTGTCTGGTCTCTAGTAGGCAGCAGACAAAATTAATTTAAATACGTTTTAATTATAAAAGCTGTATAGCTATTTCTAATTGTTACAGAAAATAGAGGCAGTAAGAAAAATCACTCATAATTGTCAAGTGAGTGTAGTTATTTTGTATGTTTTTACAAAATGCTATTTTTTAGACATAGAATCGTACCGTATACAATAAATGAACGCCATAAATTTGAATGCCCTTTTTTCCCCGCCTAGCCATAGGTAAGTTTTTCTTTCTATTTCTGATGTCTTTGACTGCCATAATATTCCATTGTGGGGACATAACACAATTTATTTATTAAATATCCAACATTAGCACATTTGAGGTTTCCAGTTTTGTTTTGTTGTAATAAATACAGCGATCCTGTGAAGAATACCTTCACACATATAGCTTTTTTGGCATTTAGTGTTATTTCCTTGGAATAGATTCCCAGAAGTAAGATTACTGGGTCAAAAAATGCAGACATTTTTTATGGCTTTTAATACATACTGTAAAATTGCTTTTCAAAGGGATATACTAATTTTCAATGCCACCAGCACTTTTAAGAATGTTTCGCCACGCAAATCGTCAACATAGGTACTATTAAGAATGCTAATCGATAAAATATTGTACTCTAGTTGCTAAAATTTTGTATTTTTTGAGGCTCATAAAATTAAAGTTTGTTGAAGAAAGGGTGTGTAACACTAAACATTCTTTAGGGAATCTTTATTTCTGGAAAACTTAAAGAGATTTCTCCTTATGAAGACTAGAAAAAAAGGACACATGTTAAGGTTGGCACAAAATTCACTTTGACAGCCAATCTTGATGTCAAAATACTCCAACGAGGACCTTTCGCTGATTCTGCTAGTTGTCATCAACCGCAGCAAAGAGAAAAATAAAATGTAGTATGAAATGTTCTCACTGCAAAACCATAATAAAGATCCACATAAACGCGTTGGAGCTGTGCTTTTCATTCAACTTCTCTTCCTTTTCTTTAAACTTTGAGATTTCAGCCCTCTCCTGTTTTCGGTATTACCTGCCCACGTGCACAATTTCTGAATTTCCATGGGAGGGGGGCACTTCATCTTTGCCGTCTCTATGGCTTTGGGCTTCTCTGTACGGCGTGCTGGTCCACTAGGTGTGGATTTCTAGAAAAGCTGCAGCGGTGTGTCTGGCCCCATAGGACGGATCTTGTTTCTAGACTCTTTCTCCCCGCACGACTGATACACCTAGCTGGTTTACCCACCTCGCACGGACCGAGAGTGCGGTGGACGCTGGAATATTTGCTTGGAAAAGCCACGAATGTGAGCCCAGAATGGAAGGAAACTTGGCTCGCCTCGCCCTCGGAGCAGGCGCGCCGAGGTTTAACGGTTCTCTAAGATTTTGTTCAGCGGCCTCATCCTGGGACAGGCATTTATGAGTCATCGGCTCTATAAGTCACATGGCTAACGTGACCAAAATAAAGTTTCAGTATTTTAAGCCGCTGGAAAAGGGGACAATGGAGCACACCGGGGGTGGGGAGCGGAAGGCGGGCACCGGCGGGCACGGGCGGGTCGGGCACCCGCTCATGGGGCCGCGGCGGCGCGGGCCCAGGGGGCGGGGCTCCGGTGACCGGGGGGAGGGGAAGAGGCGGGACGTGGCGGACACGCGCCCCTCCCCCCACGACCGGCAGCGACGCCCGGACTCCCCGGCGACCGGCCTCAAAAAAGCGGCTCTCGGCCGACCTCCGCCTCGAGGCCTGCCGGCCCCTGTTGTCCCCTGGCTGCGGCAGGCTGTGGGATCCCGGAGATCCCGCCGCGTCCTCCACTGCCACCGGGACCCCACGCGCCGGCAGCGGCTTCCCCGGGAACGTCCTTCAGCCCCGGGAGCACGCGGGAAAAGCCCCAGCGCGCCAATGAACGACCGCCTTCCTCATGACGGTCACGCTCAGAGGCGGGGCTTCCCTTCGCCGCTCCCTAGTTCCGGGAACCCCCTTTGATTGGTCTGGACGGCCTGGGAAACACTGCAGTAATGCCCAATCAAAACGCCACATCTCAGCCTCGAGGAAATATTCCGTGTGAGCCCCTTTCTGATTGGAAAATTCCTTTGGGTTTTGGCCATTGGGAAGCTTTGTTTAGGTCTGGAAGGCGGGCTTTCCTGGGAGTGGGTGGGGAGGGGGCGTTGATTCTTGACCAATCCTTTCATTCCGTTGGGTGGTGACCAGCCAATGGGGCGGATAGATAGGACGCTCCTCCCGGAGAGTAGTGAGACCCCTGGTGCGGGCCGATTGGTGGCGGGAGCGAAGAGTGGCAGCCGCGCAGCCCAACCGGCACAGTGCGTGGGCCGCGGGGCGGGGCCAGGGCGGGTGCGCGGCGGCGGCGGGGTGGCTGGGCCGGCGGCGGCGGCGGTACGAGGCGCGCGCTCGGGGTCCCGGTCGCGAGGAGGAGGAGGATGTGGCGCGCGGAGGGGAAATGGCTGCCGAAAACAAGCCGGAAGGTAAGAGCCGGAGCGCAAGGGTCGGGGCGGCGCGGCGGGCGGCGGGACCCGGCCCCGCCGGACATCCCGGGCATCGGCGGCGCCGGGCGGGAGCGCGGGGGCGCGGCGGCGGCGGGCGCCCCGGCCAGGGAGGGGGCGGCGGGCGGGGGGCGGAGCGCAGCCGGGTCCTGAGGTGACTCGCGGGGCGGCGGAGCGCGGCGCCGCACACCCCTACCCGGGGGCGGGCAGGGCCGGAGGGGCGGGGGGCCGGCGGGCGGGGGCCGGGCCCAGCGAGGAGGAGGAGTCGGCGGAGGGAGGGCCGGCGCCTCCCCCACCCGGACCGGGCATCCCCGCGGCTCCCGGGCCCGCGGCGCGGCCCCCGCTCCCCGCCCCCCGCGCCGGCCTGGTGGGGGCCGCGGGGCGGAAAGTTTATCCGCCTCGGGCCCCCTCCGGCCCCGCGCCCCACTGCCCCGGGCCGGTCCCCGTCGGGGCACGGCTGGCGCTCACCCGCGCCGTCCCTGGCTCCTGGGCGGCAGGGCCGGGCGGTCTCTGTCCAGCATCACCCTCGAGCCCCGTGGGCGCCTCCCAGAGCCCGCGGGGTCCCTGCGCTTCTCCCCACCAGGGGGACCCCCTCCTGCTGAGCGTCCCCGGGCAGAAGGGCCGCGTGTGACCCCTCCCCCTTCCCTTCCTGGGAGGGGGCCTGCGCAGCGTCCCCGCCCCTGGTAGTCGTTCCCATCCTACTCTTGCCCTTGCACCCCTCGCAGCCGGGAGGGTGGGGTCTCGGTTTCTATGGCAAGTGAGGATCTCCATACTCCCTTGCCCTTTACCTTCTGTGACCCTGATCCTTCTTTGGCAGAGGGGTCTGTCTCGTCCTCTCATCTTCTGTGGAATCTTTCGGGGCCTCTGCACACCATCTATTGACCCTTTTGCCAGGACAAGGGGACTTGGGCTACTCATGTTCTTCCCTCACCCAGTGGGTAGCGGGGGCCTGGGCAGCGCTGAAGTCATTTCTAAATGGGAAAGCAGATACTTCGTGCAGATTAAGCATCATCTCCGCACACTTTCCGGGGTTGGGGTGAGCTCATTTCCTGAATACCCTCTGAGTTGCCCTCTTTTTCTTACGGGAGAAACCGAACATGCCAGGGCACCTTTCCCGGTTTGTCTGTCTCCCTTGACATGCTCTCTGTCCTCGGAGTTACTGGTCTGGGTGAGGGTGGGTGCCCCAGCAGATGTAGGGCAGGGCTTCCATTGTGCCTCCTACTGGAGTCGGAAGGGGCGGCGATAATTACTCTGATGTCTGAGAAAACCAGGGTATAATTTTGCTTCCAAGTTTGCTCTTGCCCCTTTAGGCTGGGGCAGCGTTCACCAGTTGACGTTACCCCACGAAGAAGAGGGTCGTGCGCCCTTGTTTTTTGGTGTTCCAATTACTGCCTTCAGTGCAGTAAGAACCAGACTTTGTACACCCTACATTCAAGAGTCTTTGAACCTTCCCTGGAAATAAACTTCCTATTTCTTTTTTAGGAGAACTCATATTCTCCTTATGGCTTCTGTTTCCCAGTCAGCCATATTTAGTGAGCCTGTTACCTTGACTTTTTCTAATTTTCTTAAATTGTATTCATGTTGGCTGGATAAGAAGAAGCCATATGCCTTTCCATCCAGAAAAGGGAGTGTAGACACCCATGTCGCCCACGTGCCTTAAAGGAAGGGATTGCTGATGTGTTCCATGTCGTACTAGAACCTTCCTTTGGCCCTGGGGTTGTCCCTCATGGGATCCAAACATTTCTTTTGGTCTTGTAGCTTTCAGGTGAGGGGGACATTTGGATGCTTTTTATTTTTTGCTACTCAGGTTCTCTTTTGGCTAAAAAAGAGATTATCGTGATGCTATGCATTTGTTTATATATACACACATGTAGGTATGTAGTCATAGATTAAATAACATTATGTATATACAGAAATTTGCAAGGTTAGATGACTACATTTCGGGTGTGTGTGGGGACCTTGGTGTGTAAGAATGTACATGTATATATATGTGGATGTATATATATATGATTCGTTGGTAATTCTTCAGGGTTAGAAGAATCAGGAGGCTTATTGATAAATCGCCAGTTCTTACCACTCTTTCATTTGTCATTTGCACTGTACTGAATAAGCAGAATGACATCCTGAGCGTTCACCACGTCCCTGAATACGTGAGTGAGGAGGGCTTGCCGGTGCACACCAGAACTTAGGCATTCTGAATCCAGGGGCGGTATTCTCCACTCGCTTCTTCATGGGGTTAAAAGTTCTCATCTGATTTCTTTACTGTCGTGTAGGGGAAGGAGATTTCATGTATTTGGGGCAAAGGATAGGAGTGGGTGAGAAGAATATGTGTTTCTGTGACAGCTAGAAATGAACGGCCGTAAATATGTCGGTTTTATTTTGGCCATTGAAATAATTGAGAGGGCTCGTGCCCGTTAGGAAGGAGAGGACCTTTGGAAGGGCCTGTGACTCTTCCTGAAAGGGTGGGAGGGATTCTCCAGGTTTTCCCTGAGTGTCAGTTTGTGTGTTTGGCTGGTTGCCCTTGGCCCTGGGGCAGGGGCAGTGATGTGAGCCTCCTCTGGTCCCCTCACTTCCTTGGAATGGTTGCTGGCTGCTGTCACTTTCGATAGGCTTCCTTTGGAGCCTCATCCTCCCCAGCAAGCTCTGGCGGACTCTGAGTCTGTGGACCTTTCGTGCTTTTCTAGCAAGGGGGACTCTCCACGGGGACACCTGAGTAAGGGGGTGGGGTTTCTGGGGGTCTGGCCATCAATAGGCCGACCTCCAGACTGTGCCCCTCAGTTAATACTCAGTTATCCAGCAGGCATATCCCCATTGCCCAAAAGTAGCACTTTTGACCTCAATTTGCTTTTTTTGGTATTTTAAAGTTTTTATATTCTTTTTATTCTGTCTGTATCTGTACCCAGCTTGATGGAATTGTATATTTTTAGGGCGTAGTATCACTGGCCCTTGGCAAACAAGAGGAGACTACCTGCCGTGCATGTCGGCGCTTGCCCCGTAGTCGTCACTTCAGTGGTGGACCTTGGTGGACCCTGGCCTGCCCCTCTCCGTAGTGCCGACTGCCTTTTGGAGGGTCCCCATCCACCGGGAGCGCCATCCCACGGGCAGCGGAAGGAAGTGGCGAAGGTTAGAACACGCTCGTGCGTAGTGTGTGAAGTCTGGCTCTTGTCTTTGAGTTTAATAGGGTTGTGCTTTCTGTGTCACCTGTCCCCATAGATTATTGGCGCCCAGCGCTTCTTACTCTTCCCGCGTACAGTGTTCTCTTTCAGTCAGCGAGGCTGGGCAGGGTCTTTTAGTGACTTTTTTATACCTGTCTGTTAGACCATCGCTGCCTCCTGCTCTTCACTCCTTCCCCCCAGCTTTTTGGACAGGGTTGGGAGGCCCCTGGGGCATATCTTCCTTGTCTTCTTGAAGACCTGACTTTTCCTGCGTCTGGGGATGTTTGGTTTCTCCGTCTCATCGTTCAGTGGATTCAGAATGTTCACGTGTACTCAGCAGCCTCTACTCAAGGTCAGGTCGGGTCGGGTCAGACTTTGCTTCTCAGAAGGGTGGGGTTGCCCTTGCTTGCTCTTTGAGACAAATTTACATATCCTGTTTATTTACGTTTTCCCATTTCTTCGGTTTTTAGGCGCCCCCCCCCCCCCCCATATCAGCACAGCCTGTTCTTTTGAGTCAGGTGGCATGATTTTAGTTCTCTGGTTCCGCCGGGCGTAGCCGTGTGCCGGGGCATTATGCTGCTCTCGGACTGATTCGGCGGTGGCCCGTCTGTGGCCTGGCATCGTTTCCCACGCCTTCATCCTTCGGGCATCCTTCGTCTCCCTCGCCTCGGGTTCGGGGGGGATAGACCTCTGCGTGTGCAGTCGTACTTCTTTGTAATTCCCTTAAGGACAAGCAGCAGAGGATGGTTCCTGTCGCCCCCCACCCCCTCGTGGCTGTGCCTGTTGCCTCCTTTGTGGGACCCTTGACTCTGTTCCTTTGGAGAGAAGTTGTTTTTACATCCACATTCCCATTAGCGAGCACATTGATGCTGGAGACCTTCGCTGAGCTTCTGTTCTGGGCAAGGATTTGGGGGAGGAGGGGGAGCGTATGTGACTTTGCTTGAGACCATAGTGGTTTGGTTAGCCTTTGAGTATGAGTGACGTTTCACTGTATCTCGTGCTTGCCTTTTATATATTCTTATAAGGGTTTCTTTTCTGAATTTTAATAGTGTGGGTCGTTATCTTACAAAAATATACTCTAAAAGCGTACCATCCCATTGAGCTTTTACCCCACCCCTGCAGGAGTGGGGGTGGTGGAGAGGGTGGAGGGCAGGCTGGGAGGCATCGAGTTGCTTTCCTCCACACTGTGTGTGTGTGTAGAAAAAAGTAAGGTCAACCTTCTTTCTGAATGTCTAGGCATAACTTTGAGGTCATTTAGCTGTATGGTTGGTTGGAGTGCTTGTTTAACATTTGAACAGCAGCATCCTGGGCATTATATAGGACATAAAATCAAATGCGTCCTTAATAAAAGGAAGTGGGAGAGGAATAATTTTCTTTTAGGATTAACTGATTTGTTTCATATTATCAGGTAGTGAGAACCGTGTGAGCTGCTGTTACATTTCCACTGCTAGAAGTATTATATCTAAATTTAATGCCCGATTGTGGTGCCCATTCATAATTTGATATCATCACATTATCGCTGCTTTTGTTTCTTTTATGACTTTTAATACTTTATGCTTTCTAATGATACTGTTATTTGTGTCTTTTTTTTTTTTTGATAGTCTCAGATTTATTTTTGGATGTAGGTATGTATGGTAGACATGATGATGACAATGATGGTAAAGAATTAACCTTTTGCACTTTTTCTTTTCTATGTTGTTAGCTTTCCCCTCCATAATGTCTGTAGAAACCAATTCTGCTAGGATTTCCTGATTGTCTTATGTAGTTTGGTAGTGTCCTTTATTCCTGTGACTGAATATTTTTTGTGATGACAAGCAAAGTGTGTTTCTTTCGTATATCCATTATAACAGATCATTTTCTAAATTGTTCTGGATCTTCTAGAATCACTTACCAGGCCCGCCCCCCCCTTTTTTGATGTTTTATACGACTTAAATCCTACCCCCTTTTCTTTCCCACATAGAGGTTTCTTTATTTCCCATGCCATTATTATTATGAAAAGGTATTTGTAGCTCTGCTGTATTTATAGCCTTTCTGTCATTCAGTAAAGAGGGGTGCCCATCATCCCTTTTGTCCTGCAGTAAGAGGCATTGTTACTTCTTGTTCCCTTAAGGATAGGGTGATGGAATGGGGTTTAAACCACAAGGCAAGGGGTGATAGTAATCTTTGTAATTGGATAACGTCCCAGTGTGAAACACTGTGTCCTTCAGGTGTCTGGGCCTCCCCAGTGTAGGATTTTGGAAATTTGTTTTTGCTGCATTTAGCCATCCTTCTGTTTCTGGCTTGATAACAGTAAATTTCTTCGGGCAGAGCCAACTAGTATACTCATTTGGGACCTTCGTTCACAAGGATGTGTGGGTCTTCTAACGTTGCTTTGCCTGTTATGGTGCTATCTTTAGTTTTTGGTGTGTTTGAGTAAGAAGTGTTCTTGCTGTCTACTTCTTTGCCCATATAGCATGAATTAGAGTGCATGGTCATTCACTCTGTTTTCAGATTATAGTGTGTACCTATCTGTCCATTTTTTTTTTTTTTTCCAGCACCTAATCAGGTTCAGGGTATAGGTTGATCAGACACTTTCAGATCCTCGTATTTTGTGCCATCGTGGGTTTTGTGTTCATCAGTCCTGTGCTTAAGATATGTTAAGAGGGTCTTGTAAACATGCAGCTGGTCTTCCATCCTTTGATATTCGTCATGTATTTATAAGAAAAGTGTTTTTCTGTATGTATTGACAATGGACTGCAGTCCCCAGTTTTTTTATAAAGTGGGACAAAGTAAAGGGTGGTTTTCTTTTTTCTTCTTTTCCCTATCAGTATGCTGGCTGTGTATTTCTAAGGTTGTATTGCATCTTTCTGCTTTGAACGCCATTGCTTGTAGAAGGTCATGGGCCTCCTTGTGTAAAGATTGGTAATGCTTCCTGAGCATTTTTTAGCTCATTACCCTGGACTAAAAAAGAAATATTTTGTACCCCACTGCAAACAGAGGCCAGGTGTCAGCCACATTACTTCCCCTTTCACTCTTCTTTTTAGAGGATTGTTCATTTACTGTCATCTGATTGACATATCATAAGATGGAATGACCAGGGATATTTTTTAAATGATTCTTCTACATTATCCCCAATGTTTTGCTTATTCTTGGGAGGGTTGCATGTTCTCTTCTACACGAGTTTTTTGCTCGTTTGCAAAAATGCATTCCCTTTTTGCCTTTAGATTTAGCCAGGCCTTCCAAGTCATGTAACGTAGCCCTTCCCGAGACTGCTAGCAGAGGGTGACCGCGCGGGAGGTGAGCTGGCTGGGGCTGTCCGTACTCCTCACTCTGCTCTCTGCAGTCCGGTTTGGGAGTTCCAGGTGCCTGGAACAGTGACACGCCTGGGAAGAAATGTTTGAGACTGCGTTCTTAACAGCTTTAAACATGTTACTACCTGGAGACTAATTAAGTGGCATCGCTGTCACCATGAATCTCACTTCTGAATGTCATCCAAAATCTCTCCCCCATCTTCTCTCAAAAAAGAAAAAAAAAATCCAAAACAGCAACCATCACAAAATCCCAACAGAGCGAACAGGGAAGGCCAGCGCGGACTGCTCTGCTGTCCCGTGCAGCCACCAGCTTTGGACGTGCTGCTGAAGTGATCCTTTCTGTACCCACAGCCTTCAGTGGGGTGACATGTAAAAAGCCTTTTGGAATGCAGAGCAGTCATTTAATAGACCTCGTTCTTTCCTTTTTTCCTTTTCAGTCACCACAAGGTAAGATTGGTGGATTTAGTCCCTTAAAAACACTTGCAAAGTGGATCATTTTTCCTTCTTCGTCTTATAATAATAGTAAGTTACTATGTCCCCACTTTTGTGTCCAACACATGAAGAAACGGAAAGCTCCCTCCCAGTAAAAGTGGTCCGATAAGTCAGGACCTGGACTTGCTGCAGCCTGCGTGTTATTGTGGAGATGATTTATACTATCTGCTAAATCTACGTTTAATAAGATGTGCTCGTGTGTTGTATTAGAATGACACTCGGATACAACTAGAGGTGGTCCAGCAAGCGAAAAGAAGGAAAGAAAGAGAAAAGCAAAGTCTTTCTTTATGATTTTGAAAAACAGACATCTTTTTTTCCTTCATCGAGGTTGATTTAAATTGCCAGGAAGCATTTCTGAAAGTATGGTAATACAGTCAAGAATTAATCTTTTTAAAACTTAGATTTGGATTTTAATCCTTGCCTGGAAAGTATTTCTGAGGACGTATGTGCCTCATTGGTTTTCTGGGGCACTTGGATAGCAAACCATTTGGAAGTGATAAAAAGTAATTGGTAGAGAGTGTGAAATTATTAAATAGAAAAAAGATACAGTAGTGAAGAAATTATTTATTGTTAAAAATAATCTCAAAGTGATGATTGGAAGTGTCAATCTAGATATTCTAAGGAAAAATGGAACATTGATGTACTGCCCATGTTGAAATCGGCTCGGGTACCTATTGTACAAAACACTCCCGAAAATGCGATGCTTAGAAGATAAAGCAGTTGACGGGATTGATTATTTAAAAATGTTAAGTGTTTTTTCTCTTTTAAAAAAGTAATTAAAATAACCCTTCTTAGTGAAGAAAATGTAAACTTTAATGGAAGTTCAGAATGAAACATTTAGAAAGTGAAGATCGAAGATAAGGACTTTTTATTGCAAATCCACAAGGGGGTAGTGATGTTCTATCAGAGATATTCGTGGTGGAGCTGTGAGGCGATCTCTTTTCATACCGTAGATTTACAGATAAAACTGGTCTGTTTGCATTTTAACTTAATGAGATCTTCTTTATAAAATGTTCATTGGCAAAATTATTTATCACTTAAACATTTTAAACATCCATTTTGGGCGAATGGCTGTTTTAAACCATGTGAGTGGTAAAGAGGAGAGAATGTCCTTATAGTTTTGTGCCTGGAGAGGTCACCAAGGACCTGAGGGTCACTTCTTTCCTAAGAGCGTAGTAATCTTACATTTCCTGGGAAACGTTGGGAATCTAGGAATCAGTTACTTAAGTACCCTGAGTAAAAAGGATTTTGGTAACTCGTGTCTAAACTTCCTAGGAGTCCGTATTACTGGTCGTATTTTCAGTTCTGCCAAGAGATGAAAAATGCGAAGTCCATCCTGCCGCCTGCTTTTAATAGTTCTAAGTAAATCACGATTTTATAATCTTTTTAAAAATTAGTTATTGCATCATTAGATAAAAGTATTTTTTTCCCTCTCACATAAATGTTCCAGTAGCTTGCCCGAGGTCATGAACCCCGCCCGGTTATGCTCAGAATTGCCCAAAATTGGGATGGTGTGGCAGTGCGGGGCAGTTCTCGGGGAAGAACTAAAACTAGCTACGTCGTGGGCTCTCTTTTGGATGAGACGGCACGTGGCGGGATGGGACCGCATTCTGCTTACGTAGCGACAACTAATAACATCTTTAGAAATACCGATTTTAACGTTAATATGAAATAGTTCCATGGTTTAGAAGCCATGCTCGTTTGTGGCGTACACTTAGTGTATTTTTCATCTCTGATCTGGGGAAAAGATTGTCAATACAGCTTTTTTCTCTCTTTCCTCTTAGTCTTGGTCTGAGCAAGGGCTTTTTCTGCTAAATGACTGGTGATTTAACACCCCCGAAGAAACCCCGTTTCTTCACAGACTACCCCAGGCTCTGCTGGGAGCTGACTATGACGTCAGCATTTTCATTCATGAATTTGATTTTTCTAAATCTCTTCTCTTGCTTTGCATTCCCGAGTGGACTTGTGGCACATGCACAGATCAGCTTACCATCAGCCAGCCCATACATCAGCGATAAAAGGTAAAACAGAAGATAAGATGCCGGAGTTGTTTCGATGGCGCTGGAGATGGCTTGTGCTGATTCGCATCAGTGTAGTTTGGGCAGGGTTTCTGGCGAAACAGATTGAAGCCTAAAAACAGTCAGTTTAATTATCTCATGGTTTCGTGGATCGAGCTGTGTTGTGAACATATTGACACTACATTTCTGTTCTCCCATGAAGTTCAGAGACCCAGCCTGTAGCTCCTTTGTTGGAGCATTCTGCTTTATTTCAACTAAATTGGAGCATTCTGCTTTATTTCAGAGAGGTTAGGCTTGGAGATTAAATTATGTTGTACCCAGATGACTTTTGGAATGCATTTGGATTTTTTTTCAGGGGGGCATTTTGTCGCTCTTAAAATATTTGAAAGGGCTTTGTTCGAAGCGCGCATTTTCAGTAGGTCGTAGTTATTTTTGCTGCATACGCAGCTCAGCGGCCCTTCTGTTGGCTTGGGTTTCGTCTCCCCTGGATCGTACACTCACGGCGCTGTCGACTCCAGTTTCTCCTCCAGGGAGGTCACTGCTTGGAACTTAGTGCTGCGTGAGAGCAGTTCTGGAAGAAATCTTATTTGGAGTTTTCCTCTGCAGGGCCGAGTTTGAGGCCGAGCCTCCGGCGTCTGGCGTCTTTCGAGCCTCCTGTAGTTGATGAATGGTGAGCTTTACAAAAGTTCATTTTCTCTGCTTTCTTGGGGGTTTGTTGACTTCCTAGATATTTAATTGCCAAGAAACATTTAGAAATAAAATGCATTATATTTAGAAATCATTTTAGCTCAGTTACAATTTCTGGTGAAGGTAGGTGATTCAAACTGCAGCCAATTCGATTGAGACCCAGTGTTACTCCTGAGATGATGTTAAACCTCCTGACAGCTCAGAGACCGTCCCCTCCCCCCTTCAGTGACGCGAGAGCTCTGTGTTCCTTTAGGTTGAACCAGATTGTCTGATGGGGAACAGACACGTGGGGTCCGTTACGTAGCTTTCTCCTTTAAGTAGATGCTCTAAGAAAAAACAGAAGAGCAGGGAGACACGAATAAGCATGTGAAGATGACTTAATGACATTATTTTTTCTAAGAACTAGTTTTTAAATTACTTAAATATAATTTCCAGGAAGGATTCCAATTATACATACTATTGAAGAAAGGAATATTTAATGGAGGAGGGTCTCTGTAAACGCTCCCTAATTTCCAAAACCGTGTACCGCTGGAGGATGTATGAGAAGTTCTGGGTTTCGATATCAGATTTCACAGCATTGGGAAGACTGCCGAAGTATCGGCGTCATCCCTGTGCCCTGCCCTGACCCAGGCGGTGCGAGACGAGCCCTCTGGCCACGACGGCTTCGGTTTCCTATGGGGCCTTCAGATAAGCCGACCGTGACTCCCAGCTTGGACTCTTCTCTTTCAGTGGCTGGGAACACTGGTGACCGGGACCAGGGACCCCAGCCAGGCGTGCATTTTCTGCTATCCTCGCTGCCACTACGGCAGCCAGGGGCTAGAAGCCTCTTTCCTTGGCCTCTCCACCTCCTCTTCTTTACCAGATACTACCTCATCACTCTTGGTTCTGGCACAGCTTCTCGTCTTGTTCTTCCCTGACGTTAGCCCTTGTGTGATGAGTTGCTCGGTAATAATTCGGTGGGGACTCATGCTGGGTAAAGGGTTGTCCTAGTGGTGACCTTCGATGTTCCCTCCATCTCGACTCGTGATGATAAAAAAATGAAGTTTGCTCTTTGGAATGTCGCTCTGTGGCTTTCCTTGCTGGTTGCGCAGCTGCTCTGTTCTGTGTAACTGTCTTTTTCTTTTGGGGTACCTGCTCCAGGTCTAGAATATGTTGGCCGTGTGGGAGGCAACCGAGCTGTAGTCCCTGGAGCACCTCCTTTGTGGTGTGTGTAGAGGGCTGCATTTTCTAGGTCTAACACGTGACTTTAAAAATGTAAAAAGTTGTTAGAGTTGCTAAAAAAATGCACAGCACAAAAATGTTCATTCTGCTGAATGAATGTGTGTGACATATTTAAGCACTTTATTCTGATACGGATGAGTGTTCATAGTTTTGGAAAAATAGACTCAAATAACGTGATTACCAGTGGAAAAGTGTCTGCTAACCTCAGACTTTTTTATGTTTTAAGTAGTAGTATTTATATTCATTTAGTTGTGTTTTCTGGAGTTGATTAATATAACTGCTATTGAGATGTATCGATTGCTAGTAATTCAGTAAATAACTTCGTACTGAGAAAGTGGAGAGGACCGGGGAGCTGCAGTGGGTCCGTGTCATCGATCATGACACGTGTCTGTGCTCGGACACACTCCCCAGGCCGCTCCAGGCCTGGCGTTTGGAGAGGCCTTGAATGTAAGTTGTTGTTTGAAAGTTTCGTTCATAGTTAAAGCTACTGAGGGGCAAGGTGATATTCCTGGTGCTCTTGCCAGCATTCTCTGCCTTGTCTTTCCTGTTTGCCGTTACGAAAGGTGCTGGCTGAACTATTTGCTTCGACAAAGCTTCTGATGGCGGTCTCTTCCTCATTTAATTTTATTGACAGAGGCTGTGTGTTTAAAAAGCAAGCTGTGACAAGCAGACGGTGGCGAGTAGGTACTCAACAACGTCAAGTACTTGTCTTCCTTTCCAGGGGTCCTCCAGAGATTGATCATAGGTGGCTTGACCAAAGTCGAAGCCGGAGGTTTATTCCGGGTGTCCTGGGAGGCGAGGAGCATCCGTCTTTCGCTCCTGAATCTGATTATTCTGCATCTGACCCTTGGCTGTCTGTATGGTGTCGTCTGATGCAAATCCGGTGATAGTGGCAACCTTTCTACCTGGGCTGAATACCCTTGACAGCTGTTATCTGTCCTCTCCAGGTATTTTTAGTCTCCAGCCGCATGTCTGGAGGAACCGGGGATGAATCTAGCGGCCCTGGTGCCGCTCCAGGTTGTTGCGGGCGCTCTCCGCCGCCTTCTCAGCAGCCTGCCACGGCGCCGCCTCTGATGGGGCGCTTTGCCCTTGTCGTTTGGTGAAGCACCGTAGACAGAAGTCACTTTTTCAAATAAGAAGGAAAGTCATTATTTTCAGAATGCTTTTAAAAATCAACAGTGGCCAGCGGTGACAGTCCCAGCAACGTGAACGTGCTTAATGCCCGGACGAAGTCGTGTGCTCAGGAAGGGTTACAGTGGTAAATCTTATGGTACGAATATTGTACCACAGTTAAGAAAAAAAAACTCCAGATGGATTCAAAGCCTAATGAAGAAAGTAGCCCTGCCGTACTCAGAGGTCCATAGCGGTTCCTTCGCATTGCCCCAAGGGCGAAGGCTGTGCACACACTGTCAAGATCAATCAGTCTCTGTCTCTGTCTGTCCCTGTGTCTGTCTGTCTGTCTCTCTCTCTCACACACATACACACTAAATAAGAACTGGCGTCCAGGCTCTGAGGTCCCTTTATACAGAAAGTGGACACTCGGACACTCGGCCGCTCGAGGCGGGGGCGGGGCGTGAGCAGTGCGGTGGCCAGGAACGCAGGCGGCTCAGGGGGCGGGGGCGGGTTTTCCGTGGGGAGAGCAGAGGCAGCCCCAGCCTCCCACGAGCGAGGCCCGGCCCGCCTGGGAGCTGGACCTGGAGAGTCTGGCGTCGGGCTTTCCCCGGGGACCTGGGGGCCGAGCTGGGGTCTCTTCTGCGGTGCCCGGGCCCGCCCTTCCCGCTGGCTCCGTGCGCGCGAGGTTTTTTCCGCTTCGCGTAGCTGCCTCGCTCCCCCACAGTCTGCGTGGAACGTGGCCCGCCGTGGACCCAGTCATGACTCCTGCGTGTCCCGACTCTAGTTCCAGTGCTCGCCAGCATCTGGCGCTGGGCTCTGTGGCTCGACCCCTCTCAGCCAGTTGCTTGGTGTCCCTAGGCCCAGGCGTTCACCCTGCTGCAGGGGACCGTCGGAGGGTTGGTCAGGTCTCTGGACTGCTGGTCATGTAGACAGGTGCGGGGCCAAAGGTGATTGTGTGAGAAAGGGACCGTCGCGGGGGGCCCGGCGCCTCCTCCTGGGTCCCTCAGACAGGGTAAGAGAAAGAACGTAAACCGCAGCGTGGATTTCGGAGGCTCGGTTGCCGCGGGGGGGACGGGGGTTGGTTGGGGTTGGGGGTTGGGGGGGAGGGGGGGTGAGCTCTCTGCAGAGCACGTGTTCATGGAGCTGCGGACACGAGGCCCGGTGTCCTCAGCCACCAGCTGGGCGGGTGTGGGGAGCATCGGCGGTGGCCATCGTGACTGCCCAGGGGCTGTGCTTTGAGTGGCGGCGAGGCGGGCAGCACACGGTGGGCCGAGGTGGGCGTGCAGTCTTTGCCGCGCATGCGTTCTCAGGCAGAAGCAGGCAGTTTCGGGGGTGTCCTTGTCATCTGCAGTTTCCCGCGGTTGGGATACTTGGGTGGGCGTCCTCGCTTTCCCCTTGTTGGCCACTGAACTTGAAAGGTTGGGGATGCGTGTCCTTAGTGAGAAAGGGGGACATTGCCTCGGAGGATCGAAAACAGCCTCTGTTGAAACACGTGTGGCCACAGGTGTGTTCATTCATTGGGCTTTTCCCTGGCGTACCCTCCCTGCCTCTAATCTCTGTTTTTTCTTGATTGCTCATGGCGGAAGGAGGATACAGAATTGCAGTGGACAGGTGGAAGCCTGTGACCGAGCAGTAGTTTGGACGTGCCGTGTAAAGGACTAATAGCCTGCACACCATTGAGCTCTCAGAATACACAGCTGCTTAGAAATTGATGTTTCATAGTCGTGACCTTGAGTATATTCAGAAAGCAACACTTATTTTGTTCTGCTCAACAGAAGAGGGAAGTAAATGTTTGAAAAGCAACTACCACCAGAGTAGTAGTAGTTAAAGGGATTTGATTCCTTTATGATAACAACTCTATTGTGATATAGCTCATCTACCCTAACAGTCACCCTTTTAAAATACACAATTCAGTAGTTTTTAGTATATTTATACAGTTGCGCAGCTACCCCCCCCCCCCCGCCACACACACACACCCGATTCCAGAACATTTTCGACGCCAGAAGAAACCTCTACCCATCGGTGGCCTCCCTCCCGTGCTCCCTCCCCCAGCTGGAGGCAGTCAGCCATCTTCTGTCCATCCCATGGATTTGCCTCTTCTGGACATTTGATATAAACGGAATCCTACAATATGCGGTCTCTGCGACCGGCTCCCTTCCCTTTGCATGTTTTCAGGCTTCATCTGTGTTGTAGCCTGTAGCAGAGTCTCATTCCTTTTCCGATGGGAGGATCCTCTGCTGTCTGGATAGACCACGTTGTATTTATTCACCAGTTGATGGACATTCAGGGTTATTCCACTTTCTGGGTATGAATCATGCCGCTCTGAACATTGCACACAGGTTTTTGTGCAGACGCATGATTTTAGTTTTCTTAGGTATGTACCCAGGAGTGGAATTGTTGGGTCTCGTGGTAACTCTGTGTTTGGGGGACTGCCAGACCGTCTTTGAAGTGGCCGCATCATAACACGCTCCTGCCAGCAGTGGCTCTGGTTTCTCCACGGCTTTGCTAACGATGCTCGGTATCTGTCTTTTTGATTACAGCCATTCTTGTGGATGTAAGTGGTATCTTATTGTGGTTTTGATTTGCATTTCCCTAATGACTAATGACGTTGAACATCTCTTCATTGCTTATTGTCCATTTGTGTCTGCTTTGGAGAAATGTCTGCTCAGGTCCTCTGCCCATTTTTGAATTGAGTCATTTGTTTTTTGTTGTTAAGCCGTAGGAGGTTTTTTTTTTTTTTTTTTTTTTTTTTTTTTTAATGTATTCTGGATATCAATCCTTTATCAGAGGCATGATTTGCACATATTTTCTCCCATTCTGTAGATTATCTTTTTGCTTTCTTGATAGTGTCTTTTGAAGCATAAAAGTTTTGCAATTCAACTAAGTTTACCTGTTCGTTCTTTTGTTGCTCGTGCTTTTGGTGTCATAATTAAGCCATTGCCTATTCCAAGGTCATGAGGATTTACACCTATGTTTACTTGTAAGAGTTCTATAGTTTCAGCTCTTACATTTAGGTCTCTGGTCATTTTCAGTTAATGTTTTTGTATGTCGTGGGGTAGGTCATTCTTTTGGATGTGGCTGTCCAGTGCCATTTGTAGAAAAGACCTTTCTTTCCCCGCTGAAGTCTCTTGGCGCCCTTGCTAAAAATCAATTGACCATGAACGTGTGGGTTTAATTTTGGAGTCTCGATTCGAATCCATTGATTTGCATGTCCCTCCTTATGCTATTACCACGCCGTCTTGGTTACTGTAGCTTTGTAGTAAGTTTCGAAATCGGGAAGTGTCTGTCGTCCAACTCTATTCTTTTTCAAGATCGTTTTGGCTCTTCTTGGTCCTTTGCATTTCCACGTGAATA
Source organism: Rousettus aegyptiacus (assembly GCF_014176215.1). Lineage (NCBI taxonomy): Eukaryota > Metazoa > Chordata > Mammalia > Chiroptera > Pteropodidae > Rousettus > Rousettus aegyptiacus. The sequence goes on from NW_023416284.1 coordinate 3,364,894, forward strand.
TTAGGATCAGCTTGTCAATTTCTACAGAAAAGGCCATTTTGATATTGGTAGAGATTATATTAAATCCGCAGATCTATTTGGGGATTTTTAATCCTTTTTATGGCTCTGCTATTTGTTTGGGAACTACTAGCTAACTCAAGCACCCAAGTGTCTTGCCTTAAAAAAATTGTTTTTTAATTTATTACTACAATAGGCTGCCTTGGTGAGACATCATAATTCACTGTTAGGCCGGAATTGGACTTTTCAGGTTCCAGGAGAGCAAATAGCTAACTCATGCAGCCTGTAGGTTGGCTTTTTGTGGTGTGTGTTCTTTTGATGTCAAAGTTTGCTGATGTCTTGAATATTTAGAAAAAATGTGGTGTTCTGGTTAACACTCGTTCTGATTAATAGAGAATGAGCAGATTCTGTATGTGAACATTTATCAAAGACTTAGAATATGTTACCGTAAAGTTTACATTAAAGTTTTTATGATGATGATAACTATTATTGTATCAGAAGATGTTTTAGGATCTGTAGCCCTGTGGGGGCCGTGTGAATATCAGTTATTGTTGCATTCTTAAGGCAGTTCATTTACTCAACAAATGATGATACCGCCCTAGGCACAGAGGACGGGCATAGCCCCTGCCCTCAAGGGGCTAATGAGGAGCCGGCTGTTAGTGCCGTGCGAAATTCCAGCTGATGGCTGTGAAGGGATTTATATGAAGGGAAGGGCAGCGTATCGCAAAGGGATTGGACTAATCCGAGAGGTGGGCGAAGCTTCTTGAGCTGAGCTCCGAAGGAAAGTGAGTATTAGCTGAGTGAAAAATAAGGGAAAGAAGTTGCCGGTAACCGGATGAGCTGGTTAGTGAGATGCAGGGTTATTCTGATTGTATTTGGGCTGTTTATAGCTTTTGAGAAAAAGCATCTGAAGAATTGACTCTGATCCTTAACTGTGCCCTTTATATGTCTTATGACTTTAAGTAAGTAACTTAACCTTTCTGAATTTATTTACTTGAGATAAATAAAAACTATACGAAAACATAGAAAGCTAGGCTTTCGATTGATCATGTTCTTATGATGCAAAAATAATTTTTTGGTGACTTTCATGATTGGTTACTTAGGAATGCAATGCTGGTAAATAGAAAATTTTCTGAACATTTTTTCCTAGTCTTTGAGATTAAAATTCACTTCGGTTCCTCTACACTCTGGAAGCCTCCAGTCTGCAGGGAGCAGATACGGATGTGACTGGTTCAGGGCTGGTTGTCATGCACGCTGTGATCAGGCCCTGGGAGGAGTGGGAAGACTTCTCGAAGGGGGTGGAATTTGACCTGGTATCACTAGCAGGCAGACATGGTGGAGGACAGGGAGCCGAGCCAAGGTGCAGAGCCGGGGGAGCCCGGGGTGGCTGGGCTTCAGGGCGCACGTGTGTCCGCGAGCCCGGAAAATAGGTAGGGGTCAGGCGGCAGGGCTTGGAAAGTCCGACCGGGGGTTTTATTTTTTTAATGTAAACAGAGGAGTGGGAGGGATTGGGTGAAAGCCCGTCCTCGGTGTAGGTGCCCATACGGGCCATGCGCGTCCCTGTCCGGCTGCCTCCCCGCTCACCGGTCACGTCCGGTTCTTCTGGATTCCGAGTGTGCCAGGGCGTTGGCCTTGCGCGTCGCCGTCACTCTGACTTAGAAGGCGCACGTTTCTCCATAACGTGTACAGGACATGCTCACGTGCGCTGGGCTTTGCTAGCTCTCCTTGTGCGCTTCAGGGAGTCTCGTTTGAAAAGCTTTCTTGACCTTGGCTTTCTTCTCAGATAGGATCGTGTGCCCGTCCGTGTGCACCCACAGCACGTTGAGTTTGTGTCAGAATAGCTCGTTCACTTCTCTCTCTTCCTCAAGTAGACGTGCTTCTTCAGGGGTCAGAGACTTCAGTCCCTGGCACCCAGGATGGGCTTAGAGAGGTTTGTTGGTCGAATGAATGAGTGAGCAAAGGGGAAGGACCGGAGTTGAGAAAATAGCTCCTGGCAGGAATATCTGTAGCAGGGGGTTAGAGAAAGGAGCTAGTGTTCTGGGTCGTGTGTGTGTGCGTGTGCGTGCGTGCGTGTGCGTGTGTGTGTGTGTGTGAGGGGGGGGGAGAGGGAGAGAGAGGGAGAGGGAGTCAGTTTTGTGACTGATAGACTGTAGGCCTCGAGGGATGAGAAGGGTTGAAGATGAGTCCTAGCTTTTGAACCTCCGCAGCTGGAGTGAGGTGAGGCCATTACCTGAGATGGGGAGACTGGGAGGCATGTGTTTTGGGGACACTGGATGCAAACGTTTGGTTCTAATTGGACAATTAAAGTATATCGGGTAGACGTGATTGTGGTGGCCTTGCCATGTCCGTATGCAACAGGACTTTGGAAATGTGGGCCATAGGTTAGGGAGTTGTTCCTGTCACCTGTGTGTGTGTGTGTGTGTGTGTGTGTGTGTGTGTGTGTGTGTTTGAATTGTCAGACGGCAAAGAAGCCCTAGTGAAAGAGTCCCCAGAGTCCAGCCGCCTCAGCATGGGGCAGGGTGGAGAAGGGCGGTGAGCAGGTCTGAGGGGCAGGTGGGGGCACGCTGGCACAGCCTCTGGGGCAGTGTGGAAGCTTCATGCAGGCAGGGACCCTGTTTGCTCACCGCAGCATCTCTCTGCCTGGAGTAGCGCCCGTTGGTTAAAAGAATGAATGAGTCAGTTCAAAAGACTCAGGAGTGGAAGTCACAGTGTGAGTGAAATCGTTGGGGGAGAAGTCATTTGAGAACAGAAATGTGGTGACTACTTAACTAGTGTCACCACAGGGGAGAGCACCAGTGGGCACTGAGAAAGAACGGTCAGAAGCCAGGGATGCTAAGCGCGAGGGCTGCACGGAGGTCATGGGTTCTAACGCCGCGGAGTTTGAGTAGGATCAACATGAAGGTAGTGATTTTGCTAGTTTGGTAGTGAGTCAGGGGAGTGAGAAGGACGTAGCCAGAGGGCACGTGATTCAAGGAGTTCATAAATGCAGAATGCTGGTGAAAACGATAGTGAAATGACTGATCAAGTCCACGTTGGGGAAAGGGACCCTGGAGCCCGGGGGACTGTGGGTGTGTTAGTTTTTGGTCGCTGCTGTGATAAGTTACCATGCACCCCGTGGCGACCACAGAACACGTCGCCTGCCCGCGGGCAGGAGTGTGGGGGGCGGGGGTGGGGGCGCTGTGTCCGCTGCTTCAGGCTTCACAGGCCGCGGTCAAGGTGCTGGCGGGGCTGGAGCTTCATTCGAAGGCTCAGCTGGGGCACAGTGCTCGTCCAGGTGCACACCGTTTGAAGGATTTCTTCTTGTGGGCTGTTGGCCAGAGGCCACCCTCAGTTCCTTGCCTCGTGGGGCTCTCCAGCATGGCGGCTTGCTTCCTGAGAGCCAGCAAGGGGGAGGGTCACCTAGAAGACAGAAGGTACGGTCTGTGTCACCTAATCACGGAGTGACGTCTCATCACCTGTGCTACATTCTGTTGTTGGAAGCAAGTCATTAGGTCTGGCACACACTCAGGGGGAGGGGGTCGCACAGAGCTGAGTGTTAACCAAGAGCTGGGGGTCCCGGGTGGCCTGCCATGAAGCGTGTCTGCCATAGTGGGGGCGGGAGGGAGGACGGCACGAGGAGACCTTAGGGCAGTTCTGCAGAAAGAGGGTGAGATGGCAGGTTGAGAACTTAGCGAAGTTTTGGGGGTACAGTCCCGGTGGAGGTTCAGATAGAGCACCGCGGTGCTCGGGACCCTTCCGTGCCCTCCGCACCCCTCGCAGAGGTAGGTCCTCTCCTGTGAGACGAGTCCGCAGACCGCGTGGTACTTGCCGCCGATGCCCCCTTCTGCCGCGCCAAAGCTGAGTCACTCAGCGGCAGCGTCCTGGCCGGTGCGGTGCCTGTGCCGCCGCCTGCCGATGGTGCTGCGGATAAGCGGGCGGTGCAGGGCCGCGTTTGGCAGGGCGCGAAGGGACGTGCAGGCGAACGCATCCCGGGGCTGCTTTCCCGCGTACGTTTTCCTTGTACTCGGGTTCATCATGTTGCACCTAAATTATCGAACTGAGCGTTATTTAATACTGTGACATTTTTAGGGTCTTTTGAGTAGAGTGTTTGCTTTTGTGATAAAGGACCCCAAAGTGATGTACCTTTCAAGTCCTCGTATCTAGTTTTTATTTTTTAATTTATTTTTATTTTTTAGTTTTTAAAAAAATCGGTCCTTGTTGTTCCTTGTCACTCTTTTGCTCCTGTCTGTCAGTTTCTGGCTAGCCTTCCCCTCTTGTTTGTGGCTTTGATCGACTCTGGGCTTGGCAGCCAGGTAATTAAGCTTATTAGATCTGTGAGTAGTTTGGTAGTAATCAAGGCAGGACTCTGGACAGGAGCGCCCGTCTCGCAGTGACGCGCGTGAGCTTCCGTGGGGAGACTCTGTAAACGCCTCCCCGTGGTCCTGGCTGCCGTCCTGCTTCTGGCTGCGTGTGGCTTCGGTGAGGCTCCCGTGGAGCTGCGTTCCATTCGCCAGGTGTGGCTGCCATTTTCCTGGCGCAGAAACGTCCTTCTCTCCTTTCTTTTTGATGAGGTTTGAGTTTTTTGGGCAGCGATAGGTGAGGGGTGGCCTGCGGTTCACGTCCTTGCGGAACCAGGGGTGTGCGGGGAGCCCCAGGTTCTTGCCCACGCCCTTGGCCGGCGTCTGTGCCCTGCTGTCCCCTTCCGTGGGAAGGCATGCTCTCCGCTCCGCCACCCTGGGGGACCGCAAAAAGATTCTATACACACGAAAATGCTTGTTACACGTATACTATTGGATAGAATGCCTGCTGTGTTGGGTTGATTGTGTTGATATTTTACGGTGCTTTGTCTTTGAGGAGTTTAAAAATTGTTATCATTAGTATTAGTAATGGTTAGTGCTGCTAAAACAATGTAATTTTAAATTCTGTTTAGTTTTTTTCCAAATATGTTCTACTGGAATCCTTTCATGCAGATGTGGACGTTTAATAAGGGCTCTTTCATTACTTTCAGAATATTGAGTACACTGGCTTCCTAGCCAAATTAAATTTATGAAAATTCTGATGATACTGCGATTCATATCAAGAAAGAATAAATTTTTTCATTCTCAAGTAACTTTAAATACGCTTTACATGAATCTGGTAATAGTGAATCAATTAATGTGATTTCTCAGGTCATAAATCAGGCTTGATACGTTACAGTCCCAGCGTAAGCTTCTTAGGGCTTCAGCTGTTTTGTGGTCTGTTTTAGCTCCTTGTTTGCTTTTGAACTCAATTCTAGGTGTTGAACTCAATTTGAGAGCCTGAAATGGTTTGTGCCCCAGTTACCTCGAGGCCACCGCCTCACTTTTTTACGGAGCCTGCCTTAGTAGTGGGAAGCCAGCCACCTGTCAGACGGCCTCCTTGTGACTGGGGCACACGCTTTAATTTTGTCTCTGTCCCGTAGGAGTGTCACCAGCGTCATTATAGTAGCACTTATATTGTAAACTTCTTGAAAAGAGGCACTATGTGAGCAGAAAATCTTTTTGTGCTGCACCACTAACCTTTTGCGGTCCAGAAAAAGGATCAGGTTGCCTGCGTTTCGGGTACGTGTTGGTTTGCCAGCTTCAGAGGTCATTGGCCCTACTTTGTAGAGGTCTCCAGGGCGCAGGCCTTGTCTGACCCTGTGCAGCGTTTTGCCTGGCCGGACCGAGCTCCAGCCAGAAATGTTAGTGTTGGTTCTGTTGGTTCTGTGAACACTGGTGAGTGTTTTTACCCCCTTGGTTCTTAGTGGGTCTAGAGTAGTTTTTGTCTTATTGCTTGATTGTTCAGGGAACAGAGGATGGGTGGCGACTCGGGGTGGCCTTAGGAGACGGAGAGAGGTCCCTAAAATGACTGACTGATGGCTCTCAGTAAATCTCGACATCAGCAGGATGAGAGATGGGACCACTCTTTTTCCTTTCTGTGAACGTTTATGTCATTCATCCATGAATTAAAAAAAAAATTTTGAGCTTCTGTTATAACCCAGCCATTAAGTACTAGAGACACTGAGATGAAAAGCCAGATATCCCTTTAAGAATGCCCTTGTTTGAGTCTTATTTTGAATATGTTAGAAAAATATTTATCGGAGAAGAAAAGCTACTAGATTAGGTTAAGATGCCAAATGGCTTGAGGGATTAAAGGTGGAGTTGCAGGTTAACAGAGGACAGTTCTGAAAGGAATGACTTCTCTAATTAGAAGGAAAACATCACAAATGGCACTGTGGCCGAGACTGCGAGCTGATCACGAAATCCCCGGGCACGGAGCCAGACTGCATTTCCCAGGCACCCTTGCAATTAGGTGTGGCTCTGTGGCCAAATTCTAACCAATGGAACAGGAGCAGAGAAGTGTGCCACTTGCGGCCCGGCCCACGAAACCCTCCAAGCACCATCGTCTGTGCCTTTCTCCTCTGCCTGCTGATGCAGAAGAGCCCAGTGACCTAAGAAAGGCCCCTGCCCCAGGATGGAGGGGAGCCGCGGGGCCAGAGCGGCGGCTTGGGGGAGCGCTGTCTCCTGACCACACACACCTGTTTGGAACTTTACACGAACAAGCAGTGAATGCTCAGGGTATTTGAGCCGGGATACAGTTCATTTTGAGTGAGCCTACCTAGCTAATCTAGGAGTGATGCCTGGAATGCTAGGCGAAACGGAGTTTAGTGAAGGTGCTAAGAATTTTGGACTCTGCTTCATTTTGATTATTTATATGTCTTGTATGTACTGACTAGTGAAATTTAAGGATCAGTTTAAGTCATGGTTAAGTTTTTTAATGCATCACTTCTAATTGATGCAAGTGGTGTATTGCATTCAGTGTGGCCTCTCTCCGTCTTTGATTTAATAAGCTATGTGGGCCCTCAGTTAGCTTTAAAAGGGCTCTGTGGAGACTTAAACATTCTCAGTCCTTATTTCAAAGAACTGTAAACACAGTTTTCATCAAGCTACTTCTCTGTTCAGAAGCCTGCAATCACTTCTTATTACTAACATTTCATTTCATTTATTCCAACATCCGAAAACGGTGCACATATACGAGGACCCGGCCGTGCCGAACGCCTGCTCGGGGGTCTCTGGCGGGACACGGGCGTGGAGGAGACAGTCCAGTCTGCAGCGTGGGCTCGTGCCGCTGCCGTCTGCCCCCGTGTCGGCCGTAGTGGATCTCGGGGGTTTCTTCATCCGTGTTTTCGGCACTCCTCTGACTCCGCGGTGTGCCTTTCGAAGGCAGGTGATCCGTTTCAGAGCGTCTGTATCTCCCCTCTTGGTCACTGCCAGAGACACTGGACACTGCAAATGAACCATTCCTGTAGTTGCTTTTAATTATCTCGCTCGGATATTCAGGTATAATTTTGCACTGCAGTTTGCGTTGACAGACAGAAGTCCTTACTTAGTCCGTTAGGAATTCATAGCATGGTGGGGACGAGGCATGTTGGGGCCGGAAGGAAGGGTCTTTTCTAGATCTAATTCCTGATCTTCCAGGTCATCTGGGTCCTGAGAGTCAGGGGCAGCCCCACATCGCCGCATGGGCTTCCCCCACCTCCTCGTCTTCCTAGAGGCGCAGTCCAGGCCCCACTCAGCGGGGGAGGCAGAGCCGGCCCCTTAACGAGATACTCAGGTGACCCGCATGCGCACTGAAGTTGGAGTCGCAGTGCTCGAGGTCACCCGCCCGTTTTACTCCTGAGAAAGCCGGGGAGGCAGAGAGTTGTCCGAGTCACACAGCGAGCCACACAGCGTTCTGTTCCCATCCTTGGCTACATCTCGGAATCACTTGGGAACCTTTAAAAAGCAGCGATGCCTGGGCCCCATCCCCACATATCCTGCTGCAGCTGGTCAGGGCCGCGGCCTGGGCATGAGAATTTGAGAGCGCTGGCTAGCCGAGGGTCGCACAGCCCGCCGCCCGCCGTGCTCCCAGGGGTGCGGGCGTGCGGGTTGCCGGCCGCCGCGCCCAGCTGCCCTCCGCCGTGCGCGTCCACAAACCGCGCCGTGCCCGCCCCGTGTCGCCAGCGTGCGCCGCCACCCCGGTTCCTTTCCTGCGCAGCGTGTCTCTCACTGGCATGTACCCCACAGAAGGACCCTCTTCTGTCCTGTTTACTGCTGGGTCTCAGCCCCTAGGACAGTGTCCGGCGCAGGTCAGGAAGGAGTCAGGATAAAGAGGGGCGCATTCCAGAGGAGGCTGCTCGACGGCCCCGGCAGGGCAGGGCCCAGCGGGGTCAGTGGGAGGCTCCGGAAGGCTGCGGGGTGCGAGCGGAAGCCAGGAGTCCCGCAGGGAGTCAGGGAGGTCAGCGGGAGGGCTTGGGCGCCCACCTGTCTGACCTTGGAGCCCGTGCTCTCCCCCACCTCGCGCTGTCCCGCGCACGGAGAGGTCGGCTGTCTGCCGCCGGCTTCGCAGCTGGGGCGGCGGCTCTGCAGACCCCGGGCTCGGCGTCCTCCCCCCACGCCGAGTACGGTGACCGGGTCTCCAGGGGTTCAGTGAAAGGACCTACCTAGCTCAGAGCCTGGCCCTGGGCATTGAGCACAAGGGAGCCATTTCCTCTGTGAGTTTCCTGTGTTTCAGGCATATTCGCTTTGAGAACCTGGTTATTTTGAGGAAAGACTTTGGATTTCACTCTCAGCTTATGTGCATTTCTGTCCTGGTGAAGTTAGCTGTTTAGACTTCGGCTACTATGCCAGTGCTGTAGACAGGTCATGTTGCTCATGGTATTTCTGTTGCATGTGTTATTTTTGGTGTTTCATTTTTCTGATTTGTTCACTTGGTATGTTTGGCCACTAATTTACCCATCAGCAAACTTTGGAGTCAGGTGTAAAAGCCCTATTTTTGAAGCCTTTATTAGTGTAAAAGCCCTATTTTTGAAGCCTTGATTAGTGTGTCCCCTGCACATTAGTGAGTTTTAAAACTTTCGATGTCTAGACCTTTGTTAAGGTGTCTCGGTCAATGATAAACTTATGCCGTCTTTTTTGGGGTATAGGAAGCCAGAAATGCCAAGCCTTAAGACATTCTTTTAACATTACAGAATGTCAGGCTTTGATCCAGAAGCCTCATGGAGATGAGATGTTGCCTTCATAGGGTCCGAGGCTGTCGCGGCTCCTCTTGCACGTGTCCCGAGAAGTCAGTGCTGCTGACTCACGTGAACCGCTTTTGATGATGTGCTCTCTTTCCGCACTCATGGTCATGGGAAGAAAGTGCTCTGAATCTTCCAAAGGCTTCGTGGAGTCCGAGGTTTGCCCATAGTTCTTGGGGAGAGTCCTCAGGCCCAGAAGAAACCACAGGTGGTGAATCAGTAGTTACCTCTGTTTATTAAACAAATAGAAGAACAGTAAAAGTCCTGGAACAAGAATTTTCCAGAAGCAGAAAATAAATAATTAGGGAGCTGATGCTTATCCCGGGAGCCAGGAGTCACGTGGTGGAGAGCGACTTCTCTATGGCAAAGCACTCGATCATGGACGGCAGCGAGAGGAGCGTTAGCAGTTCACGGAAGTCAGGTTTAGTCAGATTTCAACACTCTTTGGCACAAAAAATTCAGGCCATCTTCAGTTTGCTCTTAGGAAGTGTTAGCGTTGTTAAAGGTCATCCTTATCGACCGTAGTAACAACAGCATTATACATTCACGTGATACTTCTGAATGAAAAGCGCCGTTGTACGCACTCTCCCGTTTAATTCTCCCGGTGGCCCTGTGACCTCGGAGAGCGAGATAGCTCTACCTTTTATGAGGTAAAACAGAGGTTAAACTGCTTTCCCAAGGATGACTAGTAAGTGGGAGAGCTGAGCTTTTTTTGTTTTACATATAAAGCGTTGAGGTAGTTGATCTTGTAAACAACCCTTGGTTTTCTAAGTATGTAAAGTGTGTGGTTTATAATACAAGACGAATAATCCCAAAATTTATTTAATACTGCAACCGAACGAAAAGGCTATTCTCATATTCTTCTGACTAAAAGTAATTGGCTGGCAAGACTCACAAATTTTTTCCCCTTTCTTAAAAGTTGTTGTGTAGATTTTGTACGAACACTTTAATCTTATCCGCGTGAAGCAGCTGATGGCCCACACCGGGTCTCCCAGCTCCTTCCTGGCCTTCTCCGCCTGCCCCCGTCAGGCGGCCCTCAGTGGAGTGTTCGAATGAGCTGGGTGTTGGGCTTACTGTTGGGAAATGGTTAATAATGTCGCATGCGGACCGACCTGCAGAATGAACATGGCGTTGGTTCTACTTAGTAAAATTTACTGTGTGAACGCCACGTGTGCTCTATACTTAGAAAGATCACACAGGTAACACGTTCCCAGTGTATGTCTTTTTTTGCACACACATATTTTAAATTTTGAAACTCTTAAGCCTACAGAAAAATGACAGGTAGCGTGCAAAGAGCGCGTCCTCTCCGCACCATGTGAGAATAGGTTGCCGACACGCGCCATCGCCCTCAAACGCTCCTGCGTGTCCCACACCCGAGAGCGTTCTCCGTAAGCACCGCACAGTGATCCCGTCAGGACGCTGACGACCAGACAGCTCTTCCTGTAGCCCTCACGCCCGCCAGTCGTGTCACCAACCCAGTGGCAGGCTTCGTAGCCGGAGGTCCAGCCGGAACCCGGGGCGGGTCTCCGCCGGCTGTCTCCTCCACCTCCTTCAGCACACGACAGTTGTCAGGCCTTTGACACTCACGACCTCGACACTCCGGCGGAGTGCAGGCCGGTCCTGTCGTCGGGTGTCCTCGCGGGGGTGCGTCTGGTGGCTCCTCGCGGTTAGACGCAGGTCGCGCATCCTTGGCAGGGAGCCCACAGAAGAGCCAGTGTGTGTCTTTTGCAAAGATTAGTTTTACATTTTATTTTCTGTTTCCTTAGAGCGTTTCCCAAAGTGTATTCTGCGGAACTAGCACCTACTGTGTTCTCAACACCGTGCCACCTCTAGAAGGTAGGACTCGACAAGCTTTTGACTTAAAGGAAGGGGTGGGCTTGGCAGCGAGAGCGGTGCTGTCCTTGCGGTGTGGTGACGCTGGCCTGTGAGCAGGGCTCAGAGGACCCGGTTCTGCCTGTGACTTGCTGTGTGATCTTCGATGAGTTACTTAATCCTTCTGGGGGCAGCGAAATGCCACTCCCCACGTAAAGTCTCTGTGAGGATTAAAAACGGCAGAGGGCTTAACCACATGGCACTCAAAGCACCCCGCAAATGTCAGATGCCAGTACGCTAGTTCTGTAATTCTGGTGTCACATTCCGGGTGACCTAGAGCAGAAGTCGTGTGGGAAAAGCCACAGGTCATGTTTGAGTCCAGTTTGGGCCACTTACTAGCTGTGGATCTTGGGCAAATTAATTCGAACCTCTGGTTCTTCATCTAAAGTGGGGGCGGGTAATTATGCCTCGATGGGTTATTGTGAGGATTAGACGAGAGATTGCCATGTAAAATCCGTCCTGGATGCCTGAGAGGGTCCCACAGCTGCTTACTCCCTCACAAGTAGTAAAAAATTAATTTGCTTGATCACATGTAGCTCAGACTGAAATTTAATCAGACGAAGCGGGAGAAAATGCCCCGACCCAAACCGAAGTGGTCCATTGCAAGGCTCCTGTGTCCCCATTCATCTGCCACTCCCTCCCCCGTACGTATTTTTAGATTGAAAACATGAATGCAGATAAATAGACGTTTATGGAGCCTGAGTTATGAGTTGACCTGGCTGGAGATTTGGTAGTGTGATTTACAGGAAGAGGATAAAACTAGGCCACCTGAAATCGAAATCAAAGGGTAACATGTGACGATCACACACTCTCAGGAGAGGAAAGGGTTATTAAATAGCAAAACTAGTTACATTTTTCTATTAAAAACCGATTATTTTTTGTTTTTTATTAACCTTTAAAATTAGTTTGGATAATTACAACCGAGTTTAATCCATTTTGGAGAGTCTTTTTGGGGAAGAATAAAGAGAAATCATGCTAATCAATGCTTGGCACATAGTTGGTGCTTAATTAATATTTATTTTGGATGAACAGGGATTCGAAGGTCTCACGTTAGTAATGGCAGTGCTCGCTGCTGTGAGCGCCGTGCTGCCTCGGATGTAACAATACGTGGTTATGTTTTCCTGAATCCGTTCCTATCCTACTAATTAAACCTAAGCACATAATAATTAGAGCTAAACAGAAAATTGTAGAGCTTCCTTTTAATTTTACCACTCCAAGTTGTTGATCAAATATATTCCCAATAAGATTTAGCAATTCCATGCGCTGTTATACCAACTTATTTTGAACAGTTTGGTCTAGAGGTTGAGAGATTAATCATAATCAACTTGATTGAATAACAGTGTGATTATCCACAGAACCAAAATTATTTAATTTTTATTAATTACGAATCAAAATAAAATGGATACATCATTTCCAGGTTAGAGTTAATAAAGTTAGAATTCACCTTGCAGAAGTCAGCAGTGTGTTCCAAGAAAAAGGTCAAATACATTTCTTTGGATTAAAAAAGAAAAGGATTTGGTAATGTGAATCCTGATTTTTAGAAATAAAACCTGAAAACAAGAATTCTACTTTTTGCCTGATTAAGTGAATGAGCATTTTTGTACATTTTAGAAAGTTTTAGTTAAATTATACTATGTCTCTAAAATTATTATTTGGAAAATTCTTGAAGATTGACTGGAAAGGATGGTTCATTCTCTAGAATTAGAGCTGTCAGCCAAGCAAGTCATCTGTCAATTTCAAGAGCTTCACTGGTTATTTTTATTGTGAAGAGCTTAGAAAGTTATTTCGCGAAGTCATGGAACATACATGCATATTTCGCTAGATAATGATAATGAAATGTTTTACTGTATTTGGTTGACACTTCCATTTTACAGTGTCTCAGTTTAACTGTTTGCATTAAATACTGAGATGCGTTTGAAACCAGTGTATACCTAGTTTTATTGTTAACTAAAGGTATCGTTACAATCCTTGTACAGAGACAAGGATTTGAAAACTGGCACATGTATTTATTTAATGATGGTATCATTTATAGTTATTCCAAAAACATGAAAAAGCAGCTTTTAATTAAAAAACAGTTTTATACAGTATAGCCCTGTGAGCAGTTCTTTTCCAATGTAAAAGCAAAGTTACTTTTTATTACACTTTAACTGCAAAAAACTGAAATTTGAAAATGAGAGTTTTAAAAACGTTTTGCCTGTTTGAGTTCCTAATATTCTTTTCCCAGTATTAAAATTGCCATCTTCATAATGCACAGTGGGAAAATTTACCCTTTGTATGTTTCTTAAAAACATCCAATTTATATTCAGCATGAACCTAAAATTCTGGAAATAGCACAGTTTAAAAACTGATTAAGGGGAGCTCATTGGCCTGTCATACTCCCCTTCCTCTGGAACCCACGGCTGTACATCCCCATGAAGTGCTATATTTAGAAACCTGATTGAGACAGTGCTTACACAGCCGATCTCCTCCTCCTCCGAAAGCCTTCAGGCCAGTTCACTGCTGCCTGATCTGGTATCAGAGTGGAAGACAGTTCTGTAGCAGTTCCTTGTGCTGCTGAGAAGAGCCCGCCCCCCGCCCCCCCATGTGTCCACATGCAGGACAAGACACGTGTGTACACACGCACACGCTCTCTATGCCACAGGACAGCCAGTTCCTCAGGGACCGATCACTGACATCAGGCTGTGATCACAAACACAGAAATGGAAGCCGAGGTTTAATAATCTGTTGTTATTGTTCAGCTTTATATTTTAAACCGTTTCCTCATAAATAGGACAGGTCACGTACAGCTCAGGGTACGCCCATTGATTGAACACCTAGCAGAGTACGGTTTTCATAAAAGGCGCCCTGCAAATGGTGGATGTTTGAATGGAGTATAGATTTCAAAGTTTCACCTCTACATTCAGAATTGTACACATCATGAAAGATTTAAAAAAATGAGAAGAAAACCGCTTTAAGGGAAGAGAGAAGGGAAGGGCGGTGAAGGCTCCTGAGAGGTGGAGTTCTGTGCTTTAAAGTTTTATGGCCCGTGGCCCCTCCCTCGGAGGGCGGAGTGTGGGGAGCATCAGCCCCTGAAGTGACAAGAGTTTCATAGGGTGTAATTAATACAGAACTTTCTTTGAACTTTCTCCTAGTTGAACACATTTTTGGTTTCATAGCAAGGTTTTTAAAAAGTTTAATTTTATTTACTATTAAATTACTCTTATTTACCATTAACTTAAAAGCAGCCAGTTTTGAAGTTTTTCAAGTTTTTATACTGCTCATAGAAATTGAGGATGGGCGTTATAATTCAATTGGTTGTGTAGTTCATGGACCAAGAAAGATTTAGTACGCTAACACTCTCCTAAGCTCCTCCTATAAAATATCTCCATATGATGTAGTAAATTTTTTTAGATTTTATTTCTATGCCTAGTATTTTCCTGTTAAGATCTTTTCCTTGAGAAGAAATGTGTAAATCAGATGAAAAATGTTTGGAGAGGATTTTATTGTGACTGTAGAAGATATTTATTCTTTTATGTTTTTTACATGTTCAAAAAAAATAGACTATGCTAAACATTATAAATCGTGTTTCACCTTTACCTTTATTAACTAATACTCGTATGCCTACATAAGGCTGTTTAATTGTAAGATACTTTAAATCATTGGATGACAGTAAATTCTGTAGGGACTTGTGCCTGGAGGAGAGTTAGAGGTTATCGATTCTCCTTGATTTGGGAAAACTGAAAATGTTAAGTAACTTACCCAAGGTCACACAGTTAGAAAGTAGCAGAACTGGGCCAGAATCCCGGATTCTTAATTCGGAGTTCAGTGTTTTTATTATACCTTACTAATATCAGAAGAAGTTGTCTTATCTGACACTTTCTGGAGCAAATTGTCTGTAGTGTTTAATGCATTGCTCCTTAGAACCTGGTTATGCATTGAACCCCTTGGATGTTGGGGCTTCCATTTACTGTTAAGCAAAATTGGAGTGCGTAATTTGAAACTTTGACCTAAATTATGCGCCCATACTGGCAAGAACTTTTGAGCTAGGCAAAGGGTCCCTGTTACAGAAATGAAACAGGAAATGATATGCAAATTAATAAATGAATGAAATCCTACATAAAGGAAATGATCTCTTCTAGAAAGTATCAGAGAGATCAATTATCAGGTAGTGAGACATACCATCAAGTCTGAAAGTAATGGACTTTTACTAATTTGGAAGAGCTGTATTTTGATGAACTATATTAACAGTGTGATATGTATATGTAAATCAAGTTAATTAAAATGGTATATTTTTGCATTTAGGCTAGAATGGCCAGCCTCTGTACTACCTAGATAGCTAACTGCAGATTCGAATTCCTTATGCTTGTAAGATTTGTAATTTGCTTTCGAAAGGATAAGTCATTTGTATTCTAGGAGGTGAAGTAGTATTAGTTTATGAATAAAAGAGTTGTATTTTATTATAATTCTTTTTCCCTAAAAATCTGAAAACTATTTCAGCTGGTCAGTAGAAGAAGATTTCTGGGTTTCGTGAGGTTCAGTCATTTTGCAATTTTGACGTGCTTCAGGGTAGCCTGGTGAAAGAATCTTTAAAAGTAAGGCCTGGCCTCGGGCAGCTGCTGGGGTAGTCCCTGCCCGCTTGCTTGCCCGACTTTAGAGCCTCTGGACCAGGTCCTGCTGCCATCTGTCCCTTAAGTGTGCAAACGGGTGTCGTAACTGAGAAGAGCGGGGTCCCTGGTCTCACTCTGACTAAACTAAGCTGCGTTTCTGACCTTGCCAGTGTACTTTACAGGAGATTTTCTCTATTATTTTCTCTGAATTTATTGTTTTCTTCTTTATAGATGATCATGGGAACAGCAATAGTAGTCATGTAAAAATCTTTTTACCGAAAAAGCTGCTTGAATGTCTGCCGAAATGTTCAAGTTTACCCAAAGAGAGGCACCGTTGGAACACTAATGAGGTAGATAAATTTCTATTTTTAGGGGTGTAATTTCTTGAAGGGCAAACTTCTTAGGTCATTTTGCTTAGTACTATTTTATGTTAGCTTTAAATTCAAAATATTGAACTAGGAAGTTGTAAATGAGAATATAAATCTGGATTTGACAGAAACCACTATGTTTGCTTGAACTCTCTCTGATCTGCTTGGCTTGCGTTGACAACTCTAACCTGTGCACGCTGACCGACTGACTAAGGTGGCATGAGTTCCTCTATCTGCGTTTTCCTGCACTTTGGCGTCTTGCGTTTGGTGATTAACTCTGCCTGCGCCTCCGTGGAACATCAGTGCTTATGTCGTCAGGAATGAGAGACACAGCCCAGCGTCCACACGACGCGCGGTGTCTGGACGGTGTGATGTTTCCGTAGAACTGGGGAGGGCGGGCATCTCACTAGCAGAACGGCTCTGAGGCCTCTCTGGCGAAGGGAGTTTGCGTGGAGAATGAAGTGGTTAACCGTGACGACAGGAGTTTTTACGAAGAATGAAGGCTGCGTAGTAGGTTGTATATCTGGCATCGCGTTAGAAAGAAAGTTGATGAAGTAGATGAAGGTGATGAAGTGGAATGAATAAAAAGGCTTATTTTTTTGGATGATCTTTTTTCGCAGATCTTAACCGGGGAGTTTTAATAGGAGGGATGGATTGCTTTGTCTTATTTTGAAATCTGAATATTTGAATTTAGGGTAATACCCATTGAGCGTGGTCATGAGAATTGGCTGTGTATCCATCACTTTGGGAATTGTATTCCTTTAACTCATATGGCTGGGATTACTGGTTTTGCAGTTGGTCTAAATCAGTTGGTGTTGCTGGTTCAACATTTACTTCCAAGTTGAGTTAAATATAACACCCTGCCCCGTATTGGGCACTCAGTTTGTTAAAAGAGATGAGAAGACAATGTTGTTGCCTGTTTACCCTTATTATTTTTTAAAGATTATTTCGCTCTTCTTGATTTAGAATGCTTTGATTTGAGTTATAAGAGGTTACGTGGATGAAGGTCTCTTTACTTATCCCAGTTGACAGATTTACATGCTCACTAGAACCTCAAAGCTTTGTTACCTTATCTCAACTGATTTAAATTTTGTTAAAGTATGTATATTTTGATTATTTGCATAAATTATGTTTTCCCCTTAGAATACTTCGCTTTGGCAAACGTTAGCTAGTTTAGAGGCCTATTGTTTTAATCAGTTATTTATTAACTATTTCAAACATTTTAGACATGAAAACAAAATAAATATGCTGAAAATTAGTCTTCATCATAGACTGTTACTCTATCAGTAAAATAGTGTGATTTGGGAGCCATTCAGTAGGTCACAGCTAGGTCTTGAATTATTTAAAACCTCAGTGTGTTTCTTAACGTTCCCTGAAACATGGATTTGAGACCACAGTATTATATATAGCTCCAGTTTATTTATAAATGTAACAAAACACTTAATAGTGATGTATTGTATTCAGTGTTATAAATTATATGAAATTGGCCATTTTTTAAATTATGACTTGAAATTATAAGTGAAACCAGCAGTTGCTTAATGAATTAAAATCAGTGGTCTTAAGAATCTTACAAAGCTGGAGGTAATGTGTCAGAAACTTATTTGACGGATTATTTAGACCATCGGTTTTAAAACCTCTTTGGTTTAGAGCTTCTGAGCGTAACCCTTCAACTTTCCTGTGCGAGTTTACCTCTAAATTTTTGACATGTTCCATTTTAATATTTTTGATACTTTATAAAGCACCCAATAAGGCATATTTATAAAAGACAAGGTTAAAAGGAAAACAGAAGTAGTTCTGTGTTTCCTCCCGGGACCCCCGGACACAGAGGTTCATGGAAACCACTGACTTAGGTCACGTGATGCTGAAGTCCAAGTGCAAAGCGTGGAAAACCGCGCTCTCTGTGCCCGGCGAGGTGCGAAGCCGGCCCGAGGCGAGCGGACTCCCGCCGGGACACGGGAGGGAAGCGTGCTCCTGAGGGCTGGTGGCGGCAGCGGAGGGTGGCCGCGGCGAGGCAGGCACCACTCCCGGTGACCCTTCTCTCGGTTGCTTGTCAGCTCAAGCCCGAGAAACACTCGCATGAGAGAACGGAATTGGGGGCCGTCCCACGTGTCCGCGTGGAGGACATGGGCCTCTTTTCTTGTCTGCTTCTGGCTTGGGGAAAATAGGGGCGTCTTAGAGCGACAGCAGAAGGCGCAGATCAGGAGCCGCTAACCCTGGTGGCGGTCTGGCCGCGGTGACTGGCTCGGGCGGCAGGAGGACCGCCATCGGCCCCCTGACGCCGCACCGCTTCGGTCTGGCTGGCCGCTGTCGTTTTCCCGCATCCTCAGCCGTCCGTCCCTCGTGTTGGCACCAGAATCCGAAGGAAGCGTACTTCGTGGACTCGTCTCACGGGCGCAGTGGCCCTTTGGAAGGCGGAGTGCCTTTAGTCAGCCACCCTGGAGGCAGGCGTCGCCATGCTGCCACCGCGAGGGCCTGGCGTCCCTCTGGAGGGGGAGCCGCGCGCTGTGTCTGGTGGGGAACCGCTTGCAGTGGTCGGCCGGTGTTTGGCGCTGTCGTGCGGAACGGCGTTTCTTCAGATCCCCTCCCAGGGACAGGGCACTGTCACCCGGAGAGGCGTTTGGGGACAGGAGCGGTCGAGAGCACAGCCGATTCGTGCTCTCCATCTCACTCTCCGCGCAGCATATGCTCGCGGTGCGGACCGGCGGCCGGCGGTGCCCGTGCGAGACGTCAGCTGTCACCGGTGTCCGTGTCCACGTCCCACGTCTCCCGTCTCCCCTCCCCCCCCCCCCGGTGTGCACAGCTGCATTCCTGCGTCCAGCGTGACCCCTCTGTCCTTAGGAGAAATTCCTTGACGCAGAACGGTGTTTTAACGTTGTGACTGTTTGAGAAGACCCAGCCTTCACGCCGTGTGTGCTCGGCGATAGGGAGTGTGAGTTCGTGCTCGTTCGGATGCTGCCGTTGACGGGGCACTCGGGGCACTCGTTCTTTGCCGGTGACCAGGTGCTGGATGCAATGATTTCCAAGCCTCATGACAGTATTACAAGGTGTGTCATATTTCCATGTATAGGCGAGGCAGGGTTGGTAAAAAGTGGTTACGTGCCCTGCTCGAGGTAGGACACTTGATAGGGCCTGTCTCCCTGAGCTTAATTCTTCTGTGTTGCTTGTTAGTTCTTAGGAGTGTTCATTCTGTTGTGTGTTGGCCAGGCTTTTAATTAAAGACCCGTGACCATGTTACTGTGCTTGGCAAAACCAGCCTGCGGTTCGGTTTTGGGTTAGTTTCTGGGTCCTTAGGCACGCATTTGGTACAGCCGAAAGGAAGACTGTTAGGCGGTAGAGAGGTCTCGAGGCCTAGTTAAGCTGCCCTTGACCTTTCTAACCAGGAGTAGGTAGAAGCTCCTGCCCTTCTTGAATGCTATTTGCAATTGCAAAATGAGCGTTGTCTCTAAAAACAAATCAGTTTTAGAATATGCCTTCTGCGCCAAAAACATGCTTCCCACAGGTTCTGAAGTTGATAAAGGACATGGTAACATAATCGTGGCAGCTAACGTTTATTGAACAGCTACTGTATGCTAGATGTTACGGGGTCCTTCACATGAATAACATCCTTTAGTGCTTGCAGTAATCCTGCGCGATAGGCTTTGTGACTGTCTTCACAGCGCAGATGAGGAAATTTGGGTGGTGGGACCGGGTCCAGTCCCCCAGCCTGAGTTTGGGGCCTCAGCCCGGTCCAGTTCTGTTCTCAGGAATACTTTCCAGCACTTGCCCAGGGTACCACAGCTGTTGAGTGGCTTCTCTTTCCTTTTGTTTTATAGACTTGTTCGGCTTCTTTGTGTCTTGCATTTTCAAGTATTGTTCATAAACTTAATGTGTTTTTGCATGAAGATTTAAAAAAATACCAAAACCTAATTTCTTAGGGCAGTACTTTTGATCGTTAATAATGAATATTGATATGTGGGCTCCAGGTAATGAAGAAGTAAAAATTTTGTACCTCTGGGTAACTGGAGGTTAGGCCTGATTTTTACATCCAGGGCAGGGGAGAAAGCATGTGTTAAACACAGAGCACATTTGTCAGAGAACCAACTCTTATTTATAATCAGCTCGGTATTCACATCTTCATTAGGTGAACGGTTATAAGGTTTATGCATTTTAAGTTAATATTTTTAAGGCCCAGAGCCAGCAAGAATTATGCTAATACAACCTTCTGATTGCACAAATGACTACTTCATAATTACACGTATTAGTACTCTATATACGTTGTGGGGACTGAAATTTCTTTTGTTTAGTCGTTAATTAGCTGTTTGACTTACAGTAGCGCTCCAGCCTTCTGCGGTCCCCAGGTTGGGGTTTCCAGCGGTGTCCCCCAACAAGGCAAAGCTGAGGGAGGACCGCGGACCCGTCATAACGGACGTCTGCCCCTTAAATGCATTCCAGTCATTTCTGCGTGCTATTGTTTTTGAACTATTGATGCTCTTTTGTTTTTTCTCTAACCTAAAGTTTCCTTGATTAAGCAAATAAAGTAGAAATCTGGTACGTGCTTATCTTAAAGTCACGTCAAAGGTTTTTAGTTGGTGGCAGCTTCTGTTTTAATGGTCAGAGTGTCAGTGTCCAGAGCAGTGTGGGCGCAGACGGGTGTATTTGAAGCCAAACCCCAGAACCCGAAGAAGAGCCCCCTCCCCAAAATTAAAGCTTTTTATAGGGAGAGAATCACCCTTTTAAATCCGGAATACTGTTTTCCAACTTTTTATATTTAGGTAAGAAAAATAAACTTGAAGACTGTGAAAATTATTAAATTATATTTCATCGAAATTGGTTTTAACAAGAAGCCACCTTACATTTTAAAATTTCTTTAATCACTTTTTTTTGTGCATGTAGGCATATGTTCTTGAATGTTTTTGTATTTTTGATTTTTCTCTTTGTATAACTTATAAAGTTCTACATTTAGAGCTGTGATTTTTCAGTGATTGGTTTTGCTAGTGAAGTTATATGTGATCTTTTTGCAGCATAGACCCACAGTTTTTGGGGGGATCATTTAGGACTCCTCAAATTTCCAAAACGTGAACTGAACTGAAGTGCATGTAACCCTCTGATTGCACCGGCGGGGGGCGCACTTCTGCTGCGATGGCGGGGGGAGCAGTTGCCCCGAGGCGCGGCACGGCGCCCTCCCGCCTGGCATTGGCAGAGCCCACGTGGGAATGTCCGCGCGGGGGTTCAGGCCAGGCGGGGCGCTCCCGCTTACATCGCACATAGGAACATGCAGACGTGAGCACACAGGGCCAGGTTTTGAGAAGGACACCATTTGATTTTTGAATGCAGTGTCTGGTACCAGACTTCAAATTAAATGTGGGAATTTTGTAGCAGTCGGGTTAATACAGTTGCTCTGTCGAACTCAGTTCGACGTGCAGTCCAAGGGCGTGCGTGCCCATCCGCCGGGCAGCCTGCACCAGCGGTGGCGGCGGGGGCAGAGGGGATGTTGAAGTGCTGGACAGGTATCTTTCCGCATCAGTGAGGCAGGGCAGGCGAGGAGGGACCAGTACGGGCAGGTTTGGCAGAGAGCAGAGTGACGTTCCTAACATTTGAGTGAGATGCTGCAGAACTTTTTCTTTAAAGAAAATGTAGCACTTAGAAGAATACTTGGCCCATGGCCAGTGTTCAGTAAATATTTGTCAAATGGATGAAATATGTAGAAACACAGAAAACTCAGTATAAATTTCTTAATTCTCGGAGTTCTTCTGTAAATATAAAACTCAAATAGATATATACATTACATAAAAAGAAACCACAAAACTAATAAAATTTATATTAACAACATTAATTAAATGCAGTAGATGACTTGCCAGAACTAAATCGTCTCTTGCAACATGAATATACTACTCCCTGTTCCCAGGCAGGTTCTTTCGAACTTGGCACGTGGCCCTGTCATGTGCCCTGCAGTCACCCCGCCCCTGTCTCCCACCGAACTATGCAGAGACTGCTTTTTGCTCAGCAAGCATTTTTACGAGTCTGCCTGATGTTAGGCCTTGGCACAAATACATCGTTCAGTCTTCAGTTCACTTCTGGTTCTTGTCGTTAGTCCAAGAACAACTTAGATGACACTGCCGGGCACCCAGGCCCTTGTAATCACAGATCGGAAGCTTGAGCAATGAATCGCGTGTTCGAATCCATTTGTTATGGGTTCTGCTCTTTCATATTGCAAATTCAAATCAGACGGGAATTCACACTTTGTACCGAACCCAAGATCGCTGATCTCTCGGGGAGGGACGGACACAGGACTGGCAGGGTCTCGGCTCTGCCACCAGTCAGCCGGGGGTCCAGTGAGACACCCGCCCGGCCTCTCTGGCGTCTTTGGTGGTTGTGCTGAGCCGTTTAAAGGTTCGCCTTCAGCGTGGCTGCCCCTTGTGCGCTAGGTCGCGGTCACTTTCGGAGTTGTTGGGGACCGTGGGACCTTCAGGTAGGTGTAGCTTGGCAGTTCATTTATTATTTTTTTTACTGTTAATCATCCTTTCGTTCACGTTTGTTTTCCAAATGTACCATCCAGTGGTCCTTAGTGAATGCACACAGTCGTGCAGCCGTCACCACGGTCTGACTGTACCACGTTCACCACCCGACAGCTTGGTGGGGGCGCTGTCTGTCCTCTGGACTCTGTGGGGGTGGCACCCTCCCTCAGGGGCACGCGGCCCCTTTTCAGGCTTCCAGGTGCTTCTGTAGTATCTTCTCCAAGTTTCATGACCTGTCGAGCACTGGACTTGAAATTTGAGCAGTGAGTGTCCTTTTTGCCCAGGTCTTAACATGCAGTGAAGATTGTTTTTAAGAAAATATTCAAGTGCAAACGAGGATCCACTTTGATCTCATTTTTTTCTGAGTCGGATGAAAAGGGCTTAAGTGGAGTTTCTAGTTGCGTTGAAACTGTGTACTGTGTGGACTCCTTATCGATGGGCTTCGTGGGGCCAAAATGTCCCACCTTCTTCAGCGGTGGTGGGAGAAGGCGGTGGTGGTGCCTTTCCCTGAGGGGACACTGAGGCGGACGAGGGAGAGGACAGCAAGGCTGGCTGGCGCTCCTGATCGTAGTGGTTTTCAGGCCGAGCTGCACCTGGACGCTGGCCTTATTAGCAGGTCGCTGGGCTCCACCCGAGGAGGGGTCCGGGTGGGCGCCATTTCTACCATGTTTCAGTGAAGAAGCTCAGCCTCCTGGGACTTTGTGATCGGCTTTACCTAGTCTAGGAAGTAGAGCCACCGGAGCCCAAAGTCAGAGGGAGCAGGTGACTGAGGGGCTCGCCTTCTCGGATGGCTGCGGCAGAACCGCTTGAATCCTAGGCCACACCTTCAATGTTTTGCTGTTTACTCTTTTAAAATAAGATTGTTTTAGAGCAGTCTAAAGTTTGCAGCAAGTCGAGGGGCAGGTTCGGTAAGTTCTCACTGACGCCCTCTGTCGGCATCTCTCACCGGGCGGGACGTGACAGTCGAGGAACCTGCGTCGACACATCATCACCACCCAAAGTGTGGTTTACGTTCGGGTTCACTCTTGGCGTTGTGCGTGCCGTGGGTTTAGACGAGCGTGTAAGGACACGTGCTCATCATCGCGGCACAGATCCGTTTTGCTGTCCTCCGTGCTCTACTGTGTATGCTCCAGCCCTTGGGAACCACTGACCTTGTCACTGTTTCTGGGCTTTGCCATACAGTTGGAATCATACAGCAGGTAGCCTTTCCAGATCGGCTTCTTTCACTTCGTAATAGGCCTTTTAGGTTCTTCCATGGCTTTTCATGGGCCAGTAGCTCGTTTCCATTGAGCACTAAGTAGTATTGCACTGTCTAGATGGACCACAGTTTGTCCATTCACCTACTGAAAGGCATCTTGGCTGCTTCCAGGTGTGGCAAGTATGAATAAAGCTGATATAAAGATCCGCGTGCAGATTTTTGCGTGGACATAAGTTTTCGACTGCTTTTAGTAAATACCAAGGAGTGCGGTTGCTAGATCGTACAGTAAGAGTATATTTAGTTTGGTAAGAAACCGCCAGACTGTCTGCAAAGTGTCTGCTCCGTTGTTACAGTCCCGCCTCCCTGGCTGCGAGTCCCGCTGCCCCACGTTCTCGTCAGCATTTGGCGTCGTCAGGTGTTTCGGATTTTGGCCATTCAAAAAAAACCCCTCATTGTTGTTTTAATTTGCATTTCCTTGATGGCGTATGATGTGGAGCATCTTTTCATACGCTTGCTTGCCATCTGGATATCTTCTTTGATGAGGTTTGTAGCCCATTTAAAAAATCAGGTTGTTTTCTTATTGAGTTTTAAGACTTCTTTGTGTATCTTGGATGACGGTCCTTTGTCAGATGTGTTTTGCAAATATTGTCTCCCAGCCTGTGGCTTGGCTTGTCATTCTCTTGATAATGCCTTTCATAGGGCCAAAATTTTTAATTTTAATTAAGTCTAGCTTATCAGTTGTTTCTTTCACAGAGCGTGCCTTTGGTATTGTAACGTCACACCCAAGGTTATCTAGTTTTCCTCTGATGGCATCTTCTGGGAGCTTTATAGTTTTGCATTTTACATTTAGGTCTGTGATTGAGCTGAGTTTTGCAAAGGATGTGAGGTCTGCGTCTCGATTTATCGTCTTGCGCGTGGGGGTCCAGTCTTCCCCATCCTGTTTGTTGAAAAGACTTTGTTCTATTGCGTTGTCTTTGCTCCTTTGTCAAAGATCAGTTGCCTGTATTTACGTGGCTCTGTTTCTGGGCTCCCTGTTCCGCATCATTGATCTATTTGTCTATTCCTTTGACGACACCACACTGTCCTGATTATCGTGGCTTTATAGTGAGTCTTGAAGTCGGGTCGTGTCAGACCTCTGACTTTGTTCCCCTCATTCAGTGTTGAATTGACTATTCCGAGTCTTTTGCCTCTCCATGTAAACTTTAGAATCTGTTTGTTGATACTTACAAAACAACTTGCTGGGATTTTGATTAGTATTGTGTTGAATCTATAGGTCAAGTCGAGAAGAAGTGCTATCCAGAGACATGGAATACTGGTCCATTTATCTAGTTCTTTGATTAGTTCATTCATCAGAGTTTTGTAGTTTTCCTCATATAGATCGTGTATATATTTTGTTAGATATACATGTAATTATTTCATTTTTTGGGGGTGCTAATGTATGGTGTTCTAAAATTCAGATTCCACTTGGTCATTATTGGTATACAGGAGAGCGATAGACTTTTGTATATTAACCATGTTCCAGGAGTTTTTGAAAAAAAAGAAAGACCGTCATTCTGTGTGTGGCCGGAAGTCGTTCCCTCTTACAGAGGCCAGTGTGGGTGGCGCTGCAGGGAAGGGGACAGTCCCAGTGTGGAAGGCCCAGGCCACGGCGTGCAGGGCGGGGACAGGAGCTGATCGGAGAGGCTGACCGGGAGGGAGGCTGAGCCGTTGGGAGCCGGTTCTCAGAAAGGGCTGCGAAAGGCTGCTTTTCAGAAAGAGGGAGGCGGGAAACGCTTAACCGTATTTACCTTTTAAAAATTAAAAATTGCAAAAAAGGGAAAATGCTATCTACTTTCCATTTCTGAGAAAGGATACATTGAAATAGCTTGAAATTAAGCAGGATCTATAAAACTGAGGTCAGAGGAGAGTCGTTTCCCGTTTTCCCTGACAGGCCCTTAAACGGCGGCGACGGTGCCGCCTGTGCTGGGGCAGGCGACAGGCGTCGGCGTGCGCCGAGGTTCTGTTTTCCACGTGCCGAACGGCACTTAGACTTCCCGGCTCTGTTTCAGAATCGTTTTTGTTAAATGCTTTCGTTATCATTACTCAGATTTTTATATCTAGGCATTTCCAGTAATTTTTAACAACCCGCCCCTCAAGCAGGGCGGAGAACCTGCCGCGTGCTGATTGTGTGTTGTATTTCATGAAGGAGGTCAGCGAGACGCGCGTTCGGGAACTCGCGTCGTCACCGTCTGCTGTGCTGCGCAGTGCCCTTCTCGCTGCGTTTCGTCCGCTGCCCCTGCCGGGCTGGGAGGCCTGGGCGGCCCGCGGCCCTCCGTGCGCTCTGTTAGCTGAGGGACCCCGGGCGCCTAGAACAGTGCGTCCCGCTTAGTGCTTGTTGAGTGAATGAATGAAAGTTGGACAACAGATGTCATTTAGGTCCGCTATTCAAGAGTGCTGCTAGTACTTTGTCTCTGAATCAGGTAGACAGCCCGGCGCGGTGGCTCCAGACACATCATTGGGAGCTGCCCCTGAAAACCCGATGATGCGGAGGAGAGGTGCAAAATGCAGGCTCCCAGGCCACGGACCGGAGGGCTGAGGCCAGCGCTCTCAGTCCTTCATCTGGGACACGGCGGTCAGATAAGCCGCTCCTGTCTGAGGCGGGAGTGAGGTGGGGGAGCAGGAAGCCAGCGTGGCCTCTGGGGAGGGGCCCTTGTCCTGTGGAGCGTGAGCCTGGGAGAGGGGCGACCCCAACCCCGCTCCCGGTTCACTCACTGCCCACCAACCAGATCACCCAGAGCCTACCGTCAGTGACAGCTGACTCTTGTGATGTCTTCAGATGTTTTTCTGTGCTGCTGTGCACATATTTTTTCGTGGCCTGGCTTTTCTCTTAACGCGTCGTGTGTGTCTTAGGTGACAGTGATCCATGGCATCGTGTTTGTTGTGACTACATGTTAGTATTCCGTTGAATTTCATGCCGTCATTTATGTGTTTAGCAATACTTTTGAGGGTCTAACATGTGCCAGGCGCTGGACGAGGAAGCCGAGGACACCAGACAGGCAAGTTCTTATTCTCATGGGTTTATACGTTAGAAGAAAAGACAGTGCGTAAGGGTTCCAGAGGTGCGGGGCAGAACACAGGATAGGACACTGAGACGCGGGCGCCTCCGGCAGGCTGGTTACGTGCGGCCTTTCTTCAGGCGTGACGTTTGCGCTGAGCTAGGCGCTGGCCGTTCAGGCAGAGGACCGGTTTAGGCAGGGGGAATAGTGCGTGCAAAGGCCCTGAGGCAGGCGGCCTCCGGTTTGAGGAACCGTGATCGCTCATCGTGGCTGGGGCGGGGTGAGCACCTGGGGGTGAGCCGGCAGGGTCGGCAGGGGCTCGGGGCTCGGTCTTGCAGGCACAGACTTGGAGTTTCATTACAAGAGTGATAGGACGTCGTTGGAGGAAGCGCTGTCAGGAAGTGAGTGACGTAACGGAGACTTTGCAGAGCCTCCCTGGCTGCTCCCTGGCTGACGGGGAGCCAGACACCAGCCGGGAGGCTGTCGCAGTGATCGGTCGACTCGGTAAGAGGTGACGGAAGCGCACCAACACATCCCCGTTGGGGAGGGCTGCCTTAGGCGGGGCCGCTGGCTCCCTGCCGCAGAGGGAGCAGTCGGAGGTCGCTGAGAAGTGCGCTACAACGAGGTCGCAGAAGCTACTCTTGGATCTGGGCTCCTGGAGGCTCTTAGCGGCCCTGACGAGTGGGGTCTGCGGCCTGGCGGGTGCAGAGGCCCCGCTGGCGGGGCTTAAGAGCCGATGAGCTGGGGAGGCGGGGCCGCAGGTTGCTAGTGGTTCTTGCCAGACAGGAGATGTGGCCGGAGCTGCAGCGGGAACGTGCAGTCACTCTGGGGGAGGGGCTGGGCCCCAAGAAGCAGGGAGGGTCAGGGCCGACCTCCGGGGGCGGGGCACGAGCGTGGCGTCTCATGGAATCTTTTACCTGGATGAAGACCCTGGAGTGAACCCTAGAAGCGCTCCGTAGCGGCGGACACATCTGCAGAAAGAATCGATAGCGATGGCTTGAAAGAAGCGGTGGGAAGTCACCGCTGACCCTCCGGTCGCTGCCAGGTCGGCGGACACACCACGCCACGGTCAGCAGCCGCTGCAGCCCCGGACGTCACCGCTGACCCCCCGGTCGCTGCCAGGTCGGCGGACACACCGCGCCACGGTCAGCAGCCGCTGCAGCCCCGCCCGCCCGCCCGTGGGTGGTTGGCCAGGTCTCTGAAGTCAGCGTAGGACCTCCTGCCTTTGAAATCTCGTTGGCCGAGTCTACCAAAAGGTCCCTGCCCTGTGGACTTGCTTCCAGAGGACTCATCTTACCAGTGAGGGGGCATCAAGCCGCCATCTCCTGGAGGCCAGGCACCCCATGCACGTGGCGGTCACTCTTCTGGGGCTCCCGGGGACCCAGACCAGCGGCTGGACCCTCAGTCTGCCTCACTGTCATGGCCACCTGCTGGAGCCGACCAGGGCTTGCGGCCGTGGGCGGAGCTCCTGCGCCTGGCCCGGTGACCCCGCACCTCCCTAGCTAATGGCCCACTGGCTTCGCACCCTCATGCCTGGGGGCGTGCGAACCCCCGCAGGTGTCCCTGTTTTCTGTGTTCCTCACCCAGGGTCCACAGTGCCTGCGCGCTCCCTTACAAACACCTGGCTTTGCTGCCCCCCACCCCCGGAGGACCCTGCTGTCAATCCAGTCCCCAGCGAGCCCTGTCTGCTGGCTTCTCTGTGTCTGCGCCCACGCAGCTCAGCGCTGCTGGGGAAAACGAGATAACGAGCCAGACGTGTATCTCTGTACCTTCGTGATCACCACCCCCAGTTTTCTAGGGTTCAGCACCGACGCACCAGTCGGGAGTCTCTGGACCGCTTCGTCCTCTCTGCCTCCTTCACGCCGGCCCAGCCCCTTTCACACGGGCTCTGGACCCCAGGCTCCCCCTCGAGGACTTCGGTCCGGCGGTCGCCTTGCATCCCCTGCATCGTAATCCCTCCGTTTGTCCCCGATCAGTCAGACTCACATGCACAGGCCCCCTGGGCGATCCCATCTTGTGACAAAAAACAAGCAGCCTCCCTCTCCACCAGTTGGCGCCCGTTTATTAAAATCCTCCATGTCAAAGCTTCTCAAGAAAGTAACCCGCACACCCCTGTGCTCGCCCGTTACCCTCCAGCCCTCCCGCCCGTCCTCCCCAGCATCATAGTAACCGCCAAGCCAGGTGGACACCCTGTGGCCTCTTAACAGCTTCCAATGTAGTCACCCGTCCCTCCCGCCCCAGACGCTGTTCTTGGCGGGCGCTGCTTCCGCCGCTGTCCCCCGAGTCAGACCTTCCTTCTTAGTCCAGCCTTTCAGGGGTCCAGCTCCTCGGGGCTCCGCCCCACAGCGGCTCTCGCACACAGCCCCAGCACCATCGCTGTGGCCCGGGTTCAGCCTGGCTTTTCCTCAGACGCTTATGCAGATGCCTCGCGGCTCCGACCAGCCGTCCAAGATCTGCTGCCCTGCAGCCGTCCTCCTCCTCCTCTGGCTGCCACCGCCGAGTCTGCCTCCACCCGTCTCGGTCATGGTCGCGGGGCCCCGTGGAGTGGAGCCGCCTGTGGACGCCGTCTCGGACTCACATCTTAAGGCAAAGCAGGTACATGCGGGTTGCAGAGGAGGCCAGTTGTGTTGGAACAGTTATGCAAACATTAGTAACACACAGATTCGTGATGCGACGCTGTCTGTACACTACAGATCCAGTGCTGGGTCTGCAACCACCGTAAAACCAAGAAGTGACAAACACCAGTGATTCTTCACGGCCTGAAATCAGTAGCAGGGACACAAACATCCGCGATTTCAGAGCCACGAGAACTGCCTGTGTTGCCGAGGTTTGTTCCCTGTGTTCACAACTGAACAAAATGTTGTATTTCAGTTGGAGGTTAGTGAAGTGCGGATGTAGCTCTTTTCTCATCCAGGTTCGTGGACCCCCGTGTGGTCTTCACGTCATCCTTCCATTTCGCCGTCATCACTGTCACTGCTGCTCACCTGGACACCGCACGAGCATCCTGTGTGACTTGCCTCTCTCTACTCGAGACCTCCTCCAGTTTATTCTCCCCATCGCAGCCAGAATTGTCTTCTTAAGAGAGCAAAATGCAAATCCTTTTTCTTCAGCATTATGCTCTTCTATCGCTTTCCACCGTTTTCTGGATTTAAATTTGGTCATGTTAAAACGGCTGCCGGATCCCAGCTCAGCCTGGCCTGGTCTCAGGCCCTCAGCCCCACGCCGGCCGAGCCGCGGCCACGCTGTTCTCCAGTCTTCAGTTGGCTTCGTTCTTCCTGTCGCTTGTTACCCACAATAATCTGTTGCTGCTTCACAATATTACCATGAACTTGGTGGCGTTGGACGCTGTGCGTCGGCTGTCTCACAGTTCTGTGGGCGCAGGGTCCAGGCACGGCTGAGCCGGGCCCTCTGCCGTCAGGTCTCCTCAGGCTGCAGCCAGGGTGTCTGTCGGCCAGGGCTGGTTTAGAGTCGTCAGGCCCCTCCCACCTGCCCTCCACCCACACCGGAAGAAAAAGAGAAAATTACCAGGTCCCTGTCCGAGTGCTGTGCAGACCGAGGCCCTGTGGGCGTCCGGGGCCTCGTCTGTCTCTCAATGAACTTCCGGCCTCGGGAGTGGTGATGAGGCGACTCCCACGGGTTGGTTGAAACCAGGGGAGAAGGTGACTTTCCCAGGTGTCCTCTCGTCCCTCCTTTTCTTTCGTCATTCACCAGTCGTTTACGGAATCTCTGCCGTGTGCGGGGGGCGGAGGTTGTAACAGGATGAACAGGGCTGGTCTCGCAGTTTGGAGCTGTGTGTTTTTCAGCTGACTACTAGCTATCGAACTGGAAGGTCTGGCAGTTTTCAAACTTAAAAGGCATTTTAATAGCAGCCGAACCATTTTTTTCAAACATAAACTTATGGGGAACCTGAAACAGAAAAATGGAGATGATCAGGTGGAAACTAGGGGTCGAGGCCAACTGCCTCCTCCGGTGGCAGTCACCACAGTGAGCGCTGGGGGCCCTGGGGGCCCTGGGGGCGGAGCAGGGTCAGGACTTGGCTGCGGGGGTCCCGACCAGCCTGCGGTGCAGGGAGCTGGCTCCTGGCGGGCGCAGGCCGGCTGAACGCGCACCTCTCCTCGCTCCGTGGGCGGCGGCTGTCCGACGGGGCTGCTGCTGACCCTTTCAAGGCATTCAGAAAGAGGCGGGGGCAGTTTCCGGGTGTCACCGCGAGTCGTGCGCGGGGCGGTGTTCTTCCGTACTGAATCGTAGGAGTGCGTGCGCTCCGTCCTCGCGCCCAGACCAGTGCTATCTGTCTGTCCGTGTCGTTGGTTCTCACCCCGCTGCGCACTGGAGTCAGCCTCTTGGCCCCACCAAGGCTGCGACCCCGCCCTGACCAGTCAGCCTGAGGTCTCGGGGGTGGGGCCCGGGCCCGGGTGTTTCAGAGCTCCGCAGGAGAGTCCGAAGTGCGTAGGACTGAGGTCACGGCCTCGGTCTCCTGTTGGGTGCTTTCACAAGTCTGCATTGCAGTCAAACAGTTGTGGTTAAAAGCAAGCCAGAGGCAGCCTGGCGGAGCGTCCGTAAGAGACGCGTGGGCTTGATGAAGTGTACAGTCACCGTCTCCGAGCACAGCTCACTGCACCCAGCCGAGGCCGCCGCACCCGGGCAGCGCTCAGCGTCGGCGTCCGTTAGGGCCGGGGTCGTCTTCTCCCTGTAGCCTTCATCCTTTTCCTTTCTGAACGGTTCAGCCCAATCCGATGAAACACCTGCTCGTAATACATCGTTTTCTTCTTCTTCCCGTCGTCCGTCTCCACCAGTTATCTCCTTCTGTCCATCCCTTAAGGTTCTTACTCATCTCGGTCATTCCCCCCAGTCCCCAAACCGGACCATGTGCATTCCGGGTGAAGTGGCCGTCCAGCCCGGGAAGACACCTCATCTTACAAGACGATCAGTTTCTGAGGAACTTCAGGTGTTAGAAAACTTTGTATTGTAGTCTCGGTCAGGGAAAGATCTGGAAACATGAATAAGAGGTCAGCTCGGGCCTGATGTAGGGAGTTCTCAGAGTAGACATTGGCTACTAACGGCTTCCTAAGGTTTTCGTCAAGGATAGTCTTTTTAGTAGGAGAATAATTTGTCACCATCCTCATTATAAATTTCCAGATTATTTCTCTATATTGGTTCTGACACTGACATAATCCCACAATGTCAGCAAATTTAGTGTGGTTTTTAAAGTATTTCATGAATATGTCATGAAGATGAATGTCACTTAGCTTCCTCTCCTTTACCAAAATAGGCGTTCCCTCCACGCCCACTCCTTAACCTGCAGTTTTCTCAGCGCTTGGCTTTTTTGTGTTGTTCATCTGTACCACTGAACGAGCCGCCTGTGATTTCTATAAATTGGTCCCAATCTTAACGGTTTAGCCCTCTATTCACGCTTACAAGATAGCATTGGAAATAGAATTCAATCTCCGGTCAGGGTGATTTCTTTATTTTTTAAAACGTGGGATGGGAATGTTATGTGTGTGTTGTGTTGTGTGTGTGTGTGTGTGCATGCGCACACACACGTTCTATGCACGTGGGTACGTGTTGCATGTGTGGATATGTGTACATGGTCTGTTCCGTGTTGGGGTGAGTACTGGGTGTGGGTGTAGGGCACTCTCGGTCTGGGGTGTACCCTTACGCCAGCGTACACAGCGCGATGCGCAGCACCGACGCCCCGAGAGCCTCCCTTCGCGTCTGGTGTGTCTGCAGCGCTGGGCCTCTGGGGTGCTCGCGCTTGCTTTATTGGGATGGTTGGAGGGTTCAGTGAGTTAACAGGTACCACACCTGATATGATACACTGCAAAACGTGAGTTCACTTGCCCACGTGTGTAGTGAATGTACCTTAAGAAACACAGAAAGCACTATGTGTAAACGGTTGTCGACGCGTTTGATCACATCGAGTTCTGTTTCTTAAGACATCATTAAGTGAATGAAACGTCGGGTCAGAGTGGGATTGGCCAACAGGCGCCTCTGATCAGGGCGTTTCGAGAAGTCCTGCGCGTCAGAGGCAGACAGACCAGCCAGTAGGAAACTGGGCAGGACACGGGAGCAGGCACTCCGCGGGTGACCCGCAGACACGGGGAGAGGCGCCGAGCCTCGTGGGACATCCGGGGACTGCAGAGGGAAGCCACAGCCAGGCGCCATCGTGCAACCAGGCGGCTAGAGTCACAGAGACGGTGCGAGGTGCCGGCAGGAGCAGAGCAGCGGGAGCGCCCCCTCGCGGCCGAGCGCCGTCTGCGCCGGTGTGGACAACCAGACGGACGCCAGCTGCCGGAGCCCCCCGCCCCCTGACGTGTGTCCCCAGCAGAAACGCACGCGCACGGCTGTCCTCGGGTGGCCTCCACGTTCCTCAAAACCAGAAACAGCCCAAATGCTCACCCGCGACAGAATGGGAAAGTCACCGTGGTCGGTTCGTGGCATGTTAACCTCGGCTGT
The DNA here is from genome assembly GCF_014176215.1 of Rousettus aegyptiacus. Taxonomy (NCBI): domain Eukaryota; kingdom Metazoa; phylum Chordata; class Mammalia; order Chiroptera; family Pteropodidae; genus Rousettus; species Rousettus aegyptiacus. The sequence goes on from NW_023416284.1 coordinate 3,397,934, forward strand.
GGAGAGCGGAGGGACCGATGCTGTCCGAGAAGCGAAAAGCTCGCCGCGTCACGTGGCGTGAAAGAAGCCAGCCTTCCACCGCTGCATGGCGTGACGCTGGGGACAAGGTCCAAACGGCTCAGAAGCAGGGAGAATTCACTCACGGGCTGCAGGGCCCGAACAGTTAGTTAGCTGTGGAGAGCAGGGCGGGTGTGTCGGCAGGCTTCTGGGGGGCTGGCGATCTTTCCGATTCTTGATCGTGAGTGTGATACGTGTGCACAGACACACAGACACACTACGATTTGCCCTCTTTCCTGTTCATATGTCGTTTCCATGAGAAGTTCATTGAAACAGTGTAGAGTGAAGAAGATGATTGGGAGCGACGAGAAATGCGCGTGCAGCTGGGCGCGCGGCGTGGGCGGCGCGCTCGGTACCGCGTCCGATCCTGTTGTAAGGTTTGAAGAAAGTCGGCGCCGAGCCCCCCTCAGGGAGACGGAAGCAGCCGGCGCGTACCGGCCCGGGGAGCACGCGCCCCGCGAGTGCCGGGGACCGGGGCGGGTGTTTATCACGGGGAGGGGACCGTACGCAGCCGTGGGGAAAGCTGGGAAAATAGAGCCCAGGGGAGGAACGAGGGGGTCAGGGAAGGGTCCCCTTCTGGGCACCGGACTGAGCGGCCAGGTAGCCTACGGGGCTCTGGGAAGCCGGTGTGACCAGCTGCTGGCGCGAGCCACAGAGGAGCCTGGGAAAAGCTGCCGCCTCTGCAAGGCTGTCACTTCCATCGGTCCGCCCCCAGCATCTAGCGGGAGGTGGGGCGTGGGGGTGCGGAGGGCCACGGGTCCCCTCTGGGTCAGTCGGGCAGCAGTTGGGGATCAGCCGGTCTCGGCAGGAACATGTTCCAGAGGGAACACGTGGACAGGCTGGACCCCTCTGGCGCCTCGGTTTGTGTCTGTCACCACCTCGAACCGCACAGGCCTGCGGAGAATGAAGGCTGTGCCACGTCTACCTCGAAGTCTTGGGCTGACCCCTGGACGGGATCCTGGGAGGTTCCAGCGTACCCCGCTCGCTGGAAACTGCCACAACGATGGTGCAGTCCTCTGGGGACACCCCGAAGTGCTCCGCGGTTTGTGAGTGGGCTCTAATGGCAGCTGAAACAACGCCTACGCCGTTGAAGACTAAAGAAAAGCGAGGAGTCATTAGTATCCAAGTCAGATATGGTGATCTCCGTGCTGCAGCTGCCGCAGCCGCCCTCTCGGCCACGTGGCGTCTTTCCGTGGCGCCAGGTGTGTGGAGTGGAACCGTCTCGAATAACCCGATCGGGCACCCACGCGGGTGGACACACAGCACGCACACGGGGCGGCCAGCCTCATGCGACGGCGCGAAGGAAGAGAGTCCTTGGCGTCTCCAAAACCAGCGCCGCTGCCCGGCGGCGTGGGGAGCTTCGCGGGGCCCAGGCCAGTGTCTGCGGCCAGCAGGAGGTCATTGTCGCCGGCTCTAGCACATCATCTGTGCTGCTCGTCTGGCTCGGGCCCATCTGTCAGAGGGGTTCAGCTCCTGAGGGGCCCCATGCGGCTCACTCCTGCAGGCGGGGCTGAGTCTCTGTGGTTTGGGGCGGTGGGTCGGGTCACACCCTTATGGCAGGTCCACATTACTGGCGCGGCGCCCACGGAATCCATTTGGTAAAGTCCAAAAAGTCTTCATTCCTTTATGCGTTCTGCACTTCAGGAGAGGGGAAGGCTGTGAAAAGGAGTTTCTGGAGGTCAGAAAACGCCTCGTTTGGGCCGTGGCTTCTGCACGCGGTCACTCCTCGCGTGGTCTTCCGGAGACATGCAGCGCAGAGCCCGCGGGGACGTCGCTGCGCAGCGTCGGGCAAGCCGTGCGGGCGGCGCGGTTCATGAAGTCACAGGCACGGCCCGTTGCGGTCCTCGTGTCCTAGCCGCTTCGTGGTGAGGAGACGTTGACGTGGGTGGTTTAAACGCTCCCTTGTGAGAGCTGCCAGGGTCAAGGTAGCGACTGCTCCTTACAGGTGTATCTGGTCCTTTGGACCGTCATTCGTAGGGAAGCCGCAGGGGAGTGGCGCGTCCTTGTTACTGAGGTTGCCAAGTGTCCTGACAGGCCAGGGAGTGTTTTGAGACTTGGTTCATGGGAAATTTCCATCGCTTTTCACTGTATGTATTTGATTTCAAAATTTGAACCAAAGATTTATTCGTGCTTAAAAGTAGATTTTACAGATTCTTTAAAACTTTCGTAGCATGTGTGTTTTGATGATCTGAGGGAGCAGAACAGTCTCATCGTCTAACACCTGCTGGAAAACGCCCTTCCCCACTCTCCGTTTACCTGGAATGTTTGCCACGGCTCTTCTTACTCTCTCTCTAATGAGGAGGCGCTTACCCAAACAGAGAGCGAGCTGCAGCTTCCCTGCCCGGGGCTGTAGTTGTACCTACTTACGAATGGATGTGAAGATTTTTACAAAAGTCCAAAAACAGTATCTTGTCCCATTTGTATGCAAAGACTGGAAAAACTTTTGCAGTGGTTGTGTAGAGTTTTAGCTTCTCTTGGTATAGAACCTAAATAGCATGTTTTTTGAATGAGATAATTTAACTTAACTGACAGGAGCCCCTGAACCATTATTTCTGCATAGGTTTAATTTATAACTATAACGTAAAGCCTCATTTGTATTACTTATAATGCTTCCGAACTGTAGAACTTCAGAAATGCATTTGTTACAAAATGAGGTTCTTAGGGTTTTATGATGAGTCAAATGTTGCTCTTTATAGTTATCCATTGAGTACATTTTTGATAATTTACATAAGCCAGTTTGTTTACTAAGCATTGTATCTGTTCATCTGTTTGTTCAGTGACCATTTTGAGTGTCGACTGTATGTCCCAAGACCTGAGGTGGTCCTGGCCACATGGAAGTAAATAAAAGGTGGTCATAGTCACACGGGGACGACAGACATAAAAAATCATTGCGATATGGTATGAGAGGACGTCAGGGAGTTGTGAAGTGTGTGTGTGCAGGATAAATGGGGGGCATGGAGGTGGCGGACTTTTTATGAAAATGGACTCTGAGGCTGCATTTGGGAGATGGTTGGGAGTGTGCCGGGCACAGAGAATCAGCAGGACGACTCTCCAGGCCGAAGGAGCTGCAGGTGCCGGGACAGAGAAGGCCGTGGTCTGAGTGCTCGGGCCTTTGGTGTGGCCGCGCCAGGTGTGACGAGAGGGGGCCGAGCCGGCGCTGGTGGGACCGGCAGCGGCCAGAGCGCAGAGGCCTGCGTGCCACGCGGCGGGGCAGTCTGGCCTCCTAAGTCAAAGGGGTCAGTGGAAAGATTTTAACCTGAAAAGTGGACTTGCCAGCTTTTCATTTTACAGTCCCTCTCTGGGCAGTCGAGGGCGTGGTTTGGAGGGAATTGGAGATGCGTGAAAGAACCCACCCAGAGGTAACGGAGACCGGTTTGTAGGCGGTGGCGGTAGAGAAGGCTCTGACCAGGGAGCTGGAACCGGGGGCTGTAGCGTGACCGCTAAGGCGATGGCGATGGAGAGGAGGAATCACTGAGATTCGGGCTTGAGTGACAGTGGCACCGTTGGTCCCGAAGCACAGGAAGCCGGGCAGTTCCAGGAGGCGTTGAACTTCTACTTGTGTGGTCGAGCTTAGAGCGCCGGGGGAGCATCTAGGCGGAGATCCCAGGGAGCAGGTGGGCACAGGCCTGGGGCTCGAAGGGAATTCAGGGAAGCCGGCAGCGCAGGCGGAATTTCCTGGGGAGGGAGAGGGGAAGAATGAGAGGAGAGAGGTCGCGGCCGTGGACCGTTTCCCCGTCCTCTCTGGGAAAGGAGAGAAGGCGAGAATAGGATGGAATTCGAGTGTTTGGAGACTCAGAAGGAATAGCTGGAGAGGAGTAGAAGTGGACGAAGGTTCTAGAGGTGGGGGGCGGGGGGCAGAGAGCAGAGTAGCAAGGGCAGGGGCGCAGGGACCAGCAGTGCCGCATCGCAAATAAACTTACATGAGTAGTGAGAAGACGTTTATTTTGATTTATATGTGATTAAGTCAGTAGGAGGAAATGGAGGGTTACTTATTTAGGTGGGTTTGAAACAATTGGCTTACCAATTAATGAAAAAAGCTAAGGTCTTTCTGTCATACTTTGTACCAAAATAAATCTAAAAATTAAATGTAAGAAGTAGAAATATAATACTACAAGAAAATAAAGTTTCATATTTACATAGTAGTCAGTGTTTTTATCATGACACTGAAATTAGAAAAGAAAGGCTGATAAATTGGACCGCATATAAATTCACCATTTCTATGTGATAAAAATGCCATAAAATTAAAATGTAAATGGCAAACTGGGAGAAGTATTTGCCTCATGTCTGTCAAAGGTTTAATCCTTAATATAGAAAAGATCTATCAATAAAATGAGTAACTGCAGATTTCTGGTTAAGCGGTGATGAGTAATTGGTTAAACAGTTACTCACTGAAGATGTAGTTATCTCCACGTTCTTCCAAAATGTGGATAAAATGACGAAAGGTATAATCCTGGAAAGATAGAAGATACAGGGGTGGGGAAAATTTTCATTAATTAATGGGTGATTGGGCCGTCTTTCCTGCAGGTAGAAAAGCTGGACAGAATTTGAAACAAGATTTGTATGACGGTCATGGAGAGCTAACAAAACAGTGAGGATTTGGGGGTGGGGGTGGGTGTTAAGATCTGGGGGAGGAGGGAAGCGCCAGACGTGAGTCTATTTTGCAGCTCTGCCGATTTCAGCAGAGGCAGGCAGATGAGGAGCTGAATGGAGATTTCGATGGGCTCAAGGAACTGGGCGGTGGCGGACAAAAATTGGAGAAGGCTGGGAGGAGGGGCGCTGGAAGACCTACAGGCTCTGGATACAGGTGCCCAAGGCCTGGGTCTGGGGAATAGGACTTCACAAGTACTGACATCCCACGTCAGATGCTCCCCGTCCTTGATGGGATCCAGGCGATCTTGACAGAAGCCAGTGTAAATACTTTCTGGAAGAAGAAAGCATCCCCCAGAGCCCAGATGATCTCTGCATTTGCTTACAGTGTTTCACACTCACCTGGCAGACGACAATTTAAGACAATTTGACTGAAAACCAAGAGAAACAACAGGTGATGGAATTGGATAATAAAGTTATTAGAAACGGGTCACTTACAGTCATCCCCTTATCCACGGGGGCTGCGTTCGGGACCCCTGGTGGACGTCCGAAGCCCTGGGTAGGACAGAGCACTGTATCTCCTGTGTTCTTCCTGTACATGCCTGCGATCACCAGTTACAAACATGTGATTTCACGGACAGAAGATTTGTTCTTACTGTAGATTTTAGCGACCTCTGCATATGATATTTTTTTCCTTACTAAGTCAAGCACCTTCACCTTCCTATTTAAAGGAAGCTCTTTACAGCTTCTCTTCGGCACATCTGAATCGCCAGCATCACTACTCTTGCATTTCGGGTCCATTATTAAGTAAAATAAGGGTGACCTGCGTACAGGCACCGCGACACCATGGCAGTGGACGTGACAGCTGAATGCGTAATGGGCAGAGGGCTGAGCCGCGTCCCTGGTGGGACAGCACGGTGGCATCAGCGTGCGTCGTGCTACTCAGAATGGCGCACGATTCATTACTTATTTATTTCTAGCCTTTTTCATTTATTATTTTGGACTGTGGTTTCCATGGGTAACTGAAACCGTGGATAAGGGGGCACCAATGTATATAATATGCTTAAAGAAATAAAAGCCAAGATTAAGAATCAGAACTGGAACTTAAAAAGAAAGTAACCAAATGTAAATTCTAGGATCGAAGGACTATAAATGAATCAAGATTAAGATCTCGATTGATGGGGTTTAACAGTAGGTTAGTAGTAATAAATTGAAAATAGATATTCAGGATGATGAAATATGGAGAGAAAAATGGATGGGAAATACATGAAAGAATGTAGGAGACATGCTCTTTGGTGACAGTCTCTAATAAATGTGAAATTGAAATCTCAGGAAAGAAAGGAGAAGTGGTGCAGAGGCAGCATTCGAAGAGGTAATGGCTGAGAATGATCTATAACAGACAAAAGCATCAAATCACAGATTCAAGAAATAATACAGACCTCACACTGAATAGATAGATTCAAATAAAATCTCCCTGAAGCACAAGAATGCTGAAAACCAAAGATAAGAAAATCTTAAAAGTAGCCAGACAAAAATTACGTATCACATTCAAAAAGAGCAGTAAGACTGACAGCTAATTTTGCAACAGAAACAGTAGAATCATGACAATGGAATGATATTTTTAAAACGTAAACATTAAGCTAAATGGCCAGACTGGAATTCTGTGCCTAGGAAAAATTCCTTCAAAAGTACCACCTTGTTAGATCAACAAAAGTGGAAAGAAGTAAACACAGCAGGCCTGCACTAGGGGAGTGGCAGTAAAGATTCTCCTCCGGCAGAAGGAAAGCAATCCCGGCTGGCAGCTTTAAGATGCCCGAGAAAGTGAGGACCACAGAGAGTAAATGCAAATTAGCGTTGCTCTGTAAAATATCAATAACGATAATATCTTGTGTGGTTTAATTAAAAATATATATAACAAGAGCATGTAATAGTTGTTGGGATGTAAATAGGGTTTGTATCCTGCGGTCTTTGCATTGTCTAGGAAGTGGTAAAAATATCAATTTATTTAAGACTTTGATAAGTCAGGGATGTGTCTCGTAGTCTCTGGGATAGTCACTAGAAGAACAGCGAGAGAATAAGTACAGAGGCGCCCAACAGTTCGGGGTGCAGCACAAAGCAGCGGCAGTGGCTGCGGCAGCGAGGGGACACTTGGTGAACCCCAAAGGTAGGAAGACAGAGGAGGGGAAAATAGGGCGCAAACAACAGGATGGCAGGTTGGACTCGGTAATCATGTTAAATAAAAATGAGCTAAAATTTTCAATTAGAAGACAAAGATTGAAACAGAGACTCTTGGCCATTGACAACAGACTAGCGGTTGCCAGAGGGTGGAGGAGGGGGAGGGAGAAGGTAGACGGGGTAAAAGGGGTCACATAGGTGGAGACAGAAAGAAATCTAACTGTGGGAGATGAACACAATATAAATATATATATATGCCTCACTGTTCAAATGCACAGCTGAAACTTACTGGATTTCATTAACCAACGTTACCATAAAAAAATAAATGATAATAAATAAATAAGTAAATAAAATAACAATTTTAAGTACAGATGATAAAAAAAAACACAAAGATTGAGAGATCAGGTTAAAAACAGTGAATCACAACTCTGTACTAAAATGGTAATGGGCGAGTGTGCAGTGCGGACATGCTGGACAAAGTAAAATCGAGTAAAATGGTAGGAAAGGATGTATTATTCAGACGCTAACCAAAAGGTAACTGCTATATTTATGTAAAAAACTGAGATTTAGGGCAGAGAAGTGTTACTAGGGATAAAAAGAGACGTTTTATGTTAAAATACTCGGTGTAACAAGTTGTACATCCATATGCACCAAAAAACATGGCCTCAAAGTGCACAGGACGAAAAGTGGCAAAACTAACAAAGCATAGACAAATCCACAATCATAGTGGTATATGTCAATATACTTTATTAACTAATAGAGTAAACAAAATCAGTAAGGCCATAGAAGATATCAATAACATAGCGGATAAACTCGACCTAATTGATCTCAGTGGGTTTACCAGTAGGTTAGACACGGTAAGAGAGAGAACTAGTAAACTGGAAGTCATATTAAAAATGAAATATATAATGAACTATGAAATAAGCAGGACACTACATCCAGTAACTCTAGAACGTACATTCTTTTCATATGAATGTGGAACCTTTATCAAAAGTGCTGATCTATAAGAAAAGTCTTGACAAATTTCAAAATGCCAAAGCAAGAGTACTGTTTGAAAAATCAATCAGTATAAATCACTGAATAGGGTAAAGCAGAAAAATAACACGACAATGTCAATAGTTGCAAAAATTGCTTTTGATAAAATCGAATGTCTGTTCAAAATGAAGTCCCTTAACACATCATGAGTAAAAAAGTTACTTTCTTCATTTGATAGAAGTTCCTTAGAAAAATTCTATACAAACCATGTTTAATGGTGAGCTGTCGAAAGTTTTCCTCTTGAGATTGAGGAGTAAGTTACCTTTACATTACCATGGCTATTCATTATTTTATTGGCAGTCCTACCTGGTTCAATAAGATGAGAAAAATAAAAGGTACAAGGATCAGAAGGGAAAGAATAAAACCATGATTTTGTAGGGGATGTGATTGTATATGTAGAAAATCCAAAAATCCTGTATAACTTATTATAATTAATAAGTGTGGTTGCAAGATTTAAGATAATGCTGGACAGAATTGCAATTTTATATACCAGCAACAGACAGGAAGAGTAAAAATATCATTTGCAGTAACAATCAGATTTTTCAGAATCTAACTTAAAAAGTACAAGACACATATATGTGAATAAATAAGTAAATTAACAATTTTAAGTACAGATGATAAAAAAAACACAAATAAGCATTATTGAGAGGAGTTGCAGATGTAAATAGAGGGATATATCACGTTCATGGATTGAAGACTCAGTGTTGTTAAAATGTTGATTTCTTTGTACATTTCTCTGTGCTTTCAATATAATAGCAGTCAAAATGCCAGCAGATTTTGTGTGTGTGTTGAACTTGACAAACCAGTATTCAAATACACAAGGAAGGAATAGCCAAAATAATTCTGAAGAACAATGAACTGAGCAGTTATTCTACTGGGTAACAAGACTTATTTTAAAGCCGTTGTAATGAAAATAATGTGGTTTTAGTAAAGGGCTAGATGTGTGGGCCAGGCATTCGGAGTAGGCCAGACACAGACTCACTCGGATCAGGACACTCGATTTATCCACAGGGCACTGCCATGCAGTGAGGAGCAAGCAGCCTTCTCGATAAATGGTGTTTAGTTAATTAGATACTCATGCACAAGGAAAGGACACGTGACCCTTACCTTACCCCAGATGCACAGAATTCTCCAAATTTGCGTCAGCCTGGAGCCACTCAGGAGAGAAAACCCAAAGAGTAAATTGAAGAAAAAGGTTAATATGAGTTTTAACATAACAGGGAACTGAGTGATGGGGTGTCGGCTGGTAACAAGTGCAGAGAACTTGAAAGAACTTTGGAATAGCAGATACACAGAGTGGCTGCTCCCTGTGGGCTGAGCTTGCCCCCCACTCTGGTTTTGGGGACGCTGTGGCTTACTGCACGAAGTCCCTGTGGGGTCATGCTGGTGGCACCCGATGGCAGTCGCTCTTGGAACTTGCCCGCAGTCACTCTGTGAGCCGTGGCGGAGCTCCTCGTGGGGAGATGTCTCCCTGGGGGCCCCCCGCTCCAGTACTGCCCGAGCTGGGGGTGCTGGGGAAGCTGCCTGCCGCTCGGTGTTGCCGGCCCTGCAGGAGCGGGGCGCCGCGTCGGGGGAGGCGGCCTCCGGGAATGGCGCCCTAAAGTAGCAGCGTCCGAGGGCTGTGCGTCAGGGTGCCACGGGGCGGCAGCGTTTTTCCCTTCCTGCCAGACAGGGGTGTCCCCGCCGCCGTCTTCGCATTTATTCAGCATTCACGTAGCACGTGTCGTCGAACGCTCTCCCTTTGCCAGGTAGCGTCGTCACCACACGTGTGAGTGGACAGGATGGACGTGCAACTTGCCTTCGCAGCGTCTGCGGTCTGATGGGACCGCCGGTCGGGCCCCCTATTTCCGGCCCTGTTTGAGTCCCTGGGGATATTCATGGTGATCACAGTTTACCTTCCGAGGAAAATGGCCATCAAACGGACAGCCATAGGAATAGGTCCGTGTTTGCAAAATCAAAGGAAAAATCCAGGCTGCTGCAGGCGAGGGGGTGTCGTCTGATCAGAAGCAAGGGAGAGGCTGTCTCAGGAAGTGGCATTTTTATGACAAGAGGGGTGAGGAGGAGTTAGCTCGATGCGATCCGTCATCGGAGAGCGAAGGGCTCCGCACAGAGGGTCGCCAGCGGAGAGAGCTCAGTGCCCCTGCAGGAGACGGACAGCGGGGGCGGCCACAGGGCAGGAAGAGGTCGCGTGGCGGGCCGAGTGCAGCGAAGTGGAGGACGGGGGAAGGGTGTGGCTGGCTTGGAGGACGCAGTGACCCATGTTTCCGACGGGGCAGATGTGAGCGACTTCTGTTGGGAGGGGGAGACCACAGAGGGACGAGAAGGCAGATGCTCGAGTGTCTCCGTGTGAGGTGTATTCTAAGGTTTTGAAATACACAAAACATAAGCCTCCCTGTCTACAGGGAGCTTACATTCTAAAGGGGAGACTGAGAATAAACGGGATAAGGTGCTAAGTGCATTGTAAAGAAATAAAAAAGTGCCTGGTAATGGGCGACGTGGGAGCCGAGGTGGGTGGGCCCTGGGTGGCGGCGCTGGCGGATTCGATGGCGCGCACGAGACAGCAGGGCCGAGACGTCCGTCCTCGTCACTCTGCATCCCCAGAGTTCGGAACGGCGCCGGCAGTAGCAGGTGCTCAGTAAGCGATCGTTATGTGAGTGAGTCAGTGGTTCGGGGTCTCGGGGACGGGAAGGAAGGAGTTGTAGAAGGCCGAGTGTGCTGGGCCCTCTGTTCTCCTGGTGCCTCCTTCGCTGTCACCCCGCCGCGCTCACACTTCTGACACCAGATGTGTGAGGGTTCCCGCCCCGCCATTCCATCGCTCCCACACCGGCTGGGGGTCCTACAGTTGGGCTCAGTTCTGACGCTGTCTGCTTGGAGGCAGCGTCAGATCCCGCAGGTTAAAGGCTCCGTCTGGCCTCGGACCGATGGGCTGCAAACCGGAGGTTCCCCCGACTCCCTGCTCAGGTTCAGTTAATTTGCTAGAGCGGCTCACAGGGGTCAGGGAAACGCTTACACGATTGGTTTATTAAAGGAAGTGATCAAGGACACGATGAACAGCCCGGTGAGAGGATGCACAGGGCGAGGTCGGGGAGGGTCCTGTGGAGTTGGGGTGCGTCGCCATCCTGGTACGTGGACGTGTTCACCGACCTGGGAGCCCTCTGAACCCTGGCTGTCGGGGTTTCGTGGCTTCCTCATGACCAGTTGTTACCTCCATTTCCAGCGCCCCCTCCCCTCTCTGTGGAGTGGGGGTGGGGCCGAAAGTTCCCACCTTCTAGCGGTGGCCGTGGCTGAGTCTTTCTGGTGACCCGCCGTCTAGGAGCCAGCCAGGATCCCTCTCAGAGCGCCCTCATTAGAACAGATGCTCCCAGTGCTCTTACCACTTAGGAATTTATACGGGTTTTGAGAGCCTGTGTCAGCGACGGGGTCAAAGACCAAGATGGGACAAGATGTTCTTATTCGTTAGGAAGTCACAAGGGTTTGGGAGCCAGTACCTGGGGACAGAGACCAGTGTGTTTTCTATTATGTTACTGAGGGACCAACATGAGCTAAGTTGTGGAGGAAGACATATCGTAGGGAGGGTCCGCATGTCATCGGGACGCTAGTCCCGTATCCCTAATTCAAATTACAATTGTATTCGCTTCCAAAGGGTTTAAGTATTCAATTACATTTGAAATTCTTCGAGTTAGCTTTGTTCCATGGCATTAGCTTTGTCCACTGTGTTTCTCAGTTGTGCTGATATAATTTACAGGTCTACTTACCCTTCAGCGCATTACCCAATTGAGAGGTGACTGTTTTCAGTAATTTTAAAATCAAATTGGAATTGTATATTGATTTATATATCGAAGTTCTTTCACAACCTCTCCTGGTTTAAGCATTATACTGCCTTAAAGTGGTTGTGTGTGTGTGCGGTGGTGGTTTTATGCCAATTAAATCAGTTTAGCTGGAGTTCCACTGCAGTGGTTATGTATGAAGTTGAAGGTTACAGGCCTTGCGGTTACTCTTCTGATTGTAGTTGGGCTGGCCCTGTGGTGTGTTTCGTGTGGCCTTTGCTCAGTGTAGCCTCATGATGATGATCTTGTTCGCTTGAAATCGTATCGACAGGTCGTAACTCCTCCTTCCAATTGAGGTACAAAGATTGTCTTCTCTTTGCTAAGTTATGCATTTCATCTGAGGATTCCAGTGCCGTTTTAAACTTTGTCATCGCTCCAAAAGATCTCACTTCTTCTGACTGCTAACGGTAGGGCCTGCCTTTGTTGAAGAGAATTTGGTACAGATGTTCTGAGACTGTTCAGTCACAGCTGGAAGTTGGCTTACATCGGAGGACTTTACCTATCAGTGAGAAAGAGGGAGCACATGGAATCACTTACGTCCTTTTTGCCATAGAAATTGCTATATTTTTCTTAGAAAGGTATATATACAATTGTAAAAATAATAAATGGTCACTGAAAAATTAATAATTTAGGAGTGTAGAGATTAAAAATAAAAACTTTTCCTTAAAATCGTGTGCCCCAGGAGATAGCCACTGTCAACGATTTGATTTATATCCTCCTCTGTGCTTTAATAAGTGCACGTGTGGATCATATGCACGCGTGTAGCGTGTGTGTGCTGTTCTCCCGTGCCCCGATCTGCTGTGGTCACTTTCCCTGCCCGCGTCTGTCTGTGGCCGTGGAGGCACCTAACTGCCGAGCGTGGGTGTGCTATGAAAAATGCAAACCAGTCCCTTATCGATCGTCCCAGTGTTTTGTCGTGGTACTCAGCGAGGTACTTCACAGTCCTGGTCACACGGTTTTGCACACTTCTGCAGGCGTTTTCTTAGAAGAGAGGCCTACCAGAAGGGTTGCTCATCAAACAGAGTCACTATGCCATGTGTCCTCCAGGAGGGCGGTGCCAGTTTGTCCATCTCCCCAGACGCTAACCAGTCAGGTTTCAGAATCTTTCTCCATCCAATAGCTGAAGTTATGTCTCCTTTTAATTACCATTTCTTTGCATATTTCAGAGATTTAGCATCTTTCGGTCACCTGTGTTATTTTTTGAATCATCTTTTCACTGTTTTGCTTTTTTTTCTAGTCAGTTCTTCATCTGTTTTCTTTTTGATTTCTCTGTTTTTCTTTTTTTTAGAAAATGTATTTATAACGTTTTCCTGGCTAGTGACCCATATTTCATTCTTCATTTTCTTAACTCATTGCGTCATCCTGGCACTTAAACTGTGAGTCTTTCTGGCAGTGAAGTATACCTCGGACAGTCCTGCCCAACCCAGTTAAGTATTCTCCCTAGATTTTCTTTTATTTTGGAATTTATATCCTTAGATGTTTAGTACAGATAAACATTTTTTATACGGGGGCAGAGTAAGGTAGAACTCTAATTTCATTTCGCCCCTAAATAGATGCTTATTATAGAATCGTTTCTCCTTCCCTACTGATCCGAAATGTTGCCTTTTTACCCTGTGCTGAATTTCCACAAATGCATGTCCTTTATCTGGATGTTCTCCGTTCATTGATCTGTTTATTCTTCACCTGCCTCAGTACCACAGCGTTTTTTCTCTTTTATTTTTTCCCTTGCACATTGATTTCCTTTTTGTCAATCTAATGTATTGTGAAGAGGAACTTGTTCCTATTTTATTCTTAAAGATCTGTCAAAATGGAGTGTGACTTTACAGCAGAGGTTCATTGTTTCTCTCAGTGATTTGTTACTAGTTTTTAAAAGTTGAGATCACAATCTTTTTTTTCCGTTCAGCAGCAGAAGCTGTTGGTTGATAAAAGAATTAAAGCCGCTTTGCTTGCCACTGAGTATAAAACTGACAGAATCTCTGACCCTCATTTCTGTGGCCGTTGCCTCCCGGCTTTGCTCGTGTCTTAGCACACATCCCACGTGCCGCTGTGGCAGGCTTAATGCGGAGCCCTCCTGAGGGCAGAGACCATCCCCCGGGCGGCCGTCCGGGTGGCCCAGGCGCCGTCGCTGAGCACCAGGGGCTGACACCTGTAACCGTGCGTCCTGTGTCGCACGTCATTAGGGCCGTGCTTGGGAAGGGCTGATCTAGGTCAGAGCGCTCCAGCTTTAAGTATTTCTCCTTGGAGGTCATTATAGCTTGCTGTGAGTTTAACATCTTGAGAGCCAGAGTTCCTTTAAAAGTGTTTTTAATACTGGAACAGGTTTTTAAAGTTTGAAACGTGCCATCATAGCCGCTTCTAAGTGGCCGGTTCTTTGGTAGTCAGTAGGTTCGCACTGTTGTGCAGCTGTCACCACCATCCGTCTGCCGAATTCTTTTCATCTTGCAAAACCGGAACTCTGCACCCATCAAACAGTGACTCCCCGTCTCCTCCGTCCGCGTCCCGCAGCCTCCATTCTCCTCGCTGGCTCTGAATTCCACGGCTCATCTAGGTGGGATCGCGCGGCATTTGTCTCCCTGCGACTGGCTTATTTCCCGCAGCCGAACGTGCCCGGGGTCCCTCCGCGGGGCAGCGCGTCGGAGCAGCCTTCCCTTTCAAGGCCGACTGGTGTCGCGGTCCGCGCGTCCCGCACTCCGTCCTTCCAGCGCCGGGCGCCTGCGCCGCCTCCGCCTCCGGGAGTCGCGCGCTCAGCCTCTGGCGCGAGCCCTCGGTCCGAGCCGAGCCTCGCTGCTCCGCCGACAGGTCTTTCCAGCCGCCAGCGCTCTCGGAGTTGTCGAACGCGGGCGGCGTTTTCCGGCTTGTTCTGGATGGTTCCTCGGCCGCAGCGCAGAGGACCCCGCCTCCCCCGCCTCCCGCGCCTCCGGGTCGGGGCCGCCCCCGGGTTTTCTCCCGCGGGCTGGGTGTCCCGCCTGGTACCTTTGTCGCAGCCAGTCGGCCAGGACGGGCACGCTGCTGTAAACCACACGCACGTTCCTGGATTTCCTTGGCTCCCCCTCGTGCCCTTCTCTGTTCCCGGACCCCATCCGGGGCGTCACTGTCCTTTAGTCGTCATGGCTTCGTAGGCCTCTCTGGACTATGACAGTTTCTCAGATGTTCCTTGCTTTTCGTGGGCCTTGGCAGATCAGATACTCTGTGCGATGGCCTTCGAGTTGGGGTCGTCTGCCGTTCTCGTGGTGAGGCTGGGGCTAGGGTTTAGGGAAGGGAGACCGCAGAGGCAGAGTGCCCTTCCCGTCACGTCCCGGCAGCGTGGCCTGTCACCCGTGACCTTACCCTCGGCTGCTGGGTAGTGTTCGTCAGGTTTCTGCCTGTAAGGTTACTACTTTTTCCCCTCAGAGGTCGTTTTTGACACCTTCTTTTACTCCATAGCGAGTATTCCCAAATACATTTTCATTCCGTCCGAATCTCTCTTTACAGTCCCAGCGGCAGCCGCTGTGCCCAGAGGAGGGTCTCCCGACTGCCGTCCCCGCTGTTCCGCGCCGCCTCCCCACCCAGCGTCCCTCGGACACCGGCGCGGTCTCTTAAAAATGCCGTTGGCTTGTCCTCCCCTCTCCTCAGGCTTGTCAGCGCTTGCCCATCGCTCTTGGAGCCACCCAGCTTCTCAGCGTGGCCCATGGGGCGCGTGCATTGTCGTCTGTCACCCCCCGGCCCCTGCCGATCCCCTTTCCCCTCGTCCTCTGTCCCAGCCGCTGGCTTCTTCCCCTGTGGCCCCCCTGCACTTCCAGGTTCTCGCGGCCATGCTGCCTTTTACATGCCACTTCTGCTTAGGAGACGGTCACCCCCCATCTCGTCATCCTCTGGGTCTCAGCAAAGTGTTGCTTCCTCGGGGTGGTGGCGGCGGGGTTTCCGGGCCCCCTAGCGGGGGCGATGCCATTCCCGTGCCGAGTGTGCCCGTGGCGTCTGTGGGTCCCGTGCTGCTCCTTCACGGTGTCCATGGCGCTTGAAACGGCTTGTCCTGGGTCTGAGCCCTCACCGAGGTGGCCAGGATGGACGAGGCCGAGCCCGCCCTGCCCTTCACCCCGCAGCCCAGGCTCCCGGTGCAGAGTCTGCCGGTCAGGTGCTGAGTGCAGGCCGGTTGATGAATGACTTTGTCCACTGCGGAACGGAAAACACACTCCTCCTCTTTTTGCATAAATGTGCAAGTAAGTCCTTGAGCCTGTTGCTGTTATTCGCTGGTTCAAACTGCACCCGTATCCTTTTCAGTGCGTCGCGTGAGGTGCTGGTAGGTGCGGGTGGATCTAGACCCGTGGAGTCGCCCTGAGGGCCCACCCAGCCGTTGTCGCGCTCCCCAGCCACATGTTGGGAGCTCAGTGTGCAGCGCAGGAGGGCGTCTCCCAGACCCTTCCACGTGAGCATCGTGGAGTCGACAGGTCTGGACAGATCTCGTTGGAATTCCAGCTCTGCCGTTCTTAAGATTTATGTCTTGAACTTAACCTTCCCCATCTGCAGAAATGGGCAGAGCAGCATCCCTCCTGCAGACCTCGGAAAGGCCCAGGCGGAACGGGCGATGAGCCTCCCGTGGCCCTCGCCGAGCTGCTGCCCGCGGCTCCGGGTCCCGAGCACGCGAGGAGCTTTCACTGCTTATTGTCCTTCGTTCTCACAGCAGCCCCGTGAGGCGGGGATGTTATCATCTTTCTGTTAGAAATGCAGAAAGTGAGACTTAGTTTAAACATTAAATAATGTGTCCAAGGCCATAGGAGTAGGAAGTGGCAGAGCCTGTTGCTCGAACCGAGAGTCGCTTGGCACACTTTTAAAGCCCAGAAAGGACTCCGCAGCCACCCTGCCTTTCGGCGTAGCTCGTAGGGTTTAAAGACCTCGTAGGCATCTTTTGGCTGTTAGAGGTAGGGCCGCCTTAAGCTGGTACGGGCTGGAATTTGTTTCTTGCTTTACACTTTCACAGCTTTGTCATCTGTGCGCAGTGCCCGCAGGAGGCGGGGCGTGCGTGGGGACAGGAGGACGGGGTCAGACCTACCTGCGCAGTTTTTCTTAAGGCAAGAATTGTAGCCTCTTCTGGTCAGACTCGTCTGGAGGTTTTACCAAAAGTGTAGATTGTCGAACCCCTCTTCTGGCGTACTAAGCTGCGATCTCGCGGGGGTGGGATTTGGGGAACTATTTTTACAAATGACTTGCTTTAAATAGGGGATTTTTATTCAGTCTGAAGTGTGAGAATCATTGAATGGAGGAAATGGAAAAGGTGGGGGTTTTAATGGTGCTGCCCGTGGTGCCGGCAGCCCGCGGCGGCGTGCGCGGCCGGGAGCTGGGCGCCGCCCGCGGGGAAGCGAAATCGGTAGCGGGCGATCTGGCTGCGTTTTCTCCTGCGACTTATTAATTTGTATTCAGTAGAATATGGCACGTATCGTTTGATTCTTTTTCCCTAGTGGGACAGTACCGGAAAACAATGGGTATTGGCTAGGACGCAGTTGACATAATGTAAATTCCAAATCTGAAGAAAAAAATTTAAGACTATTTGGTGAATTTACATAACATTTGCAGGGCCAGGAGTAGATCAAAAGCTGGTTTGGAACAGTCCCTTCTTAGAGAAGCTACGACAGATTGCCTTGACTTTCAGTTCCGAAAATATGATAGTTTCAGGTTTATGGCTAATGTGAAGTTATAATCAATATCAAATGTTTTAACTATATAGTATTTACATACTGTGCATTTATTTTAAACAACGAGGATTTTTTATGTCACCCGAGAAGACCAGTGGTTCCAGAGTTGGGGTTCAGGGGCTCAGGGGAGGCGACTCCTGCCGCCTCCCCCATGACACTCCCAGCTCTCTCTGTGTGGGGGTTGCAGGGAGAGGCCAGGTCCCCGCCTCGTGCCCGCCTCCCCGTTCCTAAACAGCTTTTTAAGGTATAATTGTCATGTAATAAAGTGCACACATTTAAAGTTGTAGGGTTGAAAGTGTGAGTGTGTGCGCACACACACATACACAACTCTCACCGTAATGAGCATTTTCACCGCTCATAAAAGTTTCTTGTCCCCTTCGCCCCTCTCCCGTCCACTCTCTTCATCCTTTTGTGACGTCTTTGAAGCTATTCGGGAAAAGAATGACATTGTTGAGGATAAAGTCCTGGGTGGAAAGGTATTAAATTTGTCATCTAAGCCGTTGTTTTCTTTTGGGGGACTGTAGTGGAACAACATGAGGATTGGAGGTCTCCGTTACTGTCTCATTTATAGAAATTTCGAGAAACAGATATTTTTGAGCAGACTCTCTTGGAGAAGCTTGACAGAGGACATAGATTTGCAGAGAGGCTGGCAAGTGGTCAGAATGGCTCCTGCCGGGCGGGGGGTGGGCAGCGGAAGGCGGGGGCCCCGCTTGCAGGAGGCTCAGACCTGAACGCCAAGTGCTTTCGTGCGTTTAGGTTTTTCCATAGATGGTGTTTTTAATGTGCTGAAAAATCTAACATTGGGTCCAGCGTGGAAGGAGAGTAGAAATACATTCCTCACGCAACTGAAGGGTAGATGTAGCGCAAGGGCATTTTATTCTAGTGAATTGTTCGTTTTATGAATGACACGTTGATGATTTATTTATTTATAGATTATAAAATTTTTTTGCCCCATCACCATAATAGGGTTTTGGCTGGACATTTTTCTCTTTAATCTCTGAAGACACTTGCTGACGTTAGTTTCTGCTGCTGAGAGCATTTTACTGAGTTGATAGCCATTCTGTAAAGAATTAGTAAAACATATAGGCTCTGTTTTAATGTGCTTCTTCAGCTGTCTCTTAGTTTCTCCTGCTCTCTGAATTCTCTTGGTTCTTCATTTTCATTTCTTTCTGGTTTTCCATGTGCTTCGTTTAGAAACTGGCGCGCCTGTGAAAATGGCAGCCTTTCTGTCATGATTTAGCCTTACTAGAAATGACGTTCTTTGTTCTACGTCTGTTTAGTTGAGAAATGAACCACTTCTCTGTGCTTAAAAATGCTGGCTGGTCCTTGGAGGAAAAGAGAGAGAGAGAGACAGAGACAGAGACAGAGAGAGACAGAGAGAGAAGACATTAACATGGAGTATAAATCTAGTATTAAGTTGAGTATTCTGTTGGTATAAGGTTGTCCCGACGTCGAGGGCTAACGGAGTATGGGTGAGAATGTCCCTGGAATAGTATTCTCTGGTTCTTTGCTGGAACTCTGATGACTTGATGGCCCCGTGAAGGTGAGACTTGGCGCGTTTCCCATTCCTTTGACGTAGCTCACCGGCGTGGGAGCGCAGCTTCTCAGTGTTGGGTTGAGGGTCCTGTGCATGCTAGTTATGCCCACAGTGTTGGGGTTAGTCGATTTTTCAGCATTTCCTGCTCGGTTACTGGTTGTCATTTTGGATGGAGACTCTCCTGTGGTAGACTAGCCTTCCCTTCCCCTTGATGTAAAAATGTCAGTTCCGCCAGTTAGGGATTCGTTTTGAGTTTAGAAACCTCTTTCGTCTTTGCGTGCACTGGTGTTTACCCCGTCGGTCCACGTGTAGTCCTAGCGCCTGGGCCTTGCTGAAAGGATGCTTTCGGAGGAGAACGGAGGAGGGATCGTTTTGGTCCATGAGTCACTCTGGGCGAGGCCCAGGACGGGGCTAGAAGGGTGTTTTGTGTGCAGAGTTTCAGCTTGGGCCTGTCCTTTGGAAAGGATAAAAGCTACTCAGGCCCCATGTCTCTTCAGCAGATCTGAGGCCGAGAAGGCGGTTGTCAGAATGTCGGTGGAAGCGTGCGTGTGTTCCAAACGCCTTCCTCAGCCAAGGGGCTCTGGCGGCTGCTCACGGTCGAAGGTGGATCAGGTGCTCCCAGGTGTGCATTGTCCTCCTGCTTTTAATTTGTTCTTTTGGATTCCGGGGTCCTTGATCTTAGGGATGTAGTAACTCTTGGAAGCCATTACCTTTCTCCACCTGAAGAGCAAACTCATTTGAAAAATGTTGACTAAGCGCCTTAAATTACCTGAAACTTGGACTGACGTACTTTTGTGAGTTGGTGATTTTTAGAAACAATTTAGAAGACTTTTGAAAAGCTTCTATGAGTACTTTATCTTGTTATCAAGAAGTTGCTTAATAAATACATGTATCTTGGTAAAAAAAAAAGGGGTGCACGGAGATGTTTGATCGGAGTACATAGATTTTTTCTCATTTTTAATAGGAAACTTTTTAGCAAAACAAAACTGGACTAATGCGATACTTACTGCTGGCTTCTTGCCTTTTCCTGCAAAGATGCTGAGCTTGTCCGAGTAACAGCACTACTAAAACAGCGTGCGCGCCGCTTTGATGGGGCAGCGATCCCTTCCAGAGTGTGCAGAACCGCTCGCCCGCCTGCAGCAACACACGCGCGTGTGACAGGCTGTATGGGAGGTGCGCATCCCAGAGAAATGAAGTGCTAGTTTACGTTTCAGGGGCTATGGAACTCTAAAAAAATCATGTTTTTAGAAACACGGCCCTAAGGCACCAATACACTCGTATCCAGCGTGCGAAGCCCTGCGAGTTATTTTGAACAAAACTGAACCCAGGGGAGCAGAAACCTGGCGTTTATAGAGTTCGCTTACAGGCAGACCTCAGAGATATTGCGGGTTCGGTTCTGGCACTTAGCAAAGCGGATCGTAATCTTTTTGCTGGTGGTGGGTCTTGTCTTCAATTTGTAAAAAAAAAAAAAAGCAACATCTGTCAGCACAATAAAGTGAAACGCAGTCAAACTAGGTGTGCCTTTATAGCGATTGTTTTAAGCCACCAGAAAGGCCAGCCTGTGCCTTTTAATAAAATCCGGTTGGGCAGAGTCATCTGTGTTTTAAATCTCTACGTATTTTTGGAATTGGATTTTTAGCAAGGTCAACGCACGCGTTAGGTATCGTAGGATGAAACCGAACTAGGGGACTGAGGGCAAGGATGGTGCTCAGTCCTAAGTCCTTCTTTGCTCGCGATGGTCCCGTCTACGCTCGCGCGGGAGCCGCGGTGCCCTTTGTCAGTTAGCGCCTGCTGTCCAGTGAGGACTGAGGACCTTGGATTCCGGGCTCAGGTCGAGCTTTGGTTGTGGAGAAGGGGACTCAAGGTGACTGTCACCGCGATGATCGTGTCCATCTTTTTTACTAGTGAAATGAATTCGGAACTCGTTCACTGTAGCTACTAATTGCTATGCTTGCTGTTGCTGCCGAGTGTGTCTGTCATGATTTAGGTGGTAGCTGCATGTTGCAAAACAAAACCTTAGCTCTTTCTGTCCTTTTTAAAACATAAGCTATTTTAATTTGACAATGGGGAAGATGAATAAATAATAATATTTGTTGAGGACATTGACGCCTAACCTGTCAGATACTTTTTTCCCTTGTCGGGTGGTCCTCGTGTCAAGTTTCTTTTAATTCTGTGTAATTCCAGCAGAACTAGCGAGTGATTTTGCCTGAGATGTCCTTTTTTTCCTCCCCTGTGCAGTGAGAGTGGAGTGTGGGAACAGATCTTAATAGATACAGTTACACAGTTTATTTTATCATGTATCACTTTATTGCTGTCTTCTAGAACATTGTTATACTAAATGTTCCAATAATGGAAATTTTATGCAGCTACTTCAAATGAAACAAATTTGCAAAACTCAATTTTGGAACTCATTCCTTGAGGAGAGGGAAAAAAAAAACTCACCAAGCTGTGACCAAATTAGATTTCTGATATGTTGGCAACTTGTCAAACACTGTCATATCCAGAAAACAGGGTGTGGGGTCCAGTGGAAGTGTCCGAACTTTTCAGTCACTTACAATGAAAGAGATTTGGGGGTTTGAATATGATTGAACGGTTAATTTTGTACAAAAATTTTGCTGGTAACAGGTAATTAAAATTTGGTTTTGTACCTAAATGAAAATGGCTCTACACAGAGTCGGGAATGACTGTGTTCAATTTACAGGGGAGTCTTCTTTTCAAGAACTGAATTTTGAATTCTCGAAGGTACTAGTTTTACTTACTGGAGCTCCTTTGTTTTGCAGAGATCATGACGCAGCCGCCCTTTTGGATTTCTTTTTAATAATGTGTGACCCTTCACCTTTGATCCCCTGACCTGCATTACCTTGGTAACCATTTCATTTTTTAATTTAATTTCATTTTTTAATTTTGGTGTACAAGCTGTAACATTTCATCTCTCAAAGTGTAACACGCTGATTTCTTCAAATAGAGATATCCCTTTGAGCGATAAATTTGCAAAATGCTGTCGTCATTTTCTGTATTAAAATTCATTTCAGTTTTTAAAATAAAGTGTAATCTGTGTTTTCATCCTTTTAAAATTTCAGTTTAATGAGTGCATTTCCCCATACAGTATATCTCTTTTTCGATTCACGTTTCGCAAAAGTTAAATTAACTTGTGGTTCACTCAGAACTCACACAACCCAGCCCTTCCACACACTCACGCTCGCATGCGCGCGCGCACACACACACACACACACACACACACCCTCCTGCGTACCAGCACCTCTCTCCCCTCCACACACACGCTCATCGTCCCCACATGCCGCTTCCCCTGCGCTCATTAAATTGTCTTTCAGAAATTGTGGCAATTTGAAGTTATCACCCTTAGCTGCCACATTCTCCAACCTCAGACTACATTTTACACTCTTGAATACTGTTGGGAGAGAAAGTGCAGCCCTTTCGTTGTGTGTAAGGGCTAGAAGAAACTTGTCTCATTTCCAGAATCACCTTTCCCGCTCCTTTAACATTTTATTTCTTTATTTGAGGCATAAGTTAAGAATAAGCAGTATTTTATTAACATGATCAAAAATGTCTTTTTGTCTCTGCTGAAACCTGGTCAGTCAGCTGTGATGGTCCATATACCAGATTGCTTTATGCCATATGATACTTTATGATTGTTTTTCAGATAATGCATTTTTTTTTTTATCGTATACTTTTCAGAAAAATTCTTATTCCAAAGCAAAACAAACCAAAAATCAAGCTTGAGTTAATTCTTTGAACTGGCAAGATAATCCTAAGAAATCATGTTTTATTTATTTATTTTTTTTTATAAAAAAATCCTGTGCAATCTCTCAGCATGGCCTGCTGAAGCAGATTATTTTTTAAGTGTCTCATTATTTTATTCGCTAACATTTAATGCCAATGCTTTAATTGCACGCAGCTGAAGCTGCTAAATGAGCATTGAAATGGATTTAAGTCCTCTCTGAGCTTTGTTGATACCTATAAAAGTTTATGTCATTCATTAGAACCACAAATTAAAATTAGTTGTAGTGAGCTGTTCATGAGAGGTTGGAACTCTCGTGAACTCTTCAGGCTTCTAGCTCGTTTTTGTCTGTAATTCTTAACATACCTGCAAAACTGCCTTTGGCCTGTTGGGTGTCTTTTCACGGAATCACAAAATACCAGAGCTGAGAAATGTAAATAGGTAAACATCCTATGATTATAAAGCCAGAAGGTACATGGAATAAATGTCCCAGTAGTTGGGAGCAACTTATTAATCAAACCTTGCGTTTCAGGGTGATGTTTTTATGGAAATGCTTTCAGCGTTGTGTAGGGGTGTTTGCCAGGTCCGTTCTTCATCAGCTCCTCTGAGGCCAAGTCCTCCCAGCACCAGACAGGCGGTGTGTAGCTCGGGGCTTGTTGAGCAGAGACTCGCAGGGTTGGGGGGGTGACGTGTCCCCACTCCTCTTGCTTAAGCAGCTCTGTGCCCACCAAGGTGAGCTGGCCTATGGCCCCCAGAGTCCCAGCTCCCTTTTGGCAGAATCAGGGCCTCTTGACACCTCCCTGGGGGTTCGCATGTCCTCTAGACAGAATCCAGTGCTATTTAAGTCCGGGAGGAGCTGAAGAGACGTAACAGGTACAGAAGAGAAAAGTTTGCATTGCAATGTTTTATTTTGCAGTTGGGTCAGATGGTCGTCAAAGTTTTCTGCTGGGTACATTTTAAGGTAACCCAATTTTTCTAAGAATGCTTGTATATGAACACATTACTTATCTTCAAGGAACATTGCTTATTGGTTAGTATTTAAGAATGCTAGTGAGTCGTAAGCCACACGGATGTAGCTTTTGGAAGCATGATTCAGTGAGAAAACCATCTGAGAGTCAGAAAACCTGCTTTTGACTAGCAGCGTTTCTGGATACATCATTGGTATCTTTTAAGTTAGTCACACAAAGCTCAAAAAACTCAAATAGAAAGACTTCAAAAGACTTTCGTGCTGGTGCTGAAAACAGTGAATTAATTGTTTGGCTTCACATGTCGGAGTGTGTGAGGCGTTTCCTGATTCCGCTCCAGTTGTCGTCTGTGCGAAGCGCGGGTACCGTGTGTCTCCTGCTCGCCTTCCAGGGTGTTGGCAGGGTAGACGCAGCGCTGCATGGCGGAGACACTGTGTGGGGACCCAGCAGAGGTGCTCTGGACCCCAGTCTCTCCCCGTGGCTGTGCCGATGACAGCTGCGGCGGCCATGTGGGGGGGCGGTGGCGGCGAGCCCCGTGGGGGTGGCCGGCAGCCTGGGGTCGAAGCCCACTGCAGCCCCTCGCCAGAGCCAGCCAGGCCCTCTGTGCCCTCGCTCCCTCCTCTTTGCAGTGTGCACGGCAGGGCCAGTGCTTGCTCCGAAGGGCACGCCGAGCTGGGCCAGCGTGTGGGGCAGGTGCGCGCCGGGAGGACCCGAGGCGTCGGGGCTTTCGATGAGGTGGGGCTCGGAGGGCGACCCACGCCTTGCAGAAAATGGAGCTTTAAAGGGCGTTCCTCTCGGTCCTCTGACCTGCCACAGAGACGCGGGCGTGCCGCTGGGGGCGCGGTTAGGTGGCGCCTGGCGAGCAAGCACCTGAGACAGGTGCAAGTTCAGGTGCGTGAGGCGAGAGCCGGGTTCCTAGCCTCGGAGGAAGAAAGTTTAGGCAGCTCAGAGCCGCTGCACCCTTTGTTGACGGCTCCTTCGGTGTCGCTGTTTCTGGCTGTGGAGACTCGGGGAAGGACGCCGCGGGGGATGGGGAGGGGGAGGTGGAGGGCCGCCAGGGCGGCCCCCGGTGTCTGGCTGCTGAGGAGTTCCCGCCCAGTGCGGGAGGCTCGCGGGAAGCCCCTGCCGGGCCGCCTTCTCGCAGGTTCCCACGCGTCCCTGTCTCTGCACCAAGGTTCAGGGCCGCGCCCCGGGAGGGCGCAGGGCGGGGACTCAGATGCCGGGGCCGCTGTCCCCCGGCACCTGCCGCCCACACTTGCTGGCAGACTGGCCGCGCCCCGGACAGAAAGTGGTCCCGTCCTTTGGTCGCAGGGGCCCTGGCTGTGTTCAGTGCCATCCCTCAGCCGTTGGCACCCCTGACTGACTCATGCCTCCGGCCACCCGCCCCCACCGTCTCCAGGAAGGCTGGCACACGTGTGGCACTTGTAGAGACCCCTCAGCCTGGGCTGCACACCCAGGGTCGCTGGTACAGCTTTAAATTACGGAGCACTGACCCCATCCCGGACTCTGGTCTGGCCGTTCCAGCAGAGAACCGTTCATCGATGATTGATAGGTACAGAAATACAGGACGTTTATGTCACAAACGAGACAAAAATGTGAATTATTTGTGCACCTGGAGACCCGTGCTTCCTGACTCTGGGCCAGCATTGTTAACGCTCGATGTCCTCCCTGAGGCCTAGCACGTAGTAGGTGTTCAAATCGACCTTTCTTAATTCATCTCAGTTTGTTTTTCAAGGAGTAGGCACTACCCCTCATTGGCCTGAACATTGTCAGAGTTTGTTTGTGACTGTCTACCCTGATTTGAGTGGTTAATCTTGAAAATTTAGGTAATTTAGTGTTTTGGATTTGGATAGTTTGGGAGATGCCAGGGGTCAGTCACTGAACAGCACAGCGTGCGGGGCACCCGGACGGCCCGGGCTGCCCCAGAGGCGCGTGTCCCTGGCTTTTAGGGCACTTGCTGCTCCGTTTTAGAGCTGGAAGCTCGGAGGTCGCGGGTCGGACCCTCGTTTTGGTGACGAGTAACCCGCACCGGGGAAAGCCCGCCCTCGAGGCACTCGGGGCTCAGACCTGCCGCTCAGGGCGCCCCAGTCCCATTCCCCAGGGGAGCAGAGCCCAGGCCGCGACACCGTGGATGTGTGCGATTAACCAACCGTGTGCCGGGGAGGCGGCGGAGCCGGTTGAGGGGCGTCTTTCTGCCTGGCTCCCTCTCGTGTCCCCTTGCACGTGAGCGCGTTCTAAGTTTGGGGTTCGGGGTCGAGCGGAGGCCTCGTGGCGTGAGAGCCGGGGGCCTGGTGCTGGCGGGGGAGCTGTGACACACGTGGCAGAGGTGTGACGAGTGACAGGCTCCCGGCCAGAAGGGGGCCGTGGGAGGCGGTGGGGCCGTGGCGTGGTTGGGAGGCGCTGGGGACCTGTCCTGCTCGTCCTCGCTGGTGCTCGTCGTGTCCCCGAGAAGCGCCTTGCTGGTCGGCGCAGTGCCGCGGGGCGCGCCTCAGAGCCGCAGGGCCTCAGAACCGGCCTCCCGCTGTCCCCCCCGTCTCCCGGTGGCCGACGGCGGCCGCGCGCTGGGCAGGTGGCATGCGAGCCGCCGCTGGCCCCGGCCGGGCAGGCCCGTGCCCCAGCCCTTTCTCGCCCTCCCGGGCCGATCCTTCTGGGTGTTTTACTCCTCTTAGCCCTTCAGTTTCCCAGAGACAAGCCTGGGTGCCCTTTTACTTTCGCGATGGTGGCGGGAGGACAGGTAGGAAGCGGGCGGCCCTCGGCGAGGCCCTTCGCCTCCGGCCGGCTTTCACCTGCTCTAGCGGTTCCACATAGTAGACACTCAGCAAACGCTCGTCTGCTTTCATCCTCATTAGCACAGGTAATTAAGACCAGGAGCTGATAGACCGCACGTATCTGTGCAGAGAGATATCTGTAATTAAAGTTTTAATTAAAGAGACACCAGGCCAGGCAGATGGTTCTCAGCCCCGCATCCTGTAAACGCACCCGCCGTGGCTTGTCGATCTTGCAGCCGAGCAAAGCGGAGGGCAGTGGCCCTCGCAGGTGCGCCAGGGGGCACAGGTGCTCGGTGACCAGCCAGGGTCTAATTTTGGTCGCACTCCGTGCGATGCCAAACCCGGGGATGATCACTGCAGTTTGAAATGGAAATACAATACATCAAAGTTATGTCCCAACCAAAGCTTTTAAGCCCCAAGTCAAGGGCATCACCACAGCCCAGCTGGTATGTCACAAGGCATGTGGTTTTGTGCTAGATCACAAAAGCTGACAAAGTGTTATTTGGGATCATCAGCTAAATACAGGATTAAATTAGAGTGCTATCCTGAATTTTCAGGTTTTGCCACCGTATAGCAATGCAGTATCGAGATGAGATGTGTTTCTGCCTAGCTCATGCAGGTCCCCTGTGCCGTCTGTGTCACCATGACCTTAATGACCAGCCAAGTGCAGAATTTCACAAACAAAATGACCACGAGGACAAAAGAAGAAAAAACACCCCCAACCGTATCACTTCTTACACTCCCGCCCCAGGAGCCACAGGAAGCCAGAGCAGTGTGGGGAGGGGGCGGGCAGCGGCGCCTCTCCGTGGGCTCCGTGCCAGTTCACCTCGACCTCCTGAGACTCATCCACCCCACCCCCAGTTTCTTGCCCTTCCCCATAACCTCGCAGGTGTCCGCACCCTCAGTCCCGTGGCCTGCAGCGCGGGTAGTCGTTAGCCGACAGCCGAGCCCCGTGCCGGTCGGCGTGGGCGCGTTCTACCAGCTCACGCCCCTCACTCGTCTTTCGGTCAGTAGAGCTGGCACTGAAGACGTTCACTTTTTATTTCACGGTGAAACGTCTTAGTTCGAAGGGTTAGGGGAGTAGTTTCTACTTTGCTTACCTGTAGGCGACCTTGACGAGAAGTAGGGCTGTCACTGGAAGCAGAGCCCATGTTACACAGGGATGTACACAAGTGTCTTCACATCAGAGGCCTTGTCACCGAGTGGTGGTGGCACCCGGAGGTGCTTTAGCTCATCCCGATGCCACCTGCGAGTCAGGGCTCAGTCATCCACACGGCTGCACCGCACCTGCGTGTGCCCGAGGGGCAGGTGGGCAGGCACGTTCGGGCCACCCTGTGGCTGTGACTTCCCTCCTGTAGCGAGGCGGGAGGCGTCAGTTAGACGTGAAGCTCTCGGAGCAGACGGAGCAGACGGCTGGTTGTGGTGGCTTGGGGGAGTGTCGTCAGGCCTGTCCCTCACTGTGCCCTGAGGTGTTAAGTCGGCATTTTACATGCGGAATTTGAGCCGACTAACTACGAAATCCCTGACTGACTACGAAATCTCTGTCTCTTAATTTGGTTAGAGACCTGAGCGTGTGACCTCTGCGTACACAGCACAGGCTTGGATGGTAGGAGGTTGCTTATGAGGCGACGCTGGTGATCATGTCGCGTCAGGGTAAATAGCGTTGTTTCTTCGGAGGAGAAATGCAGCAAACAAGCCACCTGGAGCAGGATGTACAGTTTTCCTTTCTGTTGTGGGTTTTAAGAAAGCTTCTGACTTTCCTGGTATTCGTGTGCTACTGGGGGGTGGGAAGGGTGGCGCGGGCTGGTAGAGCGTCCTCCCTCCTCTCAGAGTGACTAAATTCAAACATTTATTTGTTCAGGAAAAATTTGTTGAAAGCCTAGCACCAGGCGCTGTCCATGGTCCTGGAAATAAAGCGTCAACAAAACAAGGCCATTCCCTTCAAAGAGCTTGATTTCTGCATGGAGGCGCGATAAACTACAAGTACTAGTAATCGAGTGACTACAGTTATTAGCTCACTCCTCACAGCGCTGAGGAAGCAGGCGTGGTGACCGCCTCGTTTCACAGGCGGGACCCGAGGCCGAATTA
This sequence comes from Rousettus aegyptiacus, assembly GCF_014176215.1. Classification (NCBI taxonomy): domain Eukaryota; kingdom Metazoa; phylum Chordata; class Mammalia; order Chiroptera; family Pteropodidae; genus Rousettus; species Rousettus aegyptiacus. The sequence continues at coordinate 3,426,378 of NW_023416284.1, forward strand.
GGGCCACACAGCCGGTGAGGGCTGCCGGTGGCCTTCCTGCCCAGGCCACCTACTCCAGGGTTCCTGCTGCTGAGCACACGGCTGCTTTGTTTCTCTGTTAAAAAAAAAAAAAAAAGGCCTAGTCTCTTTCTAAAGAAACAGATAAATGTCATGTGATAATAAGTGTGACCTAGAACGATGAAGCCAGATGAAGCCAGGCAAACCGTTTGACGGATTTCAGCTATTTAAAGCGTTTAGAGGGTGTGGCGCTCGCGTGCATCGTTTCAGATCGTTTCAGATCGTGGGGCTGGAGGGCGTGTCTCCCCGCGAGCTGAAGGAGGCGGCGCAGTGACTCGCGTAGGCATCGGAGGCGAGCGTGGTCCAGGCGGAGCGGAGAGCGGAGGCCAAGGCGCCCAGGTGGCTGTGGCCCTGGCAGGGGCAGAACAGGCCAGGAGGCCGGCGGGGAGGCCGGCGCGCGGGCCACGGGGAGGGGACGGGGCGGCCAGGAGCGGCATCCCAGAGGGCCTTCCGGGCTGTGGGACGGTCTTTGATGTCGCTGAGTGAGAAGGGAAACTGCCTGAGAATTTTCGAGCAGGAAGACGGCATGATTAGAAGGCTCACGCAGAACGCAGAGAGATGGGGGCGCGGGCGGCACACTGCAGCCCGGGGGCGCGTGCAGCCGCCTGCTCTGTGCCCCCGGCGAACTGAGAACGGTCGGGAAAACTGAGACGACTCATAACGTTTCGTAGCACATGAAAGTTACACAAATTCAGAAATCAGTGTCCGTTTCGACTCCAGCTTTGCTGGCGCGGGGCCATGCTCGTGTTTACGTATTGTCTGACGCCGCTTCCGAGCTGCCTCAGCCAAGTCGAGTAGCTGTGACAGAGACCATCTGGCCCGCAGAGCCTAAAATATTTACTCTCGGGTCCTTTAAGAAAAAGTTTGCTGACTCTTGGCTTAGGGTGATAGGGGTGGAAGCAGGGAGACTGTGGGGACATGGGGCTCGGCCCAGGACAGCGAGATTCTGGGTGTTTCAGAGGAAGAGCCGATCAGCCATATGAGTAGGAGCAGTTGGGGTGGTATCGGGGTTTTTGCCCAGATCAGCTGGAAGGATGCAGTTAGTTCCCTTCTACTGAGACTGGGAGGACCTAGCGGCCACAGGTTGGAGAGAAGGGGCAAGGAGAAAGTGAGAGTTGTGTTTTGGAGGTGCTAACTCCACAGTGCCCAGGGGAGGGGCGCATCGGCGTCTGAGTGGGGGTCTGTCATTGAGGGGGAAGGCCCAGGCTTCGGCTAGTCTCCAGTGTTCTCAGCATGTGGAAGGCTCTCAAAGCTCCTGGGTAGATAAAATCCTGTTAGGGGCGTGGATGGATCGAGGGGTTCAGACATGGGGATGGGGCACCCAGTATTGGGAGGTGGGAGGAGAAGCAGGCGAAGGGGAGAGCGGGGTGTCCTGGCAGACGTGAGCGAGCGTGTGTGTTAAATGCTGCTATAGGCCAGGTGTGATCCAGGCTGCGCACTGACCGCAGGTCTGGCGGCACGGAGGTCATCGGTGGCTTTGGAGCAGCTGTGTGAGTGAAACGGCTAGGACAAAGGCCAGGTCTGGCTGGTGCCAGGAGAACTGGGAGGCTGGGCGGGGGAGCTGGGCGCTAGGGCTTCTGTCCTCGCCGCCTGGGTGCAGACGAGGAGAGGCGGAGGCCCGGGCTGCCGTGGGGCTGGCGTGCGCCAGGGCCGCGCTGCGGGGGGCGGGGGGGCACTGCTGTGACAGGGCCACGCACTCGAAGCTGGCACGGGGAGACGAGGGGCCGCAGCAGGCCGAGGGCCCGGTGCACTCAGGGAGTGGTGATGGCTCGTTGGGGCGGGAGAGTCAGAGGGGTGCTCCACTCAGACCACAAAGGGGTGCGGCTCCCGCTAACAGCGAGGCCTAGGGCGGGGCCGGCGAGAGAGATACATCCGGAGGCACGGGCGTGATTTCTAATGTTCTCGTATTTTAAGAAAATCTGAAGAAACAAATGGAATATATTTTATTAATGTATTGTATCTAAAATACGTGAATAATCAATATAAAATTGAGGTATTTTACATTTATTTTGTATTCAATCTTTAAAATCGAAATGGGTTTTACACTTACAGCACATCTTAACTCAGACCGGACACATTTTAGGAGCTCAGTAGCCACGTGTGGCTCGCGGCTTCCGTGCTGGACAGCGTGGGTCTGGGGGGTGACGCTGGGAGCGGGCGCAGGGTGAAGATAGGGGAGCGGGTCGGAGAAGGACCCCAGGGCTTGCCGAGACGATCTCGGTGGATCTGAAACCGCTGACGACTCCGGCTGAGAGGGGCGGGGTTGGAGAGGCAGAGCGGAGGCCGGGGCCCTCGTAGGGGTCGGTGCCCTGGCGGCCACTGCTGGACGTTTTACTCACCGAGGAGCCCTTCCTGACCCTGATCCTGTCCCCCGTCTCAAAGCATCCGTGAGGTTCTGAGCTTGCTCTCGCCTCATTTCAAATCCAAGTGGCACCTTCTTGGGACCATGGGTTTGGGGCAAGGTTTCTGAGCCATAGGAAAATGTCGGCACGCCAGGCCGTGGGTTCGACAGGCCCTTCCGACACTGGCGGACTTCCGCTTGGGTCGCACGGTCATCCAGAAGGCCTTTCTTCGGATCGCTGACGACAGTGCTAACTCAGCGCGAGCTGTTCACTGCAGCCAGTGTCTCTGGCAGGAACAAATATCCTTTAGATTCCTATCTTCCTCTTTTCATAGCCTGAGATTCCTATCTTTATTTTGGCATAATCTTCAAATTCTCCTACTTACGCTTAGCCCACCAATCCTGTGCGTGCGAACCCCTGCAGAAGCCGGCTGGCACTTGGTAGCTGTGGGACAGCCCCGTGTGACACAGGCCCAGGCTTTCGAAACAACCGGCGTAGTCAGCCTTTTGCCGTGCAGAGAAAAAAAATCTTTTTGACCCACGTTGTTTTCTGAAAGGTTAATAAAAATTGATGATGAGATTAGAGAGCCATGCTTTTAGCCGTTTGTCCAGGAAAAGTAAACTGGTTGGGAAGTCAGGCGAACAGGAGCATCTCAGCAGCTCACGTGCTCTCGCGAGCCTCCCGTAGTGATGAGTGAGTGGACGCCCAGCCTGTCCCCGTGTCAAGTTCCCCCTGGTTTGTTCCCTGCTGAGTTGAGATTAACCGAAAACATTCTCGACTACCCTACCGGCCCCGAGACTTGGGCAGAGCCAGTTTTGAGCCACGTGTCCAAACCTTCTGTACTTGACACCTTTCACTGCGTGTGCACTAGTATCCCTGGGACGGGGGCCGTAGGTGGCCGACGTCGTCACCGTCCAGACTACAGTAGTCCCCTGGTGGCTCACGGGAATCCGCTTGGTCACCAGGCGCGCACTCTCTGTGAAGCATAATGTCCTCTGCCACTGTGGTATTCACTGAAACTCACTAAACACAAGTAACAGTGAAAACGTACTCATTACACAAGTTTCCTTAAACTCTCTTTGTTCTCATTAAAGTGTTTCCATCTGATGGGGGAGTGTCGGGATACCGAGAATGGGAAATGAAGCAAGAAATGAAAAGAACGTTAATGGCTTTATTGCGTTTCATTTTGAGGGTTCGCCCCCCACTAAATGGCGGTGGCTTGTAAAGTCTCCTTCGCTCACCCGTCTTTATTGACGGATGGAGTGGGCTGTACCCCAGCAAGTTCTGATGCCACTTGTAGGTTATAGCACTCCGTGTGGGAGAGAGCCAGGGGGCCCGCTTTCTCAAAGCACCGTGAAGTAGTTACTTCGTGGGGTTCACTCCATCCTAGCTTCTTTGACAGTGAAGGTCAGTGTGTCTGGGACACAAGGTAGTGAGCCTTGTGACATTTGTTCATGGTTTTTTATTTGTTACAATTTTTGCCTCAAAACCCTCAAAGTGTAACATTTAAACTTGTATTTGTACCTTCACAAATGTACTGCTGAAACTTTAACCTGCAGAGCCAGCATAACCTTAACCGAGACAGGTGTGTGGGCCCCGTCCCCCGTCCCCTGGGTACATCGGGCCCCCGCAAGCCAGCTCTCCGGCTGGTTCTGTGTGTGGTCATCCTGATTTGCCCTTACTGAGAGCCATTAACTGGAAACTCCGTCTCTAGATGCAGATGTAGCTGAAGACAGAGAAATAGCAGACCCTGCGACCCCCCTGGTCCAGCACAGCAAGCCCCCCACAGCCACATCTCACCTGAACACTCTGCCCTTTCCCGCACGTTTCTCCTTCCCTACCCAGGCCCTTCCTCCCCTCCCTGGTTCTGCTTTGTCCGGCGGACAGACTTCCTGGAGGCCGGCCCGGATGTCCCTCCTCCCACACACCTTTCCCGCACAGCCCGTCTGCTTGCTTCATCCTCACCATGGGCACCGCTTCCCCTGTGCCTGTGAGGGCCTCTGCCAGGTCACTCTGTGATTTATCTCTTTAGCGAGCTCCTCGGGGGCGGTTGCTGGCCTTACCTTTCCCATTTCCCTAGGGCCCAGCCCAGCGTCTGTGGGTGGCTGTCAGGGAGTGAATGGGGGTGTGAATGGGGGAAAGGGACAGTGGGGGGAGGATAATGCACCTTCAAACTAAGAAGGTAAGACTTAAGTTGTCACTTGTGGGGGAAGAGGATAAATACTATTTTTTATGTATATAGTTCTTAAAATTCTGGTAGCAGAAAGCAAATGTGCAAAAAATAAAAAAGTCAGAAGCTGCTCTTCTGATTCCATAGAGATGATCACATTTATGTAAAAAAAAAATGTAATTTACATTTGATCGCCTTGAAATCATCAATGTGTGGTTCTGGTATCTTAATTAACTATTGTATCAAATAACTCCTAGGGAGATAGATCATAAATGTCACAAGGACTTTCCTTGTGAGAAGCCCACGGGTCTCTCCTCTTAACGTATCCTTCTGGTACCATCTCCCAGGCTTGTGAGGTTGACTGGCCGCTGAGCGTTGGACACGTCCACGTCTCACTGCGGGGTGGGGTCCTCGCCCCTCACCTCGATCTGCTGGGATTCAGTGGTGACGCGTGGATTCAGTCAGTCTGAGGTTTGGCTGGAATTCAGTCCCGGGCTGGGAAAACAAATTAGGCCGCAGCCCCCCGCCCGCGTGCTCCCTGCTTGCCCTGTAAGACTCAGTAGCCCAGTGCTCAGTGTTTACCCCAGGTCACTCACCTTGTGGCTCTTCCCTCCCGTGGTGCGTCTGCAAGGGGAGGTGAATGACAGGTGAGGAGGAACAGATCCTCCTCGAGGCTTTTTCCTTCAGCTGCGTTTTGCCATTTTAAGGGCCACTGTGGCAGTTACCTGCAGCTTGTCAGGGTCCCGGGTAGTTAGGAAATGCCCGTCCTCCTCACTCTGTCCCCTCGAAACACTGGGTCTTTCTCACCTGTGAGACTGGCCTAGGGATGAGGCGTTAGGTGCCCATGTTCCTGGAACCCGCCACTCAGGACCTCAGAGTTTCCCAGACGCGTTGGTCTGATTAGACAGCTGGTTGTCCCTACCGACTCCCCTGGGGTGCTGCGCCAGGGAAAAAAGCAAAACCAAAACCTAAGTAGGTTGCTGAATATGCATCGTCACTAAAAAATTATTCTAAAATTGTGTTCATTGAATCGAAACCTCGATCACCCTTTGAACCTTTAATTTTGAATTCGATCCTTTAAAACATTTCGTTGCCATATAAAGATACAACCTGCAACCCAATAAAAGTATCCTGTGATGATTGCAAAGAGACCGATTATAAAAGGCCCAGTTTTGAGTTCCCGTAGGGCAGTAAGTGGGCTCCTTGGGTATGCATGTCCGCGGTACGTGTGGGTGGTACGTGTTTACATGTACACATACATACGTGCACATTTGTTTAATGGACACTTTAGTTTGCCATTCTAAAGAGATGTCTCGTCCTTTCTGTGCCTCTGGAAATGGGGCAAATTTTCTTCAGTTAAAAACAGAAATAGAAGCGATGGTCTTGACCCATTTTACACTTGTTTATTTCAGGCTCTCACCACACACTCGTTCACGGGCGCAGCGAGAAGGGACCCACAGAGCTGGGCTCTGAGGGCGCCACGTTGGAGTGGAAGCTGGCGGGATTCGTAGGGAGAGCTTTGCCGTCCTGCTAGCGCCGATTCTGGCTTCCAGACGATTCTATTAGTGAATTAATTGTACTCAAAACCCGAAACGCATTTGACCCGAATGTTACTAAAAATGAAATAGATGAAAGTGACTCACAGTTGCTTCATCCAGAGTTATTTTGAAGGAGATCCCACGGCCCGATCCCGCTCTGAGAGCAGGTTGCTGTCCACATGCCACCTGGGCACGCTGGCCTCGTGACCCCCTCACGGCCGCATGCCTCTCGTGCCCTTAGCAAGCGTCTCTGTGAGCGCAGTCACCCCCGAGGGGTGATGTGTTTCTGTCCTGGTTGCGTTTGTCACCCACGAGAACAGAGAGCAGAGAGTAGGGCCGCGGTCGGGCCACCCTCGTGTCTCCAGGGCGTAGGGCAGAGCCCGGCACGTGTAGTCTCAGTGCTGTCGAATGGACGGGTCGGCTAGCGTTGCATGCGTTCTGAACCTTTTTCATTTAATTTGCCTTTTGCATATAACTTTTAAAAGTGATGAAGCAGTGAAATTTAGGGGGAGATAGAGAAATTTCGTTGTGATCGAAATGATGGGTAGCCGCGTGCAGGGTGCTTGTGAGGCGCCTGAGCGAAACGGGCGCCGGGATTGTGAACTGCGCACGCGCCGCGTGCCTCGGTGTGCGCGCCCCCTGGCGGGCGAGCGAGGAAACACGAGCCACGTCGGGGCCGGTTCAGCGCGAGGCACGTCGTCGGCGTCCAGAAAGGAGCACCGAGGAGTAGAGGTGGGAAGGCAGAAAGAGGCAGGCAGTTGGAATGTCCCTTAATGTTTAACAATGCAAAATGGTAACTTTGGTATCAAGCGAAAGCATAACCCCGAACTATGGTCCAAGACCAAATGGCACTAACAAAGGTATAGATGGAAGGTAATTATTTAGATAACGTTCACGGAGTACTCTCGTTTCCCATTGCCTTCATGATGTCAGGCCCTCGGTCTTTATTGTTTGTGCTGGCATAGGCCAGATGGAAATACTGTTTCTGAAAACCTCTGAAGGTTTTTTTTTTTTTCTTAAATACAAAGAGCAGAAACAAAACCAAAGAGACAGTATCCTGTGATGTAGGCTGTTATCCCAAGGTGAGTTTATTTGTGGCACTAACTTGTGACGAATTGTTTAAAGAACTGAATTTTTTTTTAGGCTATAGCATATTTTGTCAGATTTCTTTATTTCAGTGTAAGCCTTGGTTATTTATTGTACACTGAAGGGACTAACTAAAGCTAAAAAAAGGCACTTGAATTTTATGTCACATAGAGAAGTAACCAGGATTTCTGATCAAATCAGTAAATATGTTTCAGTTTCTTTTAAATAAAGTGTGAAAAGCAAAGACCAGGTTTTAATGTACCACAAAGCAAAACAAAAAATCTTTTAGGGCATAATGCATTTTTCATTAAACTTATTGCTGAACTGTTTTGATCATGTGATCTCATCCTCCCATGAAAGTATAAGAAGTGTGAATTCTGGGGTGAAGAAATAATTGCGGAAGGTGCTTAATGAGGCAGAACTCACAAATCTGCATTTATAGTTTTGTGGACAAATAAATCATCAGTGGAGGGTGCGGACGTAAAGAGAGATTCCTGATTGCATTCACGCAATGCAGGGTTGAACTTTTTACCAAACAGCATTTTACAGCCTCGGAGGGATGTTGGGAGTATTAAGTAAGTATAATGTGCTCAGAATAGCAACCCAGACGTGGTGAGCACTGGTAGATGTTGACATTTATTCTTACAGCGATTTTAGTATGAAAGATTAAGTCATGTTTTAATCATGCATAATAAACTGTACTATGATTTTATTATGGTGAGTGTCCATTTGTAATTCAATGAAGAGTGGCTTTTTAAAGCAAAGAAGAAACTGAAATGTTTTTCTTGGTGCTCTAATGTGTGTACGGGTAGAAGATGCTGACACAGTTTATCCAGACAATAACTCCGGTGGCCAAAGACGTGGGAGCAAATGTGTGTAGTAGCTCTCAGTTTTATTTTCATAAATCTAAAAATTTGATGAACTTACTGTTTTTAGCACACCCTTGCTGCCGTGTGTGTGTGCTTCTAAGTTTTATGGAATTCAATTGAAATTTATGACCAGCAGATGCTTAAAGCCACTGTCAAAATTACGTACTTGGCACTTCATTGATTTGAAATCTGGTTTTCATTCAGCATTCCTGCAGTTGAAAATGTGCGACATGGGATTTTCGAGAGTGATTACATGAGTTAGTGCCCTCTGGTGGCACGCAGAGGACAACGGGCAGAGAGGGGCTGACCCCTGAGCCTTCAGGGGGCTCCTCTAGCCCCATCACTGCCCCTCTCTGAGAGCTTTTCTCCTTGGCGGAGGTTGGAAGGTCCCCTGGTGGCTGGTTCATGCCCAGCCGTAATGCGGTGGTGTTCATGTGTTCGGTGCCCGCCCGTTTCCCTTTCCCCTCGCCCTGGCCCTGGAGTTCATATGTCAGCCTTGCAGCCCGCCTTCCTTCGCAGCTGAGGTTGGGGGTGAAGTCCTGGGTGGGCGAGTTTTCCGGTGAACTTGCGGGAAGAAGGTGCACTGACGTTAAGGTTTTCCACGGGGGACCAGGACTTCTGGTTTTAGCTGCATCTCTTAACCGGCCGTTTCAAGGGGGATGGGAGGGGCGTGCCACTTCCCGGATTGATGGCCTTTGCAGCTCGAGATGAGCCCGCCCTGTGGGTTAGGGTTTGGTGGGCAGCCCCACCTTGCCCACGTAGGTCCCTAGACCGGACTCAGTTACTGTTTGGGCTTCGGTGTCAGGCAGACCAGGAGCTGGATCCCACCTGCATCTCCGGAAAGGTGGGACCCTGGAAAGCCGCTGTCTGGTACGGGTTTCTTCAGCTGTGAGGTGTGGTGCGAGGCGTGGCTGTTGCTGCTGGTTCCAGCCTTTATCGAGAGACAGTTTGGAGGCTGAAATGAGTGGACAGGGGAAAAAGTCTTAAATCGAGCTGTGCCGAGAGCAGTTAGATACATGTTAATTTTCTTCTCAAGAACAAGTCCCTCCCCCTTTTATAATTTAAAAGGTCATTTTAAAAACTATTCTGAAATAATTTCATATTTACAGCAAGGTTGCGGAGAGGGTAGGTGGAGTGCCTCTGTACCCCTCCCTAGTTTCTCTGCAAACCTCCCTTTGATACCGTTGAGTTCTCCTGACAACTTTTCTATAATCTCTGTGAACTTTGATTAGATATGGCTTAAAGTGACAATTCAGCACTTTGCTAAGGCTGAAACATTTGCCTTGAATACCTGCATTCAGCCGTAGGTGTGGCATTTGGTCCCAGACCGTCCTTCCATTTTTACCTTGGTCCACGTCTGTGAGCACTTGGCCGCCTTTGATTTCCCCGCATCTTGACGCCTAAACAGTTTCCCCGTTTATGCGGTAATGAGCTGGGCGACTGAAGGGAGGATGAGGTCCGCAGTTGATGTTATCAGTATTTCAACCAGGTATTTTTATAGTCTCACGGCTACTTCTCATCTATAACAACTGAAAGCAAGGTAGAAGCACATGTATTTTCAACCCCAGATCCCAAAACATTTCTTATATTCAGAAATACAAAAGGAAATTTACTGGGCTTCCCAGTCAAAAGCTCACTAACTAGTTTTTATACATAGATTCTCTATAATTATCGTCACCATGCGAACAAACAGTAGTAGCAACTCGGATTTTTTACATACCTTTCTAGTTTAAGAAAACGATTTTCCAGACAACATCTCTTTTGGGTTCCTAACCTGAGAGAGAGACAGGAAGAGCTTTGCCTCTCCCTTATCATGTATCTACGTGAAGTAAGGGGGCCAAGGGGGGACCTGGTCGAGGTCCCAGCAAGTTAGAGCCCGGGTTCACCAGAGCACCCCGCACGCGGGGCTGAGCTCGCGGGCCCACGCGTACCCCCTCCCCCGCACTCCTGCAGTGGCGCCGCTTCGAAGACGCTGCTGGCCGGAGTCTACCCCGCTGATCACATTTGTGCTTTTAATATGCACAACAGCCTTTGATTCCTAAGTGCCAATATATCTCTTTTGTTTCAGCCAGATCCTTACCGCAGATCATGAGCTCAGCATCATTAGGCTTGATTTAACAGACTCACCATCCTGCCCTCCAGGGCGCCACGGGCGTTCACCGAGCGTCCAGCGGCCCTGGTACTGCAGCAGCTTCCGAGGCCACATCCTGTCTGTGACCTTTGTCTGCGACCTTTAGGGGCTACATACTGTGCTGGAGAGAAACCTCGACATTAGAGACACGTGTGACATCTTTTTTTCACAAGAGCCACTGAGATACCTGAACGAGATGGTGTGGTTTGAAAAAATGATAGATGGGCCAGGTTCTTGAGAAGCTAGCAGAAGGCCTTGTTTAAACATTTAGATCTAGTCAGAAACAGAAACGAGTGTCCTCAGGAAATTTTTTGCAAATGTGGTGGGGCCAGATACTTTCCGATACGTGGGTTCAGGAGCCCATGAGCTGGTGGCTGCGGTGACAGCTCTTCCCAGGCTGCTAAGTCTCACTGACCACTTGTGCCGAGTTTGGTTTTTTTTTTTTTTTTTTTTTTAAATCAATAACATAGACGAATCTACTAAGCCAAAGTCAAGTGTAAGAATTAAGTTACGTTTTAATCATTTGAAGTTCTAAGTCTCATTAAAGAATGATATATATTTTTTCTTTTTAGCTGGCAAAGCAGCCAGGTGTTTGCCTGGTTCTAGCTTGGCACCCGAGGAGTCTGGGGCAGCACCCTGGGGTGGGGGTGGAGGGCGGCCTCGGGGCTTCCTAGCCGCTCTCTCGGGGGGGGGGGGCTGGCCACCCCCTCCACAGCGGTTTTAGGTGTCTCTTAGTAAAAAGCTTTACTGGTGTTGGCTTGGTTGCCGCTTCATGTTCGATGCTTTTAGGAAAGGGTGGAACCAGTGGACTGTGGGTCTGGCGGGCCGAGAGGCTGGCTGCCCTGTGATCCGACGCCATCCCTGCATGTCCGCAGCATTCAAAACAGAGGTCTTCGCTTCACGTGCTGCACGTCGTGGGCGAGTTTTGTGTGATGGGAAGCTTACTGTCCCATCAGCGGATACCCCTGGGACCGACCCTGAGAACGTTAGACCAGAGGGGCCCTCGGCTTCCGCTGGCTACTGGGCTCGCCGTGGGTCCCTGCAGACATTGTGGTACGAGTCCCCTCGCCTTGAGTGTTTGGTGCCCGTCACTCTAGTCGCCTGTCAGAGCGAGATGCGTTGTGTTCATCTGTAGTTTACTGACTCTGACCGCAAAAGAGGTTAAGATTTTGCTTGTATAATTTACAATACTGACCAAAAACATCAAACCCGCACCCCGCGAATGATCCACTTATCCAGATGTTTATTCAACTTTACAGATTTCTGTCAGCCGTGGATGGGCTTTTTCTTTTTCCTTTCTGTGTTTTTTTTTTTTTTTTAAACCCAACAGCTAGATTCACATTGAAAAATCAAGCCGACTCCAGTCTTTACACGTCGACAGTGAAGACCTGTGCTCGGAGGCGCCTTGGGGCGGGCGTGGCTGAGGGGTCTGGAGGGCGGCGTGTCGGGGCCTGAGCCCGCCTTTTTAGTGCCTGCCCGTCCGTCCTGGACTGACGCAGTCATTTCGAGGACGTTTGGCGTTTTAAGTCCAGTTTTGAGAGCCAGCCATTTGCTGTGAAAACAAAGTTGCTGGGAAGTTTGTTTTAAAGATGCTGCCACCCTGTATTTCTGTGAAGCCAATACAATCCAATAAAAATAGCATGGAATAAAATTTAATTACACTGTACTGAATATTTCATGCGGAATTAAGGGGCAAGAGTTGCTTTTAAGAAGCCTTAGGTTTGGAAAGAATAAAGGCTTTGTAGGTTCTTTGGAAGATACTATAATTAAAAGATTTGCTCAAATGTATTTTTCCCTTTTTGAAGAGTTTAAAGAAATCCATCCCTGTCTTCCTAAATTGATTACCTCTTAAACGTCAGCCCCGTTTGGCAGTAAGTACGTGGAAGCTGCTACTATGCTGATTTGACGGCTTCTTTCTGTTAAATGTAAAATAGGTTTTTAATCTTCTGATTTAGCTGTCTAATAGGGAGTAAATGTTTGACTTGCTTTGGTTTCTGCCGAACCTGTATTTAAATTCGCACAAACAATTTGAATAAAGCGGAAACATCACTGGACTAGCTATTTGAGACATCTCGGGACGTGAGAATGCTAAGTGGAGTTCCCTTTTAAAAATAGAAGGGGCCGCGGCGTTTCCGTAATCACTGCTGACTAGCACAGCATCTTAAATGGTGGCAAACTCGGGGTAGGAACAAGTATCGTTTAAAAAAGCCTGGTACAGGGAAGCGGAGAACGCTCCGGGAGCAGCTGTTTGGGGCGGAGGGCCCGCGGCGCCGGGGGCCCGGGCGCAGGTGAGTGGCAGCTTCTCAGCGAGCTCGTCAGCTGTCCCTAAGGCCGGGGCTCGCCGCGCTTTCATCTTGAAGCATGATTCTAAGATCAGTTCCTAAATCCGCCTTTCAGTTTCGGAGGGGCTGCCGTGGTCTCTGTCTGCCGTGGTCTCTGTCTGCCGTTAAAAGGTGCCTGGTGAGGGTCGAAGTTCAGCGTCGGTGGAAAGAGCGTGGAAGGCCGTTTGTGAACGCGAGCAGGAGCGTTGACGGGACGTGCAAGCTCGGCAGTGTCTCAGGCCGGAGGCGCAGGCGACTCCCGGGCTCTGCCCTGCCCCCAGCCCACACGCGGCAGCGTCCGTGAGGGCCTCCATTCTCCTTCCGAGGTCTGTCCGCTTCGCTCCTCCCCAGCGCTCCCGAGCCCGGGCCACCCTCGGTGTCCTTGCCGTGGCATGGCAGGGCGAGCTATTAACAATGCGACGGGGATGAGGTCACTAGCTCGCCTGCTGCTGCTGGTGGCCGTCCGTTCCGAGTCGTCGCCGGCACGGTCTGGTCCCTGCGCGGCTCTCGGTGCCCCCGCTGGCCCGTGCCCCGGGCACAGCAGCCCTTCCCGGCCCCGCGCGCGCCTCTGCTCTGCGTGGGGCGCGGTCCTTCCTTCCCCGTCTTCGTTTGTTGACTGCTTCGTGCCACTCAGGTCCCACGTCAGACGTCTTCTCAGGGAGGCCCTCCCCGGCCACCCAGTCTAGCGTGGTCCCGTCACTCTCTCACGTGGCGGGTTTTTAATACAGTATTTGTTGTTACGTAGACGGTTTCTCTCCTCCTCGCCCCCCGCCTAGCTCTTCCAGGGTGGGGGCCTTGGCCGTCTCCTCCCCCCTGGCTGTGCTCCCCGCGGCTCTGTGCCCCGGAGCACCCAGATGTCACTGACAGAGTGAGTGTGGGAGAGGAACCTTGGAGACCGCCGTGTCCAAGGAGAGCGCTGACCTGGTGTGGCTGGGCAGCTGCAGGGACCGTCCCGAAGTCCTCGTCGTCCCCAGATGCTCTTTGGAACCGTTCAGGGGGCCGTAAACCTTGCCTTTTGGCATTGGCAGGTGACAGTTGGGGACCCACAGTTGAAGGCTGGACTCACGCAGGATCGGCCTGGGTCCCAAGGAGGCCACCAGCATGGTCCCCACGGGTCCCGCAGCGAGGTGAAGAGCTGACGTTCCCAGCGTTCTCGGCTCCCGGGGGGCCCCGCCCGCGGTGCCTCGTCCCGGGCTGGGCAGTGGGACCCGCATCGCCTCCCTGCGCCAAGGACTGAATTTGAACTTGCATCCAGCTGAGAACCAGACCCCATTTTCTGTGGGGTTTGTTTGTTTGTTTGTGTTTTTGTTTTTTGAGCTTGACAGAGATGCTTGCTGTGTTCAGTATTCACTCGGGCTGGGGAACAGATCTGCTAAGATATTGCTGTTTGCAGAAATCTGAGCCTTGGTGAGCAGCTCTTGGCTTCCTGGGTTTCCTCCTGGTGCCACGTCGGAACCTTGGAGGACCATGGCGAGGGTACCATTACCTGGCCAGGTGCTGAAGGAGCCGGAAGTACTTAATCAAACCGTCGCGTTCAGCTTCCTCTGGGAGGAGAAGAATCCCGTTTCCCACTTGGCACGTCTGAAATGCGTTATGCCGCTACGAGCTGTCCGTCTCAGATATGTTAGTCGGGGACCGGCTTGTGGAACTCGGAGGCCTGTCTGCTTAGCACAGCTCCCTGTGCAGCTCTCCATTCCTGTCGCTGCCTTCGTCAGGACGTTATTTTAGTGGTCGGGTTGTGTCAGTTTATTTAGAGTGAAACAGGCCTTTTTGGAACCGAGGCCTGGGCATAAAGCCCTGGGATGCAGGACGGGGTGGCTTTTGGTTGAGCATCAACTCATCAGACTAGTTTTAGGAGAACCTCTCCCTCGACGTGGGTGACCAGCGCCCCATGCCGCCCGAGCCAAGATGCCTTGACCGGCTGGCTCCCCACTTGCCTCACCGGAGAACGGGTTCGGGCTGGAGGGGACAAGCAGGGTGAGGGCAGGCAGAGTCGCGAGAGGGTCTGGCCTGTGCCAGGTGGAGCTGCGTCAAGGTGGGGTGGGTAAGTAGGGCTGGAAAGCGGGTTTCGGCCAGGTAACAAGCAGGTAACCAGGACGCTGGCTGGTGAGCCCGTGTGTCCCCGGGGCCCGCCGGTGGCAGGGAGAGTGTGGAGTGCGTGTCAGTCCGCCCTTTCTTCGTTACTGGGCGCGCAGTGAGCCCGCCTTTGTTGGACGCCGTTTTTCTCTGTGATAAACTGCGAGACCCCATCTGCCGCACACCCCTGGACTGTTTCGCTTTTCTGATTCAGCCCTTCGGTCGATCGCTTTTGAAGTTCACGCTCTGGCTCAGTCAGCCGAATGTTCTAGACGCGCTCGCACACAGGCTTCTCGTGGTCTGGCGCCCTGGCGGGTCTGAGGAACCTCGTTTCCACGCGCACTGCTGGAGGCGAGTGAGTGTGAGCCACGCTCCGCGTGCGTGGCGGCCGGTGCGGACTCGCGATCTCGGCCCTCGGACGGGCACGCTGGCCGCGTGTCACTGGCGTTGGGCGTCGGCCCAGGACAAGCGCCTGCCCCTCCTGTCCATCCTCCGCTCGCAGCCTTGAAAGAGCCGGCACGGCTTCCTGCCCACAGGCCGCTTGCTGTCCGCCCCCTCGTCCCAGGCACCGAGGAACCCCGTAACGCCCGAGTTGTCCCTGGGGTTGGCTCATGAAGTGCTCCTTAAAGTTGCGTGGGAAACTTAAATATGTGTTGAAATGTAGCGGGTCTGGATTCAGAGGAAACTGTTGTGTGTCCTGCACGCGATCCCCTCTGCAGCCCAGTTCCGCAGGCGCGGTGACCGGGCGTGACGCAGATTCTTGCGGGCAGACCGGGCCGCGCTCGCGGCCGCCGCCGGAGGGGGCCGGGGGCGGGGGGCAGTCGCCGGTGGGGCGGGGGGCTGTCATCGGTGGGTCGGCTTGCACCTTGCGCCCCAGGGTGACGCAGGCGGTTTCCCGCGGAGTTCGGGGCGGACTACGCTTCGCGGCCCAGCTCGCCTGCCCGGGAGGGGCCCCTCGTCACACAGAGCCCCCCAGGCGGGGACGTGGGCGGCGCGGAGCCCCTGGCCCGCTTCGTTTGCACCGTTGCCGTTGTCGCCGAGAAGCGGGTGCTCCAGACGCAGCCCCAGGCGCCCCGCCTTCGTCCCCTCCCGTGCCGCACGCCGCACCTGCTCTCGTGCGTGTCCGTGGGGAACCCGCCGGTCCCGGCGCCCGCGAGGTCATCCGTGCCAAGGGTGCCCCTCCGGGCCGGCGGAGGGCTGCCGCCTCCTGGAGGGGTGCCATGCTGCATCCCAGGTGCGCGCCGTGGGTGCCGGGTCACGATCGCTGCGGGGCGAGGGCGGAGAGGCGGGCTCCAGCCAGAGCCTGCCGGCTCGCAGCGCTTTCCTGATGGATGGAGCCTATTCTGGGAAGCAGCTTATTGTCTCACGTGAACAGGCTTTCCGAAATAAATGACTGCTTTCTTAATATTTTGAATCATTTTCTTCAGCGCATGCTTTGTAGCCGTGGTTTGAAAGCTTGCCAAATATATGCCTTGCGCAGCTCCCTGTGGGGCCGGATGTACAACCAGCCCGAGTGGTGTGATTTAAGGTCGAACATAATTGGGAACTCAGCTCTCACCTGCTTTGCATTTGATAGAGTGGCAGCGAGTGCCCCGGAGGTATTTCTCCGTTAAAAAATTATGTAGATGACGAAACGCACATAGTTTCACCGCCTCATGGTAAAGTCGTGTCTGAAACCACGGGGCAGAAACACCAGCGTGGTGAAGAGTCACTCGCCTTTGGCAGTGGAGGCGGCAGTTCACGTCACACGCACCCTGGCCGTTGATACCGTGGACGTGACTGAGGACCTCGGGCGCGTTAGGCGAGGTCGCGGCGTGGAGAAAGGTCCCACGGCGGCTGACGTCCATCCGGAGCCGGCCTCGGGCCAGCCCTTCGCCAGCTGGCGCGCTTCCGTGGCCACGTGCTTCCGGGATTGAGCCAAGGACGCGGCGCCCCGTCCCTGTTCAACAGGAGTCCCCAGTCCATGCAGTTCACACACGGCCGCGTGTTCGTTACTGCGGGATCGTCAGTTTCCTGTAATTGAGACCTTTTCACATCCGCCTGGCGCTGGTGGAAAAAAATGCTTTCGAGAGCCCCACCCCCTGGAGCTCTTTAAAAGACGAAATTGAGGGCTCTTTGAAAAGTCACATATGAAATTCAAAGTCTGTTTACCCAGGCCTGGGTAGTGTTATCAGAGGCTTAAGGTGAACCTGCGTGTTAGAGGCTGAGGGTACCCGAATCGCGCGCCTCAGTCCCCAGGACGCGGGCGATTTCCAGGCTGGCACTGGAGAAGAATAGCTAATCTGCCCGTTACCACGGCCAGCAGCGTTTCCCGGCCGTGGTCTCCTGTTGCCAGGCAGTGAAACCGTCTCCCATCACCCCTGTGAGAAGGTGAGTCTACCAAGGAAGGGAAATGAAACTCTGAGGTTGAAATTTTACCATCTCAACTCGTGCAATTACAATAAATTTTCTCCAAGTGTTTTTCTTCCTGAAATTTTGGACACTCTCTATTCCTTGAAAAGGTTGATTTTCTGTAGAATTTAACTCTAGAATTAACTCTAGAATTTAACCTTTACGTGTAAACAACACAAGTGTGAGTTTTTATATATATACCACCAGAAACAATAAGTGAATTTAACAAGGCTATAGGAAGCAAGTCAGTCGTATTTCTGTACGTTGGCCAACAGATGGATGAAAAAAATCAATACCATTTACAGTGCTTCAAAAACATTAAATACCTTACAATAAACCCAGGTGTATCCACGTCACACTTCTTTCTACGCTGAAAACTACAGCACATGTGGAGAAGAATGAGAGACCTGCGTGAATGGAGGGCTGTACCATGGATAGAGAGATTCAGTGTTGTTAATGTGTCTGTTTTCCCTAAACTCTATGAATTCAGTGCCATCCCAGTCAATATTTAGACGTGCCGATTGTAAAGTTTATATGGAAATGCAAAGGACTCAGGAAAACGAAATCAGTTTTGAAAAAGAACAAAGCCAGAAGATGACATTGTCTGGTTTTCAGGACTTCCGATAAAGCTGCAGTAATCAAGACTGTGATATCACAAAAGGACGGGCACACGGATCAATGGGACGGAGTAGAGTGTCCAGAAAGAGCCCCCTACATAGATCATCCATCGATTTTTGACAAAGGAGCAGAGGCGCGTCAATGGAGAAAGGACAGTCTTTTCAACAAATCCTTATCATGCGGTTGGATATCACATGCAACAGATATGAACCTCAACCCGTACCCCGTACTACCGTAAACAAAAATTAACTCAAAATGGATCCGACACCTAACTTTAGATTCGAAGACTATACAACTTCCAGAAGAAAACATAGGAGAAGGTTTTTGTGACCTTGGAATAAGCGAAGATTTCTTAGATACCAAAAGCATGATCTATAAGAGGAAAAAATATGGATTTCTGACTTCATTAAAATTTAAAATTTCTGTTCTTCCAAAGATACTGTTAAGACAATGAAAAGACAAGCCACAGACTGGGAGGAAACTTTTGCAAATCATGTGTCTAATAAAGGACTTGAAGTATCCAGAATATATGAAGCACTCTTAAAATTCAGTAACATGAAAACAACCCACTTTTAAAAAACAGACAAGAGCTTTGATTAGACACTGTAAGATATACAGATGACAGCCGAGCACATGAAAAATGTTCACTGTCATTAGTAATCAGGGAAATAAAGTAAAAAACACAGTGAGGTGCGAGCACACACCTCTCAGAATGTCTTCGGCACCACGTGGACCCTGACGACCGCAGCCCTCGCTCCGCACTGCGGGGGGCGCAGAGTGGTCGCAGCCGTTTGGGAAGGACGTTTGGGAAGGACGTTCGGCAGTTTCTTATAAATCTGCACTTAAAAAAAGTCTTAAATCTGTGCCACAGTATGTCCCAGCAACCCCACTCCTAGGTGCTCCCTCGAAGAACGGGAAGCATGTTCACGTGGCAGCTTGTGTGTGACTTTACAGCGGCTGCGTTCACGATTTCTGAAAGCTGAAAACCCAAATGTTGTTCGTCTGGTGAATGAATCGGCATCTTCATCGAGCTACTTACTTACTCAGCAAGGAAAAGAAACGCGCTGCCGTGACGTGGCCAAATCTCACCATGCACGGTGCCTAGTGAAGAGAGGCCGGACTCAAAGGCTCCCTCTGCCCGGCTCCACCGTACCATTCCAGGAAAGGTAGAATGGCATGGAGAGAGAGAGCAGTGCTTGCTGGGGTTAGAGGTGGACGCGAGCTGGCAGCAGAAGGGCACAAGGGAATTGGGGGGGGTGAAAATTCTCTGTTTTCATTGCAATCACACAGCTGTATTCGTCGGAATGTCTGGACCTGTGCACCGATGCACGTGGGAAGGCCCTCAGCATCTGAGCTCACCAGGGCAATACAAATCGAAACCGCGGCGGGATGCCATCTATCGGGATGGCTAAAATGGTGAGATGGTGGAGCAGCTGGTAGGTACATAAGTGGCGTAACCTCTTTGGAGACCAGTTTGGTCATTTTTATGAAATTAAACATCTACGATACGGTCCAGCAGATCCACTCTAAGTATTTACGTTAGAGAAATGAAAAGAAATGTTCACAGGAGGACTTGTACAAGAATGTTTATATAAAGCCCCCAAATTGGAAACAGCCCAAATATCCATCATCTGAAAAATGAGTAAGTGAATTATCGCAGTGGAGTGCTGCTGAGCAGTGAAAAGGAGTGAACCGCTGGTCAAACAGTGAGTGGATTTGGAAAACCAAGCGCAGCTGGCCATTGAACAGCGCAGGGCGTGGGGGTGCTGGCGCCCCGCACAGTCAAAAATCTGCTGTGACACTAGACTCCCTTAAAACTTAAGTTGTCCCTCTGAATCTGTGGGGCGTTGGTTCCAGGACCCCCTGTGCTCACCAGCATTCACGAATGCTCAAGTTTTTCTATTTAAAGTGGTGTGTAGATCAGTGCACACAGTCAGCCCCCCGCATCCGCGTACCCCCGACAGCGGATCCTGAACAGTGCCGGCACTGAAAGTAATGCACTCGTAAGTGGACGGGCTCAGTTCACACCTGTGCTGTTTGAGGGTCGGCTGCGCGTACGCCCTCGTGACCCCTGACCTATTCCTGGCTCCCCCCACCTCGTTCCTCCTTTTCCTCCGGCCAGCTCCTGCCCTGCAGGGTGAAACCTCATCTCCTGCCCGTGGCGGCGAAGCCCCGTCCGTGCAGCCAGCGCCTGTCCCTTTGGCTCCGGGGCGGGGGGGGGGGGGGGGCGGGGCACCCGTCGTTTTAGTTACCCGCGCCCTCCTCGGTGTTGTCCTCGTCCCCGGCGCGGTGGGTCGTCACGGGGCGCTTCGCACGCTGCTTTATTAGTGGTTCGTGACGGTCTGTTCACACGTCGGCGCCAGCACCTGCCTCTGTCGCCTGTGCGTCCCGGGGCTAGACGCAGGCCCTGGACGCGGACGGTGCTGGAGGGCGGGGCGGAGTGCGTGGTGGCTGCCGGGCGGCCGGCCCGGTGGAGCTGGCCCTGGGCTCCCTCGCGCTGGCCCTGCCCCTCCCACGCCGCCCGGGGCACGGAGCTGGGGCCGCTCGTTCCCGTCTGGCTGTCTCCGCTGGGGCCACGGGAGCCCTCCACGCCGCCCGCGGCCTCTGGCGGGCCGGGAAGGGCCGCTCTGTGACCTGGAAGCTGGGGCCGCCAGCTTCCGGAAGAGGGATTCCCTGTTTCATTTCACGTCGAGATGGTCCTGGTGATCTGATTCTCCCTGACTCGTCCTCTCTAGGGGGCTGGAAGCCCCAGGCCCGAGCAGGAGTGGGCTCTGTGCCAAATGCACGCACGTGGTGTCGGGCGCCGATTGCCAGTTAGAGGTGGCGAGAGGCTCATGGCGCAGCTGCTCCTCCCTCTGCACCCCTGGCCTTGAGTGAGGTGGCACGTGGAGCAGGAGCAGAGGCTCCATCCTGGGCCGGTCCTACCCCTGCCCCCCACCCCCATGGCCACAGAAAGCAGGGTGGTGGCTGGTGCTGCAGGCAGGGCCGGGGACGGGCCAGGGACCGCGGAGAGCGGCGGAGCTGGGCATCTTTAATTGATGCCTCTAATAATTACTGTTTAGGAACAGAAGGCAAAGCGAGATCGTTCCAGAGGCGGATCAGAGCGACACGGAGTTGGAAGTTGGCTCAGGAACCGCCTCCCCTCCCTGCTCGGTGGTGGTGATTTAAATATATTTTTTATTTAATTTTCCTTCCCCCTCATTTTTGAGTGTGGCAGTCTTTCCCTAAAGGGAGTGGGAGAGGGAGGTGCAATATGAATATTTTCATACAGTTATTATTTGCCTGGGGCCAGTGCAAGTTTCTTAAGTAAATCAAAACATGCATTTTGGCTAAGTTTCAAACCTCCCTGCCAGAGCCACAGCGGGCAGCTGAGCGGGGGCGGGCGGGGCCGCCGTGCCCGTGACGCAGCCTCGCTGCTGTCTGGCAGGGTCCCCCGGGCCTGAAGAGGACACGGAGGTCCGTCTTCATGACAGACGTCATTTTTTAGGCCCCAATATTTAAATATTTGTGACTCGTTGGTTCTAAGTGCTTTTCAGTTTGTTTGCTTTTTCAGAACCCGGCGTGTGGTTTCTGTTGTGCCCTTGAGCTGGGGAGACAGCAGGAGTCACGGGGCATCCGGGAGCCCGAGCGGCAGCACCGACCTTTGCTGTTGCCGAGTTCCAGACATCGGGGCCCTGGGCCGGGGGAGGGGACGCCGTCGCTGACCTCCTGGAGCTCCCGCTGTAAGGGGACAGGGCAGACTAAGTTGCAGCCTCAGCTGCTGGTCCCCCCCCCACCAGTCTCCATGTTTCTGGGAGGGGTGCAGGGATTTTAAAGGATAGGATGAAGTCGCTTCCGCTTAATTCAGGGGCTCCACATGGAGGCAGCTGGGGATCCCCCGGCTCCATCCAGACCGCTGCGATGTGACCTTCATGAGCCAGGGCACCTCAGGCTCGTGTGCCCCAGCCATACAGCGAGCTCGCACCTCCCCTGGGTGACAGTCCCTCCTCAGGGACATTGCAAACTGTGAGTCGAGCAGCAGGCACCAGGCCAGCCTGACAGGAGTTAAGGTGGCCATCCCTGGGGCCAGAGCCACCGCAGCCAGAGGTCGTGGACCCGACTTCCCAGAGAGAGCGCCCCTGGCCACCCAGCCCTTCTGCGTTTGCCCCCTCCCAGAGCCAGCGCGGTCCTTCTCGAACCTAGCTCAGATCCCGCCACACTTCCCGTAACATCCGGGTACTTCCCGTGACCTCAGGCTCAGGCAGTCTGCTCCCGGCTCCCGTCGCCCATGCCTGTGAACGTGCCGTTCTTCTGCCCGGGACCCTGGACAGCTCTTACCACGTCCCCTCTCCAGAGAGCACCCCCTCGCCCCTCTTTGAACTGCCCGTCCTGTGTCCTCTCCTCATTCGGGCATTATCTGCCTGCCCTGGAGGCCAGGCCACAGGAGGGAGGGCTTTGACTGTGGCCCTTGGCCTTCCAGGCCCGGGCCGGTGGGTCCCCAGCGTGCAGCCGGGGCGCCCGGCCATCTTCTGGGGTGAGCAGGCCGATGGCCAGGCTCCGTCGCACTTCAGCACCCAGCCCTCTCCCCACAGCTTATCCGTTTCTGTTTCCTGGCCCAGCGACACCGTCCACTGCTCCTGCAGGTGCCCGCTGCGAACGTTCAGGAAGGGCGTTTCAAGTAAAAGTTCAGGGTGCTTTTCCCAAGAAAAGGGTTTTGCGTCAG
Source organism: Rousettus aegyptiacus (assembly GCF_014176215.1). Lineage (NCBI taxonomy): Eukaryota > Metazoa > Chordata > Mammalia > Chiroptera > Pteropodidae > Rousettus > Rousettus aegyptiacus. Next base: position 3,448,679 of record NW_023416284.1, read on the forward strand.
TGAACGGGCAACTCGCTCACCTGATTCTTCTCCATAAATTTAGGCCTCTTAGGACACTGGCCCTGCTGCCTTTTCTGGGTTTGACACAGTCGCAGTTTGTGTTTGGGAACCATCGTCCGCGCTTTTTATTTTCCTGGTGCAGAGAGTTGGGAAGGTGGACGTAATTTAAACAATATACTTTGATTCGGCTTTGACAAACACTTCCCGTGAGGTGCTGGGGTGCAGCTGCGAGACCCGGCTCTGTGGGTGGCCGAGAATCCCCTGAGGCGCTCCTCGTTCACTGTGGAGCATCCTCCGCTGGGACAGCCTGGGCTGGGCTCCGGGCGCGTGTTTCTCAGCAGGAGCCGTTCCTGACAGGTCAGTGTGCTGCATTAATTTCGCCAGCTTCCGGCTGGCCTCCTCAGAATCACACGAGTATTGAGAAATCATTGTCGAAGCTCCTCGATCAATTTAAATTTTATTAAAAGGCATCGAATCAAAGAATAACTTAGCAAAGTCCAGTAGTCAGCACGAGCATCTTGGCTACGTCACGTTGTAATTCTTCATCCGGTGGAGGCAGGTGGGATGAGGCGGGCTGCGGGAGAAGCCCTGATTCGCGTGTGTGCTTTGGTCAGATGACTGTTAGGTGTCAGCCGGAGGGTCCTTGGGACCTGTGATGATGTAGATGGAGTATTTCTGAATTAATTCAAGATACACTCAAAAGGTCAGTTTTGCCTCTGCTCCAGCTGCAGCCTGGAAGAAAACTCAACAGGTGTGCCTTCTGGGCGACACCATGGCGGTTTCGTTCTCGGGAACGCCCTAAAATGACACAGACGGAAATGCTGCTGGCCCCCGGGGGCGGGTCGAGAACAGGTGTCATCTGGAAATTCCGTAGCTGGAGAGAGCTCATCCCAGCACTGCTGGGCCTCGGGACCCCGCCAGCAGGGGCCACAGTCCCCAGGTGAATGGGGTCTCCACTGGGAGGTGGGCCCTAGAGCAGACCTGGGGGCCGGCCGACACAGCCGAGGGGTGGCGCTGCACCTGCAGAGGTCCAGGTGTGTGGGAGAGGCGGGTCGAAGGCTCTAGGCGGTTTGGATCTGAGTGGAGCAGGTGGGTGGCTCATGCGAGGGAACCCACAACGGGCCACCTGCTGCCTTGGGCCGATCGCTCATCTCGTGTGACTCAAGTAAAATTGATCCGTGTGCTCAAAAAGGGTCTTGAAAACCACCCCTAAATGAGCTTTCCAGCTCTCGTCTTCCAGGCTCAGCTCTGAGAAAGGCTGGTGACCCCCAGTGTCCCCTGTGGCCTTAAGCGATGGAAGGGTTGGCTTCTGCTTCAGCGGCTCGCCCGAGGGCGGCCCCGTCACTGTGAGTCCTCGCGGAATCTGCAGGACCCCTGGCTCTCGCTCTGTCCGTGTCGAGCGGGTCACGCGGTCCAGCCGGAGCCCCTGCTGCAGCATCCGAAGGCAGGGTCACCCGTCGTCGGGCTGCTCGGTGCTCAGTGGCGCACTTTGTCCTCCTCCCGCTGGGTCATAATAAAGGTCCCAATCCAAATGATTTCACAGCCTCCACGGGCCGTCCCTCGGCGACCTCTGGGTGGGAAAGAGCTGTAATCTCACAACGCCAATACTGCGACTTCTTTCTTCCTTCTTGCTGAGTTTTCGTCTAGCATCTTTCTGCACGGGCAGTGTCACCTGGGTGACCCGAGGCTGGTGTGTGTCTCTGCTGAGCCAGGCCGGAGCCCGGCTTCACAGGGTCAACCCTCGGAAATGTCGAGGCTTGTGAGATAAAGCCAGCTAAAAACCCCCGTATATATATATATGTATACACACACGTGTGCGAGAAGCGCCGAGCTCGGCTCCTGAGGGCAGCGCGCCCGCACGGCCTGGTCAGGACCCGAGCTGCTGCGCCGCCGCCCTCCGCCTGCCCTGCGCCCCGCCGCTGTGGCGCGATTTGGGGAGGACGCACGTCCTCCGTCCCTCTTGTGCCTCCTGTGTTGGCAGAGCGCAGCGAACAGGGCCGGGGACCCGCGCCGGACGTTGAATGGGGGCCTAGTTAAAAGATGGAGCCGCGTTCCCCTGTCCCCTGGCCGGTCTCAGTCCCCGGCCGCTGAGTCCAAGGCGCTTCGGGCCCGTCCCTGGGCCGCCAGCCTTCAGTGCCACAGCCGTCTGCGGCGAGTGCTTGGTTTGCGGTCACTCAGCAGCGAGGGGGTTGCGGCGAGGCAGGGGCCTGGCGGGAGCCGCGGGTCCCCGTCGCCGGCCTCCGGGACGTCGTCCTGGGTTGCTGCCCACGCGCAGGAGCGGAGCAGGCGCTGGTCGGCGGCAGCTGCGTCACTTACGCCCCCTCCGCCATCCCCCGCGCCGGCCACGCCCGGCCGGCGGCCTCCGCTTTAAATTAACAGACCCAGTTGGAGGGAGTTGGGGAGGGCATCCCTGGAGGCCAGGCGCCCTCTGCTCCTTGACCGTGGACTGGACGAGGACTCGCTCAGGACCAGGCATGGCGGGCTGGCTCTGTAAGGCGGTCCTAGGAGGGAGTTTCGGGGCCCAGGAAGCCTTTGTCATTCCTTTCAACTCCCCACTTTCTTTGGGGTGAAGGGAGGAGGAGCTGAGAGAGCCTCCTGCTGGCTGGCACTTCTGTCCTTTCTCTAGTGAGCAAGTCCAGAAGCCACTACTGGGGAGGGAGTGGCCCCCTGCCTGAGGGCCGAGCAGCTCTAGAACCCCAAGCCCTCCCTCCAGGCCCCTCCCTTTACCTTGTCCCTGCCTCTGGCGACAAGGACAGGCAGCTGAGTCTGTGGCCAGAGCTGCCTGCCGAGGGCGGTTAAGGTCCCTGAGCTGTTTTCATCATCTGAAAAATGGGAACACCGAGACTGCCTCTGGGGTGCGTTGTGGAGTCCACGTTACTTCCTGCTTCTTCCCCGTCTGCTGCCCGCACGGCCCCTGCCCTGCGCTCAGCACTGCGCGCCTTCCCGGCTCACCTTCCCGGCTCACACCTGCGCCTGCTACATGTTTGTTGAGCAAACGAATGTGACAGTGATTTGCACAATGATAGCTAAGGACACCCCACCCCTCGTCTTCCTGCTCCCTCCCCGGCCCTTTCCTGTCCTTCACAGCAACTGAGGGGTGAGCAGCTTTGATGGCCCAGATTTTCGGATCCCCTAATTGGCAGGTGGCTCTGTGTGACAGGCCCGGCGTGGGGAGCAGCATGAGCCTGGCCCGAGAGGCGTGGCGGGCTCTGCCTCCCTCCCTCCTCCACTCAGCTGCCTGGCTCTGGACCCTGACGAGCCGGTTCCGAGCCGGTTCCGTGGGAGCCTCCCAGCCAGTCTCGCGCTCCTGAGCTCGGTGCCACGGGCAGCCATAGCCCTGGAGGTCAAGTCCTTTCCCACCAGCTGCTTCGGGATGCTCAGCAGGCCGGTGGGGGTGAGCAGCAGCAGGTCCATGTTTGTTTCTGAATGAGACGTTATTCCCAAGAAGTCACCCAGTGTGAAGACGTGCGCCGTGTTGCTAATGGACGCTAATGAAATATCGAAGTGCGTCCCTCTTCCCGTCGGCCTCCCGCAGGCCCTGCTATCCTCTTGGTTTTAGTCTGTCTTCACGTGAAGAGCCCCAGGGAACAGTTCTTGGTGCTTTTCTAAATAACCTTGGTGCTTCTGCCGTGTGGGGGGTCCGTGACTTACGCTGGTGGCCCTGTGCCTGGGTGATGGCCTCGCCCTCAGCAGGGTGCGGTACCTGGGGAGATAGCTTTGGGTGACCCTCCCGTCAACCTGTCCTCCAGGCCGATGCCTTCTCAGCTCCCTTACACCCACCTCTGCCTCCCCCTCAACAGGAGACTTGAGCCCAGTTTGTAGGGAACACGCTGTGACAGCTGCTCTGGACCGGGCCAGGCCCGCGGCCAGCTGCCCGGGTCACAGAATCCGCCCACCCAGTTGGGCAGCTGGGGAGGCGTCTGTTCCTGTGCTGGGGGAGGAAGCTTGGGCCCAGTGTGCATGTGGCTGGCCCGAAGGCACAGAGCCGTTAAGTCCCGGAGGCAGGATTTGAACTCAGCCCCCACACCGTGAACTCCAGTGCTCCGCTTGGACTGCCACAGACTTCACCTCGCTAGGTTGCCCGCTGTGCGCCATGACCTTGAGCGAGCTGCATTAGCCACGCTTCAGTTCCCTCTCTGGAAAGGGCCTAAGTGCCATCCTCCCTCCTCGTAACACTCCAGGGGACAAAGGCCGTGCGGAGAGGGTCAGGTTTCAGCGGCAGTCCCTGCCACAGGGCGCTAGATCGCTGCCATCATCGTCTTTGCCCTGGCCGCCCTGCGTGGCCCCCATCCCAGGCGTGGCTGCTCGGGGCGGGGGCGGGGGGGGCCGCCCCACTCCGCACTTCCTGTGAGTTCCGCACGGCCGGACGCGGGCTCCGTCAGGTCACTCAGTGTCTGCCCAGGAGCCTGTGGGGACCTCCTAGAGCCGCTTGCCTTCGGGGTTCCCTGTTCCTCCAGGCTCGTTGGGGTGGCCTCCCCAGCAGAGCATTGTCATGGCAAGGGAGACATTCTGCCCCTGGTGGCCAGCACCCTGCTTGACCCCCGGAGCTTTCGGCCAGGTCCTGGCCCCTGCCTAGGGTGCCTTGCTCCTCCCCCCAACCCCCCCGTTAACTCCCCCCGGCACAGACTCAGATCGGCCCCCACCAGGAGGCCCCCACCAGGGAGCCGATTCCTGCCTCGAACCTGCTCCCCTCTCACCGAGAGTTTTCAGGGTGCTTTGGGGAGGAGCGGGATCCCCTCCGACTGAGCTGTGCCGGGGTCTGGCTCCTCGACGGGGACCGGGCTGAGGATCGTGCAGACGGGGAGGTGGCGGCGAGGACCGGGGGTGGCTGGCAGGGCTGGCGTGGACTTGGGTTCGGAAGGCGCAGGAGGGCATTCGAGGGCACGGGGCGGGAGCCGCGAGGGCAGACGGACAGCCCTTCTGTCTGCAGCACCCGAGAGGGCCGAGAGGCCGCGCTGGGCGAGGGTCCCCGCTCACACGGCCTCACGGGGCCTTTGGGTGCTGTGCACAGCCACAGCCGGGGATTCCCGCGGGTCCTGCATGATGCCTCCCTCCCCCCGTTGGATGTAGGTCACAAAAAGGCAGGGCCCGACTCCGACTTTCTGTCGTATCTGGCGCTGGCACAGTGCCCGGTGCATCTAACGGTACCGCACAGCCCTGGAATGAACGCATGTGCACGTGAACTAGGGCGAAGCCAATTCTCTCCCTCCCCCCCCCCTCTCTCTCTCTTTCTCTCTCTCTCTCTCACACACACACACACACACACACACACACACAGCTGCAGCGTGCCCTGGCCAGTGGCCACCCATGGCCATTTCCTTTGGCCTCTGGCCAGCGGGCAGGCTGCATGGGACACTGTCTCCTCCTCAGGTCCCTGTCCCAGGCAGACTGCGGGGGAGGGTTGGGTCACAGGCCTTTCCTTCTTCGAGATGCAGCCAGCCTGCGCCCCGCTTGGGAGAGTTGGGGCCTTTGGTTCAGAGGTCTGAGGAAACGGGGAGCCCACGTCAGCCGGGCGGGTGTCGGGAGCCGCCGCCCCGGGCGCTGCTCTGCTGCCCCCTCTCCCTCCCCAGGACGCATTCTTGCCTCCATCCCACCAGCTCCTCAGTTTAACTTGCGAGCCTGCGGCGCACCAGGGAAGGCATACGGTGCCACATGAGGAGCACACGGCAGAATTCTCGTTCTGTGCGACTCAGGCGGCCTGTAGCCAGAGCTGCTGCGGACCGAGGCCGGCAGGCTGCCGCCCCGCCTGGCCTCCTGGGCTGGGTCCGGGTGCCTGTTGGCCTTGGGCTTAACGAAGCCTTCTGACTGATTTTTCAATTCATTATTTGTTGAAGAAAGAAAAGCTGCTTTAATGGAAGCTTTGAAAATCCAGGAGCTTTGGGTTCCTCTACTTCATCAGGCAAAGTGGATTCATTTAAGTAGTTTTATTTAAAAAAAAAAGAAAGTACATATTTATGAAGGTTTCAAAAATTAGATTTTCCACTTCTTTCACTCCAGGAACCTAAAAGCCAAACTTGGAAAATATTTTTTGTAGTGGGCTATGTGTATTCACTGAGCCAAGAAGTACAGCCGCTTTATAAGGGCTCAGCATTCCTGCATTTCATAATTTCTCTGCCCTGTGCTCTTGGGTTCTCTTCCGACCTGGCCTCCTGGCTTGGTGGGAGGAGGGTGGTCAGTTCAGGCTGCAGTTTGTACATTTTCACGGATAGGATAAGAGCTGTCAGGTGGGAAGAGTTTTGGAAGATCCAGGTAAACTGCTTTTCAGGATGTGGGGGCTCAGTGCAGAAGCAGTTTAAAAGGAGAGGCTTGTGGAGGGCAGGGCCTGCCTGACTCCTGGGGGCAGAAGGAGGTGACGAGGACCAGGACCGACATGGTGAATTGCGTGAGAAGCAGCAGCTGCCTCCGGCCCCAGCCGTGTGGCTACTTGGCGTAGTCAAGCTGTGTGTCTGGGGAGGAAGGTGGCGCCAGTGATGCTCACTGTCACCGTCACCGAGGGACCAGGCCTGTCTCAGGCTGGGTGGTGGCCCCAGGGACCTCTCCCAGGCCCTCCACCTTCCAGGCAAGAGTGCGGTCCCAGCTTCAGGCCTCCCCCAGGCTCTGGCCGGCCCTGACCGCCACCTCGGGGCTGTGCAATTGGAGTCTCTGGATGAGCTGGGTGGTTCTGGGGGGTCCCTCACCCTGGGCGTGGGCACCGGAGCCCAGAGTCTCCAGGACACCCCTGTGAACGCCCTTCCTGCCTTCTCGTCCCAGGCCCGGCTGCCTCAGAGGCGGCCACGCCACCTGGGAAGGGGTGAAGGGAGCCGGGGCGCGGCGTCTTTCTGTCCCTCCTCTGCCTCCTCCTCCTGCCCGGGAGGGAATCCCCGGAACAGCACGGCTCTCTGGGTCTCCCCCTGGCCGGCCTGCATCCGGCTCCCCCACTTGTCAGCACACAGCCCGGGCCTCGCCCAGGCATCACAGAGCAGAAAGCTCATCCGTTTTCCAAGAAAGGACGCTGAGAGAGACGGCCAAATTGAGTTAGGAGTGCCAGGAATCCAGGCCCAGGGCGGCCGCCGAGTTCCTGTAAGGCCCGCCCCGCCCGCAGCAGCTGCTGCCACGCGGGGACCAGGCGGCTCCCCCGCGGCGCCCGCCGCGGCTGCACACTTCACCTCGGCCCTCGCTCCTCCTTCAGACTCAGCCTTCGCCTGGTGAGCGAGGCCCCTGAATTTCCAGGCACTCCAGGCTTTTAGAGGAGATTTTTTTCTTCCTCCCATTTTCTCCGTAAACAAGTTCTGAACACCTGCTCTGTTCGAGACCTGGGGCGGGCTCCCCAGGGGACCAGGGACGAGCTCGGCCCACTTTCCAGGGGCGCGGGGAGAACCCCATTGCGCAGGTGCAGATCCCTTAGCTCCTCGGTGCAGCACTGAACACCAAGTGACGATGCTCACTGCGCCGCCGTGACGACCTGGACGAACCCGGTGGGGCGGGGGGCGGTGTGTCAGGAGGTAGGAAGGCGGCATCGCAGGCCACCGCCGAGGCCTGCGGCAAAGGCCGTGCGGTCCGGGTGGGCACACGGGGTAGAGCAAGTGACATTGAGGCTGAGCCTTGCAGGATGAGCGGGAGTTAGCCAGGGGAAGGGAACGGGCAGAGGACCATGGTTCCAGGCAGGGGACTTGCCGTTTGGAGGTGCGGCATCCACAAAGAGCACCGTGTGGCCAAGAACCTGCGCGGAGACCGGAAGCGCGCGGGGTGCGGAGCGAGGGCGAGGTCGGCCGGCGTGGCGCAGGCGTCGGCCGGGGCCCTGGCAACGGCCCAGGCAGCCTGGCGCGGAGCTAGTGCAGCAGGCTTAGGAGGCACCGGAGGGCCCGGGGCGGTGACGTCCCTGTGGCTCGGAGGAGAAGGCCGGTGGCAAGACCGTGTGAGGAGACCGTTTAGAGACTGTGAACTTGCTGCAGTAATCCGGGAGACGACGGGCCAGAGCGTGGCAGCGGAGCCGGAGAGAGGCGACGGGCTCAGGAGGGGAGGGAAAGGGACCTACGGGACGTGGACATCATGGACATCAGTGGGATGTGGAGGGCGAGGCCCGGAGGGGCCGAGGACAGCCCCACGCGCCCTGCGCGGGCGGTGGCCGGTGGAGACGGCCTTCGCTGGGACGCGGGGCCCGGGGAGCGCAGCGTCCACTGCAGTGGGACGGAGGCCCCCTGGAGACACCCACGTGCAGTGGGACCCACGAGCCGAGAACTCAGACTCGGGGGCGCGGGACGTGCAGGGGTGGGACTGGGCAGACAGCACCCAGCAGAGCGGAGCGCGGCGGGAGCCCGGGAGCCCGCAGAGGCCCGGCTGCCGAGGGGCCAGGCAGGACCACCATGCGGCGGCTTTGAGGGCCGCGTCACGGGGGACATTCGACGCCCTCACTGGTGCAGAACCGTGGCCTCACCTCAGCCGGCGGGGGCTGCGGGCACTCGGGGTGCACGGCCCGGTCACTAGACCAGCATGCCTGGGACAGCGGGACAGGGATGGAGGCGCCTGGTCAGCCCGGGGCCGGGGCTGGGCGGCGACGGGTCAGCCCCAGCACCCCTCGGGCCCTCGGGCCTGGCTCTCTCTGACCGCCCGCCGTGGCATCCAGCGGCGGGGCCTTCCCAGCTCCCGTTTGCAAAGAATTCCGCGGTTAAACTTAAACGAGCACCTGTCAGCCGCGCCGTGGACGAGACGCAACACGCCGGCGTGAGGCGGGTCCTTTCGCCCAGTCCTGAGCCTCCTGCTTCTGAGAGGATTGAAGAATAATATTTTCTTAATCTAAAAGAACTTTACCTTTATGCTTGACTGAAGCACAGGCCCCGTTTGTCCCAGGAGCCAATGGGAAGCCGGGGTTCGGGTAATCTATGCAAAGGCCCCTCAGCTGCCCTGCATCCATCATCCCAAGTGACAGAATTTACATCATTAATCATTGGCGGTAATAGAAAAGTCATTGGAATAGAATGTTGTCACAGGATAAATGTCTCCCGATTGCATGTAAATGTCTCGGCTTTACTGCACGGTTTGTGCTCCAGAAATACCGTGGCTCTAGCGCAGTGTTTCTCTGGCGCTGAGGCTCCGTCACCACCAGCCCATCCGGCCTCCGCCTCCCCCGAGGAGGCCCGGGCTTGCCCTCCGGCCCAGGGCTGTCGCCCACCCTCGCCTCTGCCCACACCGGTGTGGGCAGGGGAGCAGGGCTGACGACGCCCTGAGGGTGACGGAACGCTTGTTTCCAGCAATCCTTTGTGTCACCCAGATCGTCTGCCATCCCGTGGCTGGAGGGATTTGCACCCTCCCCTCTCCGTGACCCGGAGGAGGAAAGGAGGGGACCTCGGCCCAGCCTCGCTGGCAGCCACAATGGCCTCAACTCCAAATGCGGAGGCTGCAAAGTGACCGCGGCCGCAGAGGCCAGGTGACACTCGGCCAGCCGGAAGCTGAGAGCGAAACGTGTAAGGCCGCTTGACCGTTTTGGAAATGAAGTCCACAGCGTTTTTTTGGGCTGGCATCTTTGTGTCCCATGACCTGAAAACACTCTGTTTTTAGAAAGTGCAGATCTGCTCACACCTTTTTCCGGAGGTTTGTGTCTCCCTGGCCCGACGCCGCCGGAGGAGGCCGCGGCCTGGGAAGGCCGGCTGTGCTGGGGTGCGAAGGACTTCGTTCCTGTGGAGCCTCAAGCTCTCTCTTTCCACACAGCGGTGTTGGAGCCCTGCGGGCCCAGCAGGAGCCCTGGGCCCCAGAGGCCGAGGCAGGAGGCCGCTGCCTTCGCTGGAAGGTTCGCAGGGCCTGTTAAGTTGAGGGCGGACTCCGCAGGACCTCAAGCTGTGTTAAACCCCAGCCAGGCGTCTGAGCCTATGATCCAGGCTTTGCAGAGTTTGGCGGGAGAAGAGGCAGCTAAGCCCCCCACCTTCCTCAGGGAAGTTCACAGGTCATCGCCTGGTGGATGTGGGGGTGAGCCGAGCCCGTCTGAGCAGGCCGTTCCCCAGCCTGGGTGTCACGGGCGGGACGGATTTTAAAAACTTTTATGTCAACCCAATGAGGCCATTAAAAGCCAATCACCAGCTGCTGGGTTGTTATTTCATAAATGGAAAAATATTTTAACACCAACAATAGAAGAGGGACATAATTTCAAGGTAAAGAACGTTGCTTCAAATGGAGTAAGTGTAGCTTTACGGAGAATTCGTTCCATGGTTCTTGCTTTTGTTCTTCTCTTCTTTTAAACGTCTGGCAAAGATCTGCTCCTGGTCCCCAGTACCCTTGTTTCAGCTGAGCGAAAGGGGGGGGTGTCCGGCCAGGGCCCCACAGCCAGGGAGGACTGTGTGGCGTTCCTGCTATCTCTGGCTCCTTGACCAATCACAGACTTAGCAGAATCACTTATTGCCACCTCTCCTGGTTCTGGGGACTGGCCGGGCTTGGGGTCTCCGTGCCAGCACCGTCGGAGGGCTGCCGGGCCGCTCAGCCCACATCTGGGATGATGCCAACTAACCGCTGGGGGCCGAGCTGGGGCCCTAGACCTCCCTCCTCCCTCCATGTGGTCTCCATGGTGATTTATGTGGCCCCAGAGATGTGTGCATGGAGGACAAGGCGGACGGAAGCTGTGGCACAATGTCACGGTTTTTTTTTTTTATGCCTGCAGCACCTGGTCTTCCTGGGTGGCCTCCCATCCAAGTACTACCCAGGCCGGACCCTGCTTAGCTTCCGAGATCAGACGGGATCGGGCGTGTTCAGGGTGGCTTGGCCATAGACAATGTCATTTTCAAGGGGAGGGGACAGACTCCTTCCGGATAGGAGGACGCTGACGGGTTTGCGACGTGCTTTAAGACTACCACCTGGCCCCCGAGCTCCCTGGGGGGGCCGACTTTGATCTGGGGGCTGGTGTCTTGGACACCTGCCCCCGTGGGCTCCAGGAAGGAGTCCGGCGGAGGTTGCTGGAGGTGGCTCTCCAGTGAAGTCCCTGCTTGCATTTCTGTGAAGTAATAAATTTCACGGATAAGGTAGATTCCATCAAATAAGTATCAATTAAGCTCTTTTATGATCATAACTGAGATGATGAATTAAAGTCAATTTGGAGGGAAAAAAAAAAACCGGTAGAAGAACAGAGACTTCGGGAACGCAGCCCACGCTCACAGAGTCCCCCGCTCCCTGCCCCAGTCGACAGGAAGGCAGCCTTCAGTGCCTGCTGTGTGCGAGGCTCTGGGCCGGCCTCACGGTATGCAGAGGTGGGGGTACAAACTTGTGCTCCTGAATATCCATGAGAGATTTGGGGTGGCCCTGTGTCATCCCCAGACTGGGAAGGGGCGAGGGCCAACCCTGTAAGTCCCTCTGCTTAGTGTGGGCTAGCGGGCTGGGTGGGTTTTGTTTCTCGGGAACAAGGTGCCTCTGTTTAAGGAGCTTGATGTAAGAACCCCGGGCAGGTGAGGACTAACAGGACATCTCACCGCAACGTGGCCAGGCCCTCGCCGGTCTCCGTCCCCAGGCGCGGCCCGTTCAGGGTCCGATGTGTGGAGTGGAGGTGGGTTCAAGGGGCAGGGAGATATGTCTCTCACACCTGGGAAGGGTCTCGCCTGCAAGGGGCGGCCACACGAGTTGCTCTCCGTGGCGATGAGCTGGCCAGCTGGGCAGGAAGGTGGGTGGGAGAACCTGGCGGCCACTGGTTTCTAGTTACCGGAGACCAGGTCCCGCGCCCTCCCCGCCTTGGGGCGACCCAGGCCTCCAGCAACCAGCCGCCTTCTCTCCGCCCCCTCCCGGCTTCTGCAGAACGCCTCCTGAGCTCCCTCACCCCTCCCCCTCTGCCTTGTCTGCTCAGCCGGTCGCCCTCTGGGTGGCAGACACCCCAGAGAGTTCGATGCTTTGAAATGCCTGAGGGGAACCTTCTGGTTCTCTCAGGGTGACAGGGCCCGTCCCCAGGGGGTCCTCCAGAGCCGGCCCTACCCCGGCACCCGCCCCCTCCTCTGTGTTTCTGTGATTCCTTGGAACAACAGAGCATGGCAGGCTCCACGCGTCTGCCCCGCCCATAGCCCCTTCTGAAAACAGGCCAGGGAGGCAGGTTGGGGGCAGGGTTGGGGGCAGCATCGGGGGTGGGGAGATGGGAGGGACGTGTCCCAGGCCCCGAGGAAGTCAGCCTGACACTGGCCTGCCAGGGGCACCTGCTCATGCATGGCGACAGGGTGACAGGCACACTTCTCGGTGTTGGGGACAGACATTCTTATGCATGGGACTGCCCAGAGGTCACATTCTGTATCTCAGAATCAGAGAGAGCTGCTGGGTTTGGGGATGATTGTTTATGCCACAGCTCTTGGCAGAAGGAGGAACAAACAGTTCCCCAAGGCATAGGGCCCATGGGACACGAGGACCCTCTGTCGGGCAGGCTGGTTTGCAGCCTCCCAACAAGGAGCAGCCGGTATGTCCAGTGACAAGGAAATGGAAGGTCACTTAGAGTCTGTAACAGCCCAGCCGGGCCTGGCCGCGCAGTCGCTGAGCCGTTCATGTGAGTGTCAGTCCTGTGTGCCCGGCACCGTTCCAGGACCTGGGTGTAGACAGTGAGCCCAAAGGGAAAAGCACCTGCTCCCGGACCTCTGCGTCTGGCTGGGGAGACAGGCGGTAGGGAAGAGCCAGCTGCGGGGCCGGGCCGGGGCGGCAGCTGCAGGGCCAGGAGACGTGCAGCGGAGGGAGGGCCACCCCGCCCCTTCCCGAGGTGGGCTGCGGGGCTCCGCAGGGCGCACCTGCTGGCCACTGGGCCCCTGAAGTGCGGGGAGGAAGCGGGGCACCCCTGCCCGGCCCCTGCTCCTCCCTCCCCTCCCGGGTGCCGGGGCCGCTGCTCTGCCCCGGCCGCCTGGGAGGAAGTGTGTATATTTAGACTCTTCTGTACTTTCCGTGGTAACAGCCGCTTTATTCCTGGTGAAGAATGAGGAAAATGGGTCAGCCGTATTTACTAAGACGCGCATTCCAGCTCCTTTTCCGAGGCTATTTATAAACTTCAAAAAGCGCGAGCTGCGTTTTCACATCTTGGCAGCCGGAGCGCCTGCGAGCCCCTTCGCGTGACCGCACAGGGGGCCGCGCGGCCAGCCGACCGGGCCGGCAAGTAGGGCAGGCGGAGTCCGCGGACGGCGATTCTGGGGACTGCGCCTGAGTTTGCCTCCGGCGCCGACTCCTGGCTTTTTCCTCATGTGCCAAGTCCTGCTTTCCTGGGCCTGGCGAGGGGGCTTTGCCGCGGGTACAGGTGCAAGGGATGCGGGGACCCGCCCGGAGCCGGGGGACCCGGGGACCTGGGGGGCACCTGCTCCTTCCCGCCCTGGGGGGCGGGGCCTCTAGTCCTGCGGCTCGGCCAGGGCTCTCTGTCTCCGCCAGGGCTCTCTGTCTCCGCCACCCCTCCGACCCCGTGCCTTGTCCGTGTGTCGTGGGGTCGCGCTCACATCGCACCCGATGCGCAGAGCAGTTGTAGCTCCTCCCTCTCTAAGTGGCCCCACCTTGCTTTCAAGAGAGGGGCCGGGGTCCCAGGTGTCTAGGCCTGCGAGTTCAATCACGGGCTCCCAGCAGCCCTGGGAGGCAGCCCCCTCTCCGCTTGGCTGTTTTGGGTGCATGTTCAGTCTTTCTGAGCAGCCCTGCCCTGCTCCCCTGTGCACCTGGGGGATGAGGGTGTGCCCCTGTGGCCAGGGGATCGCTGAGGGATGGGGTTCCTGTGCTCGGTGACGCCTGGGACCATCCAGCTCGGGAGCCACCAGCCCATCTAGACTAGGGCCGGGATGAGCCCCGCCCACCAATACCTTCTCGATGTCCAAGGCCCCCTCCAAGGAGGGCTCTGCATCCTGACGATCAGAGCTCTCAGCCTCGGGGCCCCTCTGCCGATGAGGTGGATGCATCCTCCAGGGGGCACCGTGTGTGGGTGTGGGGGGCACTAAGAGCCAGGCCGTGGGTGGCCCCTCCCCTCACCAGCCAACCACCTGGGGGCGGTGCCTCCTGTGGCCGTCAGTTGATAACACAAGTACTAACGATGACAGTGACAACCGCCATCACCTCAAGCGGCTTCCTCTGTGCCAAGCGCGTCTGAGCCCCGCTCACGACTGCGTCGGGCTCATCTTCCAGGCAAAGCGGGTCGTTGCGGGGTGAATGAGTTGTTCCAAGGCGGTTGCTCAGGAGAGTGCCTGGCGGTCCTGGGCATGAGCGCCACACGGGGTGGTACCCACGGTCATTCCCCATTATCTCCCATCTGCCTGCTCCGTGGTAAGGGGCCTTGGGCCAAGCTCCCCCCCAGAGAAGTTCCCAAACTTCCTTGTTCTTGGAACCCCGAGGGTCTCGGCGGTTTTTTTTCATGACATTTTTAGGCTCAAAGAAATACCTAATAGTTCTGTTTATTATGTAGTTAGATCCAAACACCTTAATAAATATTTGAGTCCTAACAGCCTAATAGCTGCCTGAAAATATAACACATAATTTTTTATTTCATTCTTAAATTGCCGAATTACTTACTAATGGGATATGCGTGCCCGTCGGGCGCTGGGCAGCTTTTCCAGTCTGGGAGTCAGACTGGGCATCCAAACTGAGTTTGCGGGGCGCTTGCTTTTCATCTCAGGACCCACCGCAGACCCAGCTTCGCGAGGACGTGCTGTCCTCGGAAGGGCTGTGGGCCGCTCTCCCGGTGCAGCTGTGAACGCCGCCAAGCCAGAGTTCTCGCTGTGCCTGCCGGACGTTCGGTGCGGCTCGTTTCCCTCTGCGAGGTGAATGCCCTGCAGGCCTCATGCCCGGGTTGTCTAGGCGCACAGTTTGGGAACCACGTGGCTTGCGGCTTTCCCCTCGCGACACGTTTCCAGACCCCTGCAGCCCTCTGTGCGGGGTGGTTCGGGACAGATGACGAGGATCCCGCACCCCGCCTTCTTCCCTCCTCCCCCCTCCAGTCTCCGGGGACAGGAAGGGGTGGGCTCGGCACGCCTCCTCCCTCGGCTTCCTGTTCTGCCCGGGGCTGAGTCTCCTGGTCCAGCTGTCAGGGTGTGGACGGCATCTTCGCCACACTCGGGGAGAGCCCGGTGATCCGAATCCGCCAGGATGCGGATGCAGAAAACCCCCCTCGTGGCAGCACGCCTTCCAGAACGTCACGCGGCTGGCACCGACGTGCACCACGCTCGCCGTTCCGGGCTGGGAAGCCCCTTCGTTGCTTCGGTGGGGGGGCTGTCCGCCGGAAGTACTGGACCCCGTTGCTTCCGGGGGCGGGGAGCTCCCCAGACCACCAGACCCATGGGACGGGGAGTCAGGACGGGTGTTTAAAATGCTGTGCCCACTACGCGGGAGAGGGGACCGGGTGTCCTGCACCTCCTTCCGCGCCCCCTGTTCAGCAGGTGCGGGTGGTTGCGGGTGCAGGCCGAGGGTTCCGGGGCAGGCGGGGCTGCACGTCATCAAACAGGTGTGCCCGCTGGGGCCTTCGCTTCTGCTGCTGGCTCCCCCCCAGAGCCTCTTCACCTCCGCTCCCATCGCCCGCCCCATCGTAACCTCCGTCTCCCCTGGGGAGCGGCCACTGCGCCCGCCCCCGCCTGCCCACGGCCTCGCCCGCTCACCCGCGCCTCGGCACCTTTGCGTTTGCCCGTCCGCCTGAGCCGCCCCCGCAGCTGGCCTCGCTCGCTTTCCAGGTCTCACCGGACACGCCGCCCTTCAGAGAGGCCGGCCCCGAGCGCCCCGTCTAACGAGAGGGCCCCCCGCTCCCCGCCGGCGCCTCGCGGCCCTTCACGCCTGAGCTTCGCCCTGGCAGAGCCTCGGCCGTGCCCCGCAGCGTCGTCCGCTGCCTCCGGGCGCGAGCGGCCTCACGGGGCGCCGCGGCTGTTACAGATCAAGTGGACGCGACTCGCGGAGTCACCAGCTCTTAATTTTGCCGGCCAAGAGTCGGAAAAATTCCAGCCACCACGGATCATCAGCGTTTCGTGAAAGAAAAGCTGGAGGACGTCATCCCGAGATGAAGGGCCGTTCTTCACGCGGAGCGAATTGAGCTCAGCCGGAAGGCGCTGCGTCGTTCCTTTCCGCATCTGCGGCAGACGGCTGCGGACCCTCACGAGGCGGCGCGAGTCCTTCGGTGGGTGCTTGGGAGGTGCCCGTCGCCCCGCCCCGTGGAGCTCGGTGACCGCCCGATGCCACCCTGTGTCATTCCCATGCTGCCGTTTGTCCCCTGCGCTGAGCCTGGCGGGGAACCGCGGCTTAGACCTACGCGGCCTTCGCGCACGCTCTTCTCTGCCTCGAAGGCCCCCGTGGGTCCCTGGACACTTCACGTCTGGCTGGGCGCCCCGTCCTGAAGCTTCCCAGGACCAGGCTCGCCTCGCCCGCGACTTTGCCATCATCCGTCCGCACAGCAGGCCCCGGGCGGGGGACGGTGGGCGGTCTGTGGGGCAGGACCCAGGCCTCCCTGGGCGGTGGCGTGGGCAGCACGCCGTGGTCCTCACTCTGCGCTCACACTGCTCAGCCCCCTGAAGGACGCAGTTCCCGCTGCCTGTGGCCATCCACGAGCACGTGACGGTGACCAGCCTCGGGCCACGGCTCAGGGGTACATGACATGGAGTTCTCTCCCTTTCGATGACTACTTTAATTTCTGTTTCAGCCTTTCATTCCACCAGGCCCCAGAAACAATTGCACTTAATTCTGGGGTTCCCCAGTCAACTCAGAGACCCCCTGACCTGGGAGTGAGGGGCGGGTGGGGGAGACGGTCCAGGCCCTTAGTTACTGCTAGTTCCTCAGCTCCCTGATTGTCACCCTTCACGGGTCACTGCTGTGCCCCGTGGCCCCCATGCGAGGCCTCTCCAGGGCCAGGTCCTTCTCAGCTGCTTCTGCACCCCTCTTGGGGGTGAGGGGCACCCGTTTCTGTGCTCTGGGGCTCAGGGCGAATGCTGTCGCTCCACTTGGGGAATGAGGCCCAGCCCCCCTCGGGAGTGCGGGCCCCTCACGTCGCCCGTCACCAGGGTGGGGAGGACGGGGACCCACAGGGCTTTGGTCCTTCTGCCCCTGTCCCCGTATCAGCCCTCGTGCGGGGTGGGGATGCCCCGGTCTGGTTAGAATTCACGGCCACAGCGATGGGGTGAAGAGGGACCGCTGCTCACACCTGCGACGTGCTGACCTGCTGCCGGTGTGAGGGCCTGACCTGGCCGTTTTGGGGGAGACTGTAGGGCGTCTGAGGAAGGGGCGAGGGTGCGGACTGAGCACCCAGGGGAGCTCGCTCTAAGTGTGCGGGGGGCGGGGGGCAGCACACACGGGGGCTGCGTGGCGCCCTAGCTCACTTGTCCCTTCGTGTCTTTGTACTTACTTAAAGCTTTCGGTTCAGAAGCGCTGAGCGAGGGGCGGGGGGTACAGGAGGGCACGCGGAGTCGGCCTCCGTCTCGCAGCCGGGGACCGCGGCACGTCTCTCCAGCTCGCTCGGCCGTCAGTGCGGGGTCGTTAGCGCCTTGTGGGAGTGCGCGCTTCCCGAGGGCCATGGGGTGCCAGGCGCCCCTCCGCGAGCACACGCACGCGGATCTGTTAAGCCGCGACAGCTCTGTGCGGTGGATCCTACCGTGCCCTGTTCACAGGCGAGGACATCGAGGCACAAAGCGTTCACGTAATGTGCCTAAGGTCAGCGCCGCGCGCCTGAGCGGGTGGGGTGTGTGCACACATGTGTGCGTGTGTGTGTGCGTGTGTGTGTGTGCATGTGGGTGTGTGCGCGTGTGTGTGTACGTGTGTGCGTGTGCGCGTGTGTGCGCGCGTGTGTGCGTGTGCATTTTGACGGCTGAGACAGAGCCGTGAGCACACGCACCAGGCATGGTTCTTGACCTAATTCCTTTCGGGAGAACAACCACATCTTTCTGTCTGTGTCCTCGGGGCTCGGAACATGGCTCTCCTGCATGAACGAGTGAGAGGGGATGTTGTTATTTTTTTACACCCACAGCGCCTGGTCTTCCCGGGCGGTCTCCCATCCAAGGACTAACCAGGCCCGGCCCTGCTTAGCTTGCGAGGTCAGCCGGGATCGGGCGTGTTCCGAGCAGCGATGCCCTAGAGGATGTTTTGAACCCTAACGCGAGCTCTTCTACCACTAGGGGCCAATCGCTGTTTCCCCTGTTGATTTGCTTTGTCGTCTTTCCTGGCCCAGCCCCGAGCCTCTGCACATAGCTTCGGGGTGTCCTAGCCTTTTTCTAAAAACAGCCTCTCGAGGCATCGTTGACACATGATAAACTGCACATATTTAAAATGTACGACCCGATGGGTTTGCGCACCACCATCACCAAACCAAGAGAACGGACGTGCGCAGCCCCCAGAAGTGTCTTCGAGCCCCTGGCTCCGGGGCCTCCCCGCCTCCCCTCCCAGGAGACTCCTGTCTGGTTTCTGTCACTGCCGTTAGTTTGCGTTTTCTGGAGGTTTATATAAATGGAACGATACAGCCTGTACACTCACTCACGCGCGCGCGTGCACACACACACACGCACTCTCTTTCTCTCTGCCTCTCTCTCTGTCTCTCTCTCTCTCTTATTTGGTCTGTCTTCTTTCACTCCGCATGATTCTTTTGCAGCTCATCCATGTTGTGCATCATTTCATTCCATTTTATCACTGAGAAGCGTTCCATTCTGTGGATACGAGACAGTTACTTTGCCTGTTGATGGGCGTTTGAGTTGTTTCCAGCTTTTGACTGTTAGAAAGAAGACCGCTGTGACCATTCGTGCACAAGTCTTCGTCTGGACAGATGCTTTCTTTGCTCTGGGGTAGACACCTAGGAGCGGAAGGGCCGGACCTTATGGAAACCGCCCCTGCCTTCCAAGATGCTGGCGCCATCTCCAGCCCCGCCGGCCAGGCCTGCGAGTCCCCATTCCTGCTCATCCCCTCTGGGCTGCTGGTTTTCACTGCGGCCATTCTGACGGGGTGTCGAGGTGTCCGGCCCAGGCTTTAATTTGCATGTCCCTAATGACTCATGATGTTCAGAGTCTTATTGGCTCCCCCCGCCCCCCGCCCCGCACCTTCCTGGTGAAATGTCTGTTCACATCTTTTGTCCCTTTAAAAAAATTAGGTTATTTGTGTTCTTATTGGGCTTTGAGAGTTCTTTATCTGTAGTCTAGATAAAGCTCTGTAGCAGATACGTGCTTTCCAGAGATTATGTCTCTGACTTCCCTTTTCATCCTCTTAACAGTCTCTTTTGAAGAACAGAAGTTCATATTAATGAAGTCCAATTTATTTTTAATAGATCTTGATTTTGGTCTTGTATCTAAGTGATCTTTGCCTAACCCAACGTCACCAATGTATTTTCCTATATTTTTTTTTTCTCAAGAGAAGGAACATGGCCAGCCCCCCAGAAGTGTCTTCAGCCCCTCGTTCCAGGGCCTCCCCACCTCCTTAGTTCCATAATCCTTTCTGAGTTAATTTTTGGGGATGGGGTGAGGTTCATTTCTCTTTTTCCCGCATGGGGTGTCCAGTAATTCCAGCACTATTTGTCGAAAGGCGCCCCCTTCCTCCACTGAGTTTCCCTTTGCAGCTTTGTGAGAGGTTGTCCGCCCACACACGGGGGGCTCTAGTCCTGGGCCCTGCTCTGTTTCGTCGATCTGGCTGGCTGTCTTCAAGCCGCTGCTGCGCTGTCTTGACTGCCGTGGCTGGAAGACAAGCCTGAGAGGCCTCAGCATTGACGTAGCGTCCGCGCTCTGAGGCTCCTGCCAGTCGTCTTGGCCGCTCCAGGGCGCTGCCTCTCCGTACGGGTTTGAGAATTGGCTCCGGCTTCTAGAGCAAAGCCTGCTGGGACTGCGATTGGGATCGAGGCCCATGTCGTGTTCCCTTCGCGCCCCTTCTTCTGGAGTTGTCACCTGGCGCCCCTGTGCCGCTGGCTGTGGGGTCCAGTGAGAACCTGAGTAGGAAAGCACTGCAGCCTGGGCAAGGACCGGGGATCGGTTTTTATAAGGCACGCTTGGGGATGCTTTGCTTTGAACTTCGGGTGGCAGGTGGGGTATTTTTGGCTGCGCTGGGGTCCCTGATGAGGAATGTGGACCTGACAAATCGCAGTGTGCTTGTGGAAGTTTCCAGCGCTCGCTGTCCTCGGTCAAGGCTGGGCAGGAAGCCGCCTTCCTTCCGGAAGGTACACACAGAGGCACCTTCTTTAATCTGCTGCACGTCACCTGACTCAGACTTAGCGTTGCGGTTCCACAGGTGCAAACACACACACCCACCCTGTGTGGAGCTTCAAGTGACCCTCTGAGTGGGCACAGAACAGGAGTTTCCTTTCTAGAACATTCCTTTGAGGAGGAGAGAAGACTTGTGGCTCTGCCCAGGCTGGCCGCACGTCTGCGTTTCTGGCCACCAGGCGAGCTGTGGAGCCCCTCGCCTCCTTCTAGGGAGGGGGGCTGTGGCCGGCAGAAGTGTGAGGCCCCATCCCCCCCCCAGGTGTCTTGTCTTGCTCTCCTCTGCCCCCCAGACCTGCAGGGGACGCGTCGTTGGGGTGAGGAAGGGCCCCTGCGTAAGCGGATGTGCCACTTCGGTGGGCTTTCTGGGGGCGGCTCACTGCAGGCTGCCCCCGGGGAGGTGGGGCTGTTGACCCATCAGAATACAAAGTCAGCCAAACTCCTCAGGCCAGTCGGACCAAGGTGACAGATTTCCCCGGACATACACTGTGCACTGTGTCCGGGGGAGAAAAGGCCGTTGGAATTTAGGAGATGGAGGAAAAGTTTTAAAATATTGGAATATACCTAGTCAATAATACATTAAATTTGGGATTCATAAAATGAAATAGTGGTGAAAATGTCCCCAAATACGTTTTTATTCTAGAATCTGATGACAAATCTCCTGGAGCACTGGTTATCCCATAGGTATGGTATTCGGAAATACAACCCAAGGCATATAGATTGTCAAATAATAAAGTATTATGAAACCAATCAGCTGTGAGCTCCCCACTTGGCAGTTTAGAAGTAAAACCCTTTCTCCTTTACAAGGCCAAGTGACTCTTAATTCCTCCCAGGAGATTTCACGTTAAAATGTGTTCACTGCCAGCTGACAAAAGAGGCGAGTCCAGATTTATTACCCTGGCACCTGCAGCAAAAAGATGACGGATGATGAAAATATATTTAATTATCATTCCGGGCCACATCCCGGCCCGCTCCCAGCGCGGGGGCTGCAGCTGTTGGCACGCACTTTATTTTAAAGTCAATGTGCTTATCTGGAGCGAAGGCCGCTCTCACTGAGCAAATTGACTTGGGGCAGGAAGGGGACGCGGTGACTCGGTCCCGCTGACGGGCGCGGGTCTGTATGCCGCGTGTCCGCTCCAGGCGTCCGACCTGCCCCGTGTCTCATCGGCTCTGGGATTCGGCTTTTGTAAAGAAAACATTTGCAGGAAGCAAACTTTTTTCCGTGGTCTTTCTGAGCCAAAATGAATGGCTTTCCTTCTTGCTCTGTGACTCACCGGCTGAGGGCGGAGGCGGAGGTGTGGCAGTCACCGGCCCCTCGCCCCTCGCAGAGGGGAGGAGCCCTGGAGAGCCTCTGGCTGGACCCTCTGCGGCACCCAATGGGAGCCCCGCGGAGTTCGGGGGACAGGCCCGTGGTCTCGGAGGGGAGGAGGTCTGGGACTGGAACCGCCATGTCCTCGTGACTCAGGGCTGTGAGGTCCCCAGCCTGCGCCTAGAGGACGACCCCACAGAGTTGCCCTTTTATTTGTCTTCTGTTAGAACCTTCTGGACATGAAACCCGGGCGGAGCAGTAGCACCCCTCCTGGGGGGAGGGCATCAGGTTTCGTGGCGCGAGGGCCTCTGGCTCGGCCTCTGGCTCGGCCTCTGGCTCGGCCGCTGGGAGTCTGTGCCCCACGCCCGAGGTGATGCAGTTCTCAACAAAAATAGCCCAGCTCCTCGGTGGTGCTCCTGCTGCACCTCTCCTTATCAGGGGAAGCCACTTGGTGTTTTGTATGCGGTGGGGTGTAGTACAAAGTGATGGAATTTCCACCGAAAGGAAAACACAGTAACTGGCTTAGCGGTCGGTCGGGATAAAGGGAGAGATGGCGCTGAGTGTCTCTGGAGGTGCCCGGTGCAGCCGCTGGTGGCCGGAGGCGGGTGCCCGAGGTGGGGGCGGGACGAGGTTCTGTGGGTGTGAGTGGCCCGGGGACAGGGATGGGCTCTTTCCTCTGACCTTCTCTTTGATGACCGAGGGTGCCGACCTGCTGAGCCTGCAGGCCCGAGGCTTGGGGAGGAAGGGGCGTCCTGGCCTACGGCTTTGGGCTGTCGGCCGAGTGCTCGGCCCCCAAGCTTTCCTCGTATCGATCACGTTTTCCCTGTCACGGGAGCGAGTCCACCCTCATCGCTGCCACCGCCATCCCCACTCCCGTCCTCGTGGCTCCTTGTCAGGGACCAGGCCCTTGGCTAAGTCATTTAAATGCAAGGTCTCCTTTAATCCCAAGGGGCAGAGATCATCCTGTTTATTCTGCAGATGAGAAAACCTAAGTCGGGGAAGTGGCTGAGGGAGGACCCGAAGCCCGGAGCCCACTCTCTCGGCCACACCTTTCCATCCAGGAAACGGAAATTTCCCCTGCAGGGCAGAGGAAGGACAGAGAAAGCCAGCGCCGCTCTTTTCAAGAAAAAGTTTGGGGGTGTCATCAGTTTCGCATGTGGAGACTGACGCTTGGGGTTTCCGTTCCCAGGCGGCTGACAAGCCTGCGGCCCCGGGAGCTCGGGGGTGGGGGGCGGGGGCGGGGTGCATGCAGGTCTGGCTGGCCGGCCTTGGGTGCAGCTGCGGGGTCGAGTGTCGCGGCTCCTCACAAGCAGTGCGGGGGAGCCCCCCTCCCACCCCCGCCCCCCCCGCCCCCCCGCCTTGTATCCGTCCTTTCGGTGTTGCTGGTTTTCAGGTGACAGATTGGAGCAGGTGGCGCCGTGCCGCCAAGTGGCCCGCACTGATTCCATCCTGCCCGGGCCACGTGGCCTCAGAACGTCTGACCTTTGCGTTTCTGGCCTTCCGTGGCCGCCTCTGGCACCCGGTGGCCCGTGGGGGGATCTGGGTTTGAGGCTGGACCGTAGCGTGGGCTGATCGAGATCGTGGCTTCATGCTGAGCTGCTCGGGCACAGGACAGAGTTGCAGAGCGCGAGGTCCCCGCCATGTTCCCTTCCGCCTGCCGCTCCGTACTTGCAGCAGGGTCTCGGGGGCCACACCAGCTCCCCGTGACCCCTGGGCCTGATGGACCTGAGTCTCAGAGAGAAGCTTCCAGCAAGCACTCGCTATGTGCCTGCTGTATGCCAAGGCGCCGGGGACCTAAGGCTTGGGAAAACTCGGGGTGTCGTGAAGGCTCACAGACTGTCCCCCACATGCACACATGCCATTGCCAGGCCCTGGGGCCAGCGGGGTTTGCGGCGGCAGCCAGAGGAGCAGGTGTGTGTGTCCACGTGGATTACGTCGAAGGTCAAAGACACAGGACCCATCATGACTGGCTCATCGGGGTTAGAATGCGCGAGAAATTAACACCGATTTTATTTCCAAGGGAGGCTGATGCCTCTCCTTTCCACATTAATTTTTATTAAGCTTTTTATGTATTATTCCAAAACCACAGCGTATGCAGCGACGGCTTAGAACACATTACGGGTTGTGCGCTTAGTAATTATCGTGTGGCCTCAGTCCAGAAAGTAGAAAACAAAACAAACGCGATTGTTTTCCAGTAGGAGGGAATCACCATGGCGATGGCGGGGCCGGGCGTCGGAGCCACCAGCGCTGCCCAGGTCTGGGCTCAGGGCCCGGCACCGCCCCAGGCACAGCTCAGCAGCGGTGGCCCAGCCCTGGGGGGCCGCGCCCTGGCCCCGCGCGTCTCCAGGGGCAGCCGGGCTTCTGTCCGGCCCCCTCCCTGTGGCAAGCCCCTCCTGCCCGTCCTCTGCTTCCCATGGCTGGACACATCGCTCGGGTCCTTGCTGCTCGGGTCTGTCCTCACCCGCCTGCTCCAGAGCGAGCCCCGGTCACCCCGTCGCAGCTCGGGCTGTGAGAGTTGTGTCTTAGGGTTTGTCCCCCGGCTCCCACATGAGCTCCACAGCGAGATCAGGGGCCTTATCCGTTCATCCCAGTGTCTCAAGCAATTGGAATAGCACGCAGCACATAGTAGGCATGCAGCAAGCATTTTTTGGATGGATGGATGGGTGGATGGGTGGGTGGATGGATGGATGAACAAACGATTGATTGTTTCCCCTCTAGACTGCCAGCTCCTCAAGGGCAGGGAGCCACCCCACTCCGGCCGCATGGCCGGTGCCTCCGCCTGTGTGTGTGCGGAGCCCTGACCTGTCCATCCAGAGGCCAGGGCAGGGGCCCTGCCCTGGGCCGGTGCTGGGCTGGGGGCTGCAGACTCTGCAGTGTAAAGAAGAGATGGCATTGGGGGAGCCAAGAGTCCAGAACCAGTGACCATCCAAGGACGCAGAGGCTGTAGAAATCGGGTTCGCCGGTGTGCCCTGGGTCAAGGCGGGGAGGACAGAGGAGGCCCGGCAGGTGTCCACTCTGCACGTGACACCATGGCCTCGCCTCCTCCATCACCCGCTGCCTCCTGCGCCTGGGCCTCCTGACCGGAGGGCATGTTGGTCTCACGCCCTGTGGAGAAGCCCACGGGCAGGGCGAGTCCCCCCGCCCCCCGCTCCGTCCTCTGTGCCCTCCTTTCTGGGTACGCCCCCCAGGGGTGCCCCACAACTGCGCAAGCAGCGACTCCTGAGTCAGCTTCAGGTGTCCGCAGCCGTGGGGCACTGATGCCCTTGAAGCCCCGGGACGTCCCCCAGTCCCCAGGCCGTCTTGGGGGGCACACGTCCCTGTTCTCCAGGAGCTTGTCCCTGACCGAGTCCCTCAGAGATCACATGCATGTGAGTCTTCACGACCCGGAGCCTTCCCCTGGCTCCCTGAAGCGGACCCCGAGGCATGGATTGGGGCACAGGTGGTTTGCTGAGTGGGGGGTGACCCAGCAGTTAGCGCTGAGGGCTCGGAGCCAGCAGGAGCACAGCGTGGAGTGTCCCCCTGGGGGGCGATCAAGCCTGGGGTCGATTCGCCAGCTCCTGTCCCTCGCGGGCTGAGGTCACTCTGCAGTGGTCAGATGCTCGGGGTGGTCTGGGGGCAGCCTTGGGACGGGCGGGAGCAGCGTGGGAGGACAGGGCTGCCCTGTGACCTTGGCCAGCCGGCCCGTGCCTGCCTGGCGTGGGCCAGAAGCCGCGTGGGGCTGCGGCTGTGGTCCAGGACCCAAGAGGGAGAGGCGGGAGGCTGAGTCTGGATAAATGCAGCCCCCAAGGAGCCTGAGGACCGGAGGAAGGGTGCCAGCGACAGCAGAAGCCGGCCTTGCTGGGGCAGTGAGGCCTGGGGTGCGTGTGGGGCTGCTCTGTCATCTCGGGGGTCGAGGGGGTGGGGTGGAAGGGAGGCACCTGGCCCAGTGGGGTTCAGCTCAGGGGCCGGAGCCCCTAGCGGCTGCATGGCGCCCACGTGCCCAGGCCGGCCTTATGCCCTGATCCTCTCCTCACCTTTAAACAAAATCTCCTTTCACAAATGGTTCTCTGCATATTACAAGCACTGTGCACAGTGCTTACACCCCGTTTCGTAATTGGCCCATACAATACACCCTGTTCAGAATTTTTAATCAACTGTGGCAAGTTGCCCTGGCAATTTAAATAAAAAGTATATGAATGAATTTAGTAGTTTAATATTACAGTGACATTAGCCTTATATATGTACTTAGCAATTTCATGCGGTATTACAATTTTATAAAATATTCCTCTTCATTTGGCTGGTGGGTAAACCCGGGAGTTAAAACCGTGGGGTCTTTGTGCAGCCCGCAGAGCGGGCAGCGCGCTCGGGAGGGGGAGCGGCCCTGCAGGCCAGCCCGCCCCCAGAGGCCCGATGGCCTGCGGCTGGGCCTCTTTCCCCGTGGTTCCGGTGGGCCCCGCCGCTGGTAGGTGGGACTTTAGCCGGTGGCCTTGGGCACACCGTGACTCGGAGTGGTGTCCACGGGCCAGATCCCGCCGGGGACCTCGCCAGATCGCGCCCGGGCCGCTGCCGCGTGCCCCGCGTCCCGGGCAGAGCAGCCCCGTGAGTGCTGCCACTTGGGGGGAGGGGCTCTGGTGAGCCCAGGCATGTGCCGACCCCTCTGCGGGCTCAAGCCCTGTCAGGGTCACGGGGACCTGCCTGTGGCCGGTCGGGCCTCGTGTCTGTCATGCCGGCAGCGTTGGACGTGGCTGACCCCCCCTCCCTCCTGGAACCGTCCGCCTGGCTTCTGGGACACCAGTTTCCGGGGTTCCTCACGCCCTGAGGTGGCTACTTCTCAGGCTCCTCCGGAGGCCTCAGGGCTGAGTGGGCCCCTTCCCTCCCCCCACGGCGCCCCTGGAGCATTGCGGCTCCTGGGGAGGATGGAGGGAGAGAGGCTCCGGGGGCCGCCCGCGGTGACGCTCAGCTCCGGAGGGCCGGGAAGTGCGACTTCCCGTGCCAGACACAGTGGTGGCCCCGCAATGACTTCCGCCCCCCCGTCCCCGCCCTGCAGGCTGGTCCCGACCCGCAGCCAGCGCACTTTCAGAAATGACTTTAACGGTGGTGGAACACACGAACGAGATGCACCGTTTTGGCCGTTTCGAGTGTTCGCTTAGACCGCCTTGCCACCGTCACCGCCGTCCGGCCAGCTCCACAGCTGTCTTCCTCGTGCACAGCTGAAGCCTGACCGCGCCCCACGCCCTCCCCAGCCCGGCACGCCGAGTGTGACTACTCGCCGTCCTCCTACGCGGGGTCACGCAGAACCTGCCTTTTTGTGGCCGGCCTAGCACGATGTCCTCGTGGTTCCCCCGTGCCCCGCGCCTGGGTGCCCCTCCTTTTCCAGGCGGAATAACGTTCCCCGGTGCGGCCGGACCCCGCCGTGTGTCCCGTTCACCCACCAGTGGACGCTGGGGTCATTGCCACCGCCTGGCTGCCGCGAGTGGCGGTCTGCGACCGCGAGGGTACAGATGCAAGGTGACTCCGGAGTCACGGTGACGGTGCGCTGCCCACCCGCGGCCTCCCCGTCCTCTTCCGACGGCGCGCGAGGCGCTGTCCGCCCTGCCTCCCTCCCCCCGGCCTCAGCTCGCTCCCCGTTCTTCCTCAGACGCACGGGCTCGCTGTCCCCATGTCACACGGGCTGCCCCCTCCGCGCCCTCCGCCCGGGACGCCGTGCCCTGACAGCGGCTTGGCTTTCTCCCCCTCCCTCGAGTCTTCGTTCCAGTGACCGCAGCTGCCCTGGCCGCCACAGGGCCCGTCCTCTGCCCTTCGGGGACTCCCGAGCCGGGCGCCTTTTCTCAGACGGCGTGGATGCCCGCCTAGTGCGTGATACAGTGTAGCTTTTAATTCTGCTCCTTCTCTGTCTCCTACTCTGAGAGGGCGGAGATCATTTCTGTTGTGTCCACGGATGTTTCCTGAGACAGCGCTTGGTACACAACAGGTGCTCGATGAGTAGCCCTTGCATGAATGCATGGTTCTTTTTTGTGTAACAGCTTCATCGTGATGTAATCACATGGCATATGATTCGCCCCGAAAGTGCGCGATTCCGTGGGTTCGGTATGTTCACAGGGTCGTGCAGCCATCAGCACAGCCGATTTGGGAGCGTTTCTCTCACCCCCCAGAAGAGCCCCCCAGCTGTCACGCCCCAGCCTCTCCATCACTAGGCAACGTTAATCTCTTTCTGTCTCTGTAGATGGTCCCACTCTGGATACTTCGTAGAAATGCAAGCGTCTGCCTTCTTCCCCTTAGCACGACGTGTTCGAGGTTCATCCAAGTCGCGTGTGTTAGTCCTTTGTCGCTTTTTATAGCCGGACGGCCCTCCAGCATGTGGCTAGATCCCGTTTTGTTCATCCCTGCATCGACTGAGGGACACGTGGCTGTTTCCGCTTTCTGGCTGTCCTGAGTAGTGCTGCGTGCCTTCGGGGTGGACGCATGCCGCCATTTCCCCCGGAGCAGACTGCTGGGTCGTGTGGGGACCCCACGTTCAACCCTTTGAGGGGCTGCCGGGCGGTTCTCCAGAGCGGCCGCGTTATCGTGCATCCCCACGGCGCGGCGTGAGCATTCCGAGCTCTCCCCATCCTCGCCAGCCTTGACTCGGGCTTTGATTTTAGCCCTTCTAATGGGCGGGAGGCGGCATCTCATTGTGGTTTCGATTTGCATTTCCCCGACGACTGGTGGAGCTGAGGGTCTTCCATTTGTATATTTGTCTTTCTCCCATCGCTTATCTTTTTCTGAGAAAGGCCTGTTTAGATATTTGCCTGTTTTAAACGTGACTTGTCTTTTTATAATTGAGTTGTAGGGGTTCTTTATGTATTCTAGCTACAAGTTTCTTCTCAGATACATGATTCGAAATATTTCCCCCTATTCTGTGGTTTGTCCTTTTAATTTCTCAGTGGTGTTTTTTGAAATGTGAGAGTTTTAAATTTTGACCAAGTCCAGTTTATCTATTTTTTTCTTCGATTGCTTGTGCTTTTGATGTCGTATATCAGAAACCATTGCCAAATACAGCTTCACAAAGATGTATCCTTACGTTTTCTTCTAAGCGTTTTGTAGTCGTAGCTCTTACGTGGAGGCCTCGCGTCCGCTCTGAGTTACTTTTGTATACACTGCGGGGCCGAGGCCCAGCGTCACGCTTCGTGGGGTATCCTGTGGTCCTGGTACCGTTTGCCGAAAAGCCTAGTCTTTCCCCCGTCGACTGTCACACCCTAAAGGTCCGGGTTTGTTTCTGAGCTCTCCATTCTGTATCTATATGCCAGTAATGCATCGTCTTGATTCCTGTAGCTCTGTGCTAAAATTTGAAATTCGGACGTGTGAGACCTCCAACTTTGTTCTATTTGGCTATTGTGGGCCCCTGGTATTTCCACAGGAATTTCAGAATTCGCTTGGCGATTTTAGCAAAGAAGGCAGCTGGAATTTTGATAGAGCTCGTTTTGAATTTATAGATCATTTCAGGGGAATGTTGTCATCTTAACACAAATCTCCTGACCCGTGAGTGTGAGATATCGTTCCACTTATTTATATCTTCTTTAATTTCTTTCAACAATGTTTTGTAGTCTTCTGGGCAAAGGTTTGCGCCACTTTTATTAATTTTGTTTCTAAATATACTATCTT
Source organism: Rousettus aegyptiacus (assembly GCF_014176215.1). Classification (NCBI taxonomy): domain Eukaryota; kingdom Metazoa; phylum Chordata; class Mammalia; order Chiroptera; family Pteropodidae; genus Rousettus; species Rousettus aegyptiacus. The sequence goes on from NW_023416284.1 coordinate 3,477,692, forward strand.
TTTTAATGCTATTACAAGTGAAATTGTGTTCTTAATTTTGTTTGTGGACTTGTTCTTTGCTAGTGTATAGAAATGCATTTGATTTTTGTATATTGATCCTGTATCCTGTAACCTTGCTGAACTTGTGCATGTGTGTGTGTGTATGTGTGTGTGTGTGCGTGTGCACACCTCAAAATTTTTTTATAGATAAGATCATCTCATCTGCGAATAGAGATAGTTTTGCTTCTTTCTTTCCAATCTGGATGCCTTTTATTTTATTTTCTTTATTTCATTTCTTTATTTTCTTTATTTAATTGCCCTGGCTGGAGCCTCAAATACAATGTCGAATGGAAGGAATTAATACATTTTGGTTAATCCTTATATTATCCCAGTAAAGTAATTACGGTTTTTACTCCCACTTGACGGGTGGGCACACTGAGGCTTATGTAGTTAAGCAGGTTGTTTGAGGGCGCACAGCGGGCGGGTGCGGGGCCGTGGGGCCAGCCCAGAGCTGCTCCCTACGGCTCGCTCGTTCGAGGGCGCTTTCTCCCGGAGCCGTGCCACCTCTGTATTTAGCGGGGGCTTGGGAGAGAGACCGAGGCCAACCTGGTTGGTGACGTTCGGGGACTTTGATGACAAGTTCTGAAAGTCCTGTTAGCAGCACTGAGCTCCTCTGTGTGTCCGGACACTCCCCCCTCCCCCCCCGCCCCATACACGTCTGGGCGAGGGAGCAAGGTGCAGACTGCGGCACTTGCCCATTCTGCCGAAGGCTCCCCCTTCCTGCACGCCATCCCACCCTCTAGCAAGCGCGTCAGGTCGGAGGGACGGCTTCTTGTCCCCGTTTAACTGGTGAGGAACCGGCGCTCGGAGAGGGCGGGTGACTTGCCGGCCCCTGGGCATGGTAGGGATGGGGCAGGAGGTGCGCGAACCAAACGTCTTCCGTTCACCACACACTGTGCCGGACGGTTGACATACAGCCTCCTGCGTATTCCTCACCAACGTCACTGTGCCCTTGCTGCCTCTCAGGAGCCCGACGACGGCTCGCGCTCAGCCACCGGCCACGGCCTCGTGGGTGCCGATCGGCGATTCCATGCGCACAGCTCACACAACCCGGGCCTTCACCCCCGGACTTCCCCTGCTGTCCTTGCACCGTGAGGCCTGAGGCGATTAAGGAAGTTGACTAAAGGGAAGCCAAAACGGGAAAAGCACTGTCCCCCGGAGGCCAGCCGTCCGGGTCCTGTTGCTCCCTGAGATGTGCCACCCCCGATCTGGCGAGAGAGGCTGGCGGCCTCCCGGGGAGGGGCAGAGACCCGCTCACACAAGCTCCTGCCTTTTCCGAGAGAGGTCTGACCAGTCCCGTCCCTGTGACTAATCCACTCCCCGACTTTATCTCTAGAACTAATGCTTAATTGAAACGGGTCAAGTCATTCCCATTTCAGCCCACACCGGGGTGTTCCCCAGGGGAAGGGGGAAGGGGGTGGGGCAGTCATGGGCTGGCACCTGGGAGCCGCGAGGGTCTGCGCTGCTTGATCTCAGGTCCCAGGTCCCGCGTGGGAACCGCAGGCTCTTCCGCCGACATCTCGTGGGGTTCTGTTCGGAGGCTCAGGGCAGTGCCAGGTGCCGCTGGGACAGACATGTGCCGGGTGGTCCCCTTTCTCCAGACCTCGTGGACGATGCTGTGGGTGAGAATTCTGGGAAGATGATGCTGGCCTCTTGGTGACTTTCCTTTCCCGTTCCATCCCGAGAGTCAGCATTTTGCTTCAGGATGACAAGTATTCCTGAAGGCAGGGACAGAGTTGACAAGGCGGAGAAGTGCTGTAGACAGGCTGCTGGTGGAAATGGCCATCCATCCCGGCCTTCAGCCCCCCACCGCCTGGAGACCTGGATGGAGCAGAGCCTGGGTGTCGGCAGCTCGCTCTCTGTGTGACCCTCAGCACACGCTTTAGTATTTTTGATCCTCAGTTTTCTCATCTTAGAGCTCACTTACTCCACGCTCATTTTTCAAAAGAAGGTTCTGAATTTTGGAATCATCCCAAAGCTACAGAGCGTGTCGGTGGCAGAAGGGCCGGGCGGCGACATTGCAGACGGCCTCGGCACGCCGGGCGCTTCTGTGCCCATCACCTCTTCCGGTGCCCGCCACCAGCCTTGGGGGTGCCGGCTCCCTATCCCCCCTTGACAGGAAAAGACACAGAGATGCAGATGGGTGGGTCACTCTGCCGAGCCCACACGGCACGAATGTGGCAGAGGCAGACTGGAGCCCACGCGCTGGCCGGCTCTTAGCTCAGCCCCGGCCATCGCCCCTGGCATGCCGAGCAGGGGCTTCTTCCACCCCGAGGTCGAGGACAATGGCAGCTGGGCGGCCCGAGGGCGTGGCGAGGAAGGGGGTGGCCCTCTGCTCCCACACTGCCCCCCACGCCCGTCTTTGCACAGAAGCCTCGTTGCGGAGGGGGCCTGGGGCCCGTGGAGGCGGCCAGCTCCCGTGACGTCTCGAGAGCCTCCTGTCCTGGGGGGGCGATGTCTGTTAGACGTGTTCCCTGGACATCTGGGGCTGAGGGCTTTGGGACTCTGGGTGGTGAAACAGAAACCCGTGTCCTTTCGTGATGGGCTCCCTCCGAATGGCACATCAGAATGGACCGTGGGGACAGCGGCCCCCAAGCCTCAGGGACCTGAAGGAGCAGCAGGTGCTTTCTCAGACCTGCCTCGGGCTCACCGCAGGTGGGCAGGGGCTGGGCTCACGGTGGCCTCTCAGGGACCCGGCCTCTCAGGGACCTGGCCGCTGAGGGAGACCAAGAGCCCGGGGGGTCTCAACCTGGTTGTTCGATGTCCCAGCCAGAAGCAGCTCGCGGCCAGCACTAGTCCCTTCGCGCCCCCGGGGAGGGTGAGAGAAAGGGGGGGCACTCCTGCCACAGGCTGCAGAGAGGGGGGGCAGGCCCCCGCGGCGCTGGCGAGTGCGGGGAGCAGTGGGACAGGGCCCTGCGAGGGGCGAGGGGCCGCCTGTCAGGGGCCGCCCAGCGGGCAGCAGGGTCCAGCTGGTGTCCCCGAGGCCTGTGCTGGCCTCCCGCACGGGGCCGCATTGTCTCTGTTGAGGGAGAGGCTGCAAACAGGGGCCCGGCCTCCAGCCTGGAGCGGAAGACGAGGCTGCAGAACCAGCTCCCTCTTCCTGATGGTTTGGGGTTGGGAGTTGAAGACGACCTTTCTGTAGGTGATTTGGGGTCAGGAATCCTGAAAGGGCCCAAGGACCAGTTCCCAGAGGAGGGAAACAAGGTTTTCTGTGGGGTCAAGCAGTGGAGGGGCTCTTGAGAGACAGTGATGACCCAAGTGTGACAGCTGCCTGCCGGGGAGGCCACAGGGCTGGGATCTGGATCAGATGGGCTCCATGCATCTACCCACCAATGCATCCATCATCCATCCATCCATCCATCCTTTATCCATCATCTACCAATCCATCCATCATCCATCCATCTATTCTTCATCCATCCATCCTTTATTCATCCATCTATCCATCCATTCTTTATCCATAATCTACCAATCCATCCATCTACCTATCCATCTATCCATCCATCCATCCTTCATCCATCATTTATTCATCCATCCATCCATCCATCCATCCATCATGTATCCATCTATCCACTCATCCATCTATCCACCTACCCACTCATCCATCCATCCATCCATCCATCCATCCATCCATCCATCCATCATCAAATGCTTGCTTTGCATCTTACTGTGTGCCTTTATGTAAATCACTTAACCTCTCTGAGCCTTGGCTTTCTCATCTCTACAATTTGGGAACCATTCCTGACCTTGCAGGTTGTATCATGGGGATTAAATGTGCATGGAAAGTCCCTGGCGTGGGCCTGGCATGTATGAATGCAATGGATCGGGTCGAAGGAACGAATTTCTTAGTTTTCTTGTCTGTTCAATGAATGTTATAAGAAGCATCTTTACCTCATGGGACTGCTGGGAAGACCCAACGAGAGTCTCTGTAAAGCCCCAGCCCAGCACAGGCACTTGGAGACCTTGGCCCCCTCCTGGTGCTCAGGGGTGGGGGCCCCATGGCGAACATTCTCTCTCCTGTCCCGTCGGGCTCACCTGCATGCTCACAGCAGTCCCTGGGCCCTGTCCCTTCGTACCAAGGCTGGAGCGGAGAGAGTCTCGCCCTGTCCTGGGAAATCCCGCTTGCCCTGCTGTCTGTCTGGGGAGGTTCAGGGCGAGGTGAGCGTGCTGTGCAAACTGTGGGGTGCTGGACGGGCGTGAAGCGTGCTGTGCATGCCGGGAGGTGCCGATGGCGGCGAGGGTTGTTTTCATGCCCGTGCTGGCCCAGCTGGCCCCGCCCCTGCCGCATCCTGCTGCTCGCTTGAGCCACAGCCCGACCCCTGCCTCTCGCCCTCCGACCCTCTGCCCAGCCTCTGCCCAGCAGGTCCCCACGTGGCGTTGCTGCCTGCCCCTCGGGGCCTTCGGTCCACGGTCTCGGTCGTGTGGGGAAGGGAAGCGTGACGCGGGGCTGCCGAGATGCCTCCGTGTCGGACGGGACAAAGCGGGGAAGCGTTTTCCGTGGGGAGAAATAACACATGTTTAGCTTATTTTACCATAGTCAATCCCAAGGATAAAGATGATTATTTGTTACAGGGAATTTGGAAAGTACAGAAAAGAAGTAGGAGACGACGCGAGGGCGACCCGACCTCGCCGCCGGGGGCCGCCGCGCCGTGCTGGCTCCCTCGGGCCCTTCGCGGCCCACGTCGGCGTGTGTCGGCTCCTTTCACGTTGTGAAACCGGGACCGTGGTTTCGCAGCTTACTTTTTCATTTACCAACACAGGTGCGCGTTCCCCCATTCGTTAAGCATTCTTGGCAAACACGAGTTCAGACATTCGCCTGAGAGCCCATCTTGTGCTGTCTGTCACCTCCTCTGCACGTCACTGTCCTGGCTTCGGGGAACTCAGCACGGAGCCCCTGCGTGGGATCCGGCTCGGTCTGAGAGAGGATTCTAGAAACCAGAGAGCGTCCTTCCCCAGCCAGGCCCACCTACGGCCCCCATGAGCTGTGCAGACCCGGATGGACGTGGAGGGTCCAGGGTCCATCCCTGGGAACTTGGCCAAGAGCACAGTGGTCTGTATCACAAGACTCCGTGTCCTCTGTCCCCAGCCCTGGGTGCGGCCCCTCCCTCGGGCATGCCCGCTCAGCCCCAGGGGGTGGGGGAGGCTCTTCCATCACAGCCTGAGGTGGTGGCTTCACAGACCCACATGCCCTGGGCACCGGACCCCGCTCGTGACTAAGACCCGCCTGGCCCGTGGTGGGCTGGCTGGCTGGGGACCGGAGCCTGTGCCCGCAGGCGCCAGCCTGCCCGGAAGCCCCCAGCTCCCTGACTGTGCGGTCCACATCCCTCCCCTCCTTGTCACCTCTGATTGAGGAACTCTCCAATATAAGATGGAAAAAACCCAAGGGTATGAAAGTCACTGCACTTTATAGCCTTTTAAGGGCCTTTTAAAAACAATGTTCGTTCCATTTTTTTCCTTTTTTTACGAGCTTTTTGGTACACACAGCACATAATCCCATATAAAATGGCTGAGCGTTACGTCGCCCTAAAACCCGGCACTCACACGCAAGTCCGTGAGGTCACGGGCTGGCTTCTGCGGGAGAAGCCACAGGCCTCCAGTTTGAGGAGGGTCTGGGTCCCAGGGCCTGGGCGTGCCCTCGCTGGCCCTGAGGGCAGTGCTGGTGGGCGGGTCCCTCCCGGAGAAGGACGGTGGCCTCCAGAGCCAGCTACACACGCTGCTGGTCCTTGTCCACTTTCTCGTCATGTAGAAAAGAAGCCGGTCCTATGTTGTGGCTCTTCTAATGTCACCTCTGGATGGCGGCTTGATGACTGACCAGTCCACAGGCCAGGAAGTGCTGGTGCTGTGTGTGGCGCTGTGTGGGGACATGGGCGCTGGCTCGGTCGCGGGGCGTGGTCTGTAGGCCGTCGCGGGGCGTGAGGCATCTACCCTCGGGAGACGCCCCAGCCAGTGCTCGGTGCCGGTCCCAGTGGGGGGACGTGGGTCAGGGAGCTCTAGTTTATTTGTCCTCTGTTTACCCCCAGAAGCCAGAGCGCCGCCCGCTTGTCCCACAGCTGCAGTATTTCATTATCCGAAGGATCCATAGATCGCCTCTCAGAACACCTGGCACACGGTCATTTGGTCACACCTTGACGTCCGTCTGGGCCCTGCCCAGGCTTGTGTCTGGGACAGAGCGGCCGGCTGGCGGGACTCTGCCGAGGAGACAGGAGAGACTCGGGGTTCAGTCACTTGCCCAAGGCCACACAGGAGACAGGCCCCGGGCTCGGAGCCGCCCCCAGCTCTGCTCTAAGCCCAACCCCCACCCCCCACAGCGTCTCCTTTAGAAGCCAGCTGGGTGGGGCGGCTGGAGTTGGGACAGTGGGCGCCCGTGGGTGCTTGCTTCTGAGCTCGTCGGGGCGGCCTGGGACTCTGCCACCTCCTGGGGCGCCTCCTCGCGTGGGGTGGGGGCTGGTGGGGAGCAGGGGCTCCGGCCCGCCTTCGGGACCACGCGGCCCTTCTCGGCCTCGTCCTCCGTCAGAAGGGGTCACGTGTGCCCATCGCTGGCTCCGCGCCTTCGGTCGTTCTCTGCGGCTCCGGCCGCCTGGACATGAGTCTTCCAGCTCGTTAGCCCCAACTGCTGGATAGGACCCGCCGTTTCCCTGGTCAGCCCACCCCATCACGGCCGGAGGCTGTGGACGAGATCGGGGGGCGGGCCGTGCCAGGGGCTGCCCGAAGGCCCGCAGGACCCCGCAGGGTGGACGCACCAGGCTGATGCGTGTGGCGCATCTCGCCATCTGTCCTGTCACCTCTGCGGGGCCAGAGGCTCCTGTCCCATCACGTGGCTCAGAGTCAGACGGGGCGTCCGGGAGGGGCTGCTGCTTGTCCATAGCCCGAAGGCCAGGTCCACAGGTGGCACCGGGGATGGAGCCGGGGCCTCGGGGTCAGTTTGACCAGTGTGGGGTCCTGGCCCCTCGCCCCAGGTGGGCTGCTTAACCTTCCCACTGGGGAGAATCAGAGCACCTGTGGGTGGCGGCAGCCAGGGTTACGCTATTGTCCTTGTGGCTGAGGAGCGGGACCTGATTTTTCCCAAGGGCAATCACTGAGCCCACCTGTGTTTGCGGCCTGTGGGAGGAAGCGGATTGGATTACGGGGGCTTGGCCGCCAGGGCTGGGACCTGACCTCTGGGCCTGTGGCCAGTGGGAACAGATGCCAGTCACTCAGAGCGATCTCCACTGGGTCTCTCTGCAAGCGAATAATCTTCCAGGCGGCAGCTGGAGGGATCCAGGTGGCAGCTGGAGGGAGGCCTGTGCACCCCGGGTGGCGAGGCTCAGGCTGGTCTGTTCTTCCCTCAGCGCTTTCCAGTACTTTCTGCTCGGGACGAGCTGCAACGGGGCCTCAGAGCTCAGGCTCCATCCTGAGCATCTTCTCTGCTCCAGGCACACCGCGTGGGCCTCCCCGCTCCCCGAGCCCAGAACCGTCCAGGGGTCTTGCCGATTCCGGCCCTGGCAGCCCCGTCAGTGCCCCAGCCCCTAGCAGGAACCGGGGAGGCGGGCGACACTCCGCCCTCACCTCCGCCGGGCGCTCGCTCAGGTGCGCACCACGCGCACGAAGTTCACGGTCCCTCCAGGCGTCCGCGTGGGCTTTCCCAGGGTTCCCCGTGTCACCCCAGCCCTGCCCCGCCCACGGCTCGTTAGCGCTCTCCGGCTGGCCCTCCTCACTCTCCTGTTTACCATTCGTTATTAACAAATGGTAATTACAGTATAGTTGTGAGATGAAAACATGACTAAATTATGACACTGCTTGTGTAACAATCTCTTAAAACCGACTCAGAAGGCAACAGCTGCACAATTAGGCTATAAATTCTCTTAAATGAACTTGTTGGTAGCAACGGTACCTGTGGGCTGTGCTGAGCGAGGGATAACTAGGCCGAATGGGCTTGGAGAGGGAGCACCGGGGATGGCTTTGCAAGGAGGGAGTTTGTTCCTTGTCCTGAACTACTTGTTCTCTTACAAAAACGAAGGGCTCAGTGTGGGCCCGTTAACTCCCTGTCTGTGGGGGACTCGGGGGCAGAGCATCCGTCCCACAAGCTGACATCAGGGATTCTCTCGCCTGGACGGACGGCCAGCAGGAGTCTGGGTGGGACCCGGTGAATGGCAGGCAGCAGCGTGGGCTCCGTGGGGGCCCAGGTGAGTGTGTGTGGGGTCGCTACACGGCCCAGTGGGGGCCCCACGCTCAAGCTTCATGACACGGTGCACAGTGCACCCCGAGGCAGGGCCCCTCAGACGTGGGCCCGGGCGCTGGAGCCCTGCCTGCCGCGGCGGGGGCGCCGGAGGCTCCCTCCCTTCTGGTTTACCGTCTGGAGAAAACCTCGCGTCATGCGTCTAAGAAGGACGAAGCCTGGGAGGTTGTTAACGGATTTTTGCCTCTCACGTCAGCCAAGGTTGGCAGCCTGACTCAGGGACACTTTCAGGGGAGACGCTGCTGTCTCAAGGTCACACATCTACGCCCTGTTGCTGCCCTAACAAATGGCCCCAGACTCGGTGGCTTAAAACAACACACATTTATTATAGCTTCGGAGTCAGAAGTCTGGCAGGGGTCTGTCTCCCTGGGAGGAAACAAAGGTGTCAGCAGAGGCCGCCTGCACCCCCGGCTCGTGGCCCCTTCCTCCTCCTCCTCCCAGGCCAGCCCTTGTCACGTCATCTCTCTCCGACTCCTGCGTCCTTTCTTCCTGTCCGTTCTTAAGGACTAGAGTGGTTACCTTCCCCGGATGTCTCCCATCTCAAGGTCAGCTGGTCAGAGGCGTAATTGCATTTGCACGCTTCATTCTCCTTCGCAGGTGCTGAGGAGTGTCGCGTGGACACCTTTAGGGGCATGCTGTTCTCCCCACCAGAGGTGGCTGCAGTGTGGGTCCTCGGGGCAGTTTGACCTGTGTAACCTCAGAGCTGGGCCCAGGCAGGGCTCAGACTTGAGGCGGGATTCACTGAGATGGTTTAGAGGAATCAGGGAGAGAAGGAAGCGTGGCTGGGTCAACAGCGTGGCCAGTCTGTGCAGGGGACAGCGTGCGGATTTCGGGAGCTCCCTGTCAGACAGGGAGTGGAGTGGACTTGGGCACACAAAACTCAGGACAGGTGTGCCCCGCAGCAGCGCAGACCGCAGGATCCTCCTGAATGAGGCGCCAGCGGCAACCTGTTCTTCCTCCGCCACCTCCTGCAGAAGGTGCAAACCAGGAAGCCAGCCTTCAAAGACACAGTTTGGCGTTAATGATTTTCAAAATAAGTGAGCACCGCACAAACCCCAGGCGCGTGCAGACCCGTTGGCAGGGGTTGTGGCGTAGCCTTTGATGACTTTCGCCCTTTCGGAACTGCAGACCTCTTCACCCACAGCCTCGGACCCGCTGGCCGCCCCCCCTGTCTCCCATCCCGGCCGGCCTCTCCTCTCGGTCAGCTGTCATGGTGATTTGCGGGCCTCTCCTTGGACCTGTCCGCTTAACAGATTTTGGGGGTGTGTCCTCAGGGACCTCCCGCTCCGGGCCTATTACTGAAGTCCGTCACCCAGAAAATCTGTCGACAGAACCGTTCTCTCTCTGAACTGCAAGCAAATTGGGAAATTTGAATGAGATGCAATAAGCCTGCAGTAAAATCGAGCTTCTGAGAAGCGCCCGGAGCCCGTCCCCTCCCAGCCCATGTCCACTGCGCCTCCACAGCCTCCCAAGCCGTCACCCTCCGGGGTGGTCGCGTGCAGTATTTATTTTTTTTAATTAAGCCGTGTGGCTGTGTGCTCCCCCTCCCAGATGCTTGATAGAGCCCAGCCTTATAAGTTGCTGAAAGTTTTTATTTTTATTTTTTTCCAGCGGATAGTAAAATTAAGCAGTTATTAGTATTCACGAAAAATGCTCGTGGCAGGCTTAGCACACGAAATGAGAAGCCACCTGCAGTTCAAGGCAGTACTTGATAATGCTGTAATTAGATTTGAGATGCAAAAAAGCTCATTAAAATTAAACAACGTATTTGTCACTGTTTTAAGAGGTACAGATTGCCTAGAACCATGCTGGTCTCTTGACCTTGAGTATTTTGGTGGAGTCCTTGCTGCCAACAATTGGGAAATAACATCAGCGATTCTGCAGAGCGTCCTGGAAGCGCGTTCATCCTCGCTTCAGTTCGTGTTGGAGAAAAGCTTACAGATATCCGGGGAAATCACCGCTTTGTACACAGAATGTTCCAGGAGAAAAGGGCGACCCCAATCCTCTCTGAATGGGCAGTTCAAAGAATGCTAACGGGAGACGAGTGTGCGTATGGGGGGGGTCCCCCGCAGGACGTGGGGACACCATGACGGGGTCCGCCGGAAGCAGCGCTGTCGGCGTCAGGCCACGCTGTTCATCCTCCAGCGCTGGCCCGCGTGAAGCCGCCCGCTCAGAGCAGGCTCAGGGCTGCTGAGCGCCAGACGGACCGCAGTGCCAGGGCCAGTGAGAGGTGTCCCCGACTTCCGGAATGTCGCGGCGAGAACCTTCGTTGGGGAGACGAGGCACAGAAAAGTCAGGCGCTAGGAAAGTACGTGCTGTTCATAAAAGTAGCCGACGTTTGCGGAATGCAGCCTGTGCGCCGGGCCTGCGCCATCCTAGCCCCGCCGCGCTGGGTCCCGTCTCCCTGGCGGACGTTAAGGTTCTGGCCTGAAGTCGCGTAGTCTGCACACAGCTGAGCCCCATGGGCGTCATGTCCAGGTTGGTCCTGCAGGCATCACTGTGCAGCTGGGTGCCCAGTCAGGGCAGAGACCGGGGGCGGTGGGAAATCCACAGAAACCCACCGAACTCACCGAGTGCCCGCCGTTGGGTTGGTAATGCTCGAAAAACTTCATGTGCGTGAATCATTTTCTCTCCGTAGCAACCTCGTTACCCCATTTTACAGATCTGGAAACTGAGGCACGAGAAGTTAGAGAACCACCCCAAGGTCACCAGGTAGCTGGCAGCAGAGCTGAAATTAAGCTCCACCCTTGACCGAGCCTCTGTATTTCTTCTCCCTTGAAATCTGAAAAGCATCCACAAAGAAAGGATGTAATTTAAAAGTGATCATGATTACGTTTATTCCTGGAGGAAGAAAATGCAAGTTGCATTCAAGGCGCGGAGACTAGGGGAGTTTGCTTGGAACAGGGGGCTCTTTCCGGCCAGTGGGAAAAGATGGCAGATAGTAAACAGAGGCCCAGTACGGCCTCCAAGGAAGAGGCCGGCTCTCGTGGCCTGGGGAAGCCGAGGCCTCTGTCCTCGGGGCAGGGAGCCCCGGGAAGCCAGCCCGCAGCTGGCTGCCCCTCCCCCCGGTGGCTGCATTGATTTCCCAGGCTGAATCTCTTGGCTCTGGGTCCAGATTTAGTTTTGTGGAGAGCTCGTCTTTCAAAGTCCAGCTCAAATGTCACCTCCTCTGCAAAGACTCCTCCAGCCTCCGAAGCAAAATTAATCACCCGCCTCTGCGCTCCCAGCACTGTTGCTACCTCCGCAACAGTCTTATCACCGCGGGCTGGATTTATGTGTTTACAAGTCTCTGCAGCCAACGGGACTTCTCCAGGCAGGTGTCCCGCTGCTCTGCCTTTGTGTGCTCGTGGCCCGGGCCGTGCCGCGCATGCAGTGGGTGCTCAATAAATGAAGACCTAGCCAGTCCGGGGTCTTCCAGAACCCTGAGCGTGGGCAGGTCTTGTCCTGAGCACTTTGCCCAGAGGAACTTAGTCTCCATGACAAGTCACAGAATCAGTTCTGTTCTCCCCATTGTACAGGTGGGGAAACTGAGGCCTAGAGAGCACGTGTAACTTCTTCTCCATGTCATACCACGGCGAGCGGCAGGGCCGGGAGCTTAAAGCCAGGCGGACTGGGGCGGCCGCATCTGCTCACAGCAGCCTTATGGATACACCCAGTCTGATCATGAGACTTGATGCCTTCTAGAGCAATCTCTGGAATTAATTTTTATTTCCCTTTTTTTTTTTTTTAACTTGTCTAAATTTAGGAAGGTTTGGAAGAAGCATTTGGGCTGAGATGCAGTTAAGGTTTTCCTGTTGTAAGCCACAGAAACCCAGCCTGGCTAAATTCAGCAGAAGGGGTCCTGTCGTAAGCAGGTGAATGCTTGCAGGATGGACACCTGGGAAGGGGGGCTTTGGGAAGGCCAGGCGGACCCCAGAGGCAGGAACCGGGGGTCTTACTGGGACGTGCTCTTCAATCTTCACGTGGCCCCTGCCTCCGCTCAGCTTCCTTGGCCTTGGTGGCGTAGAGGGGCAAGAACCAATCGAAATCGGGGCGCTGTTAAGACTGGGGTGGGGGATGGGCGCTGGGTGCACGAAGGGGTCCTACTGCTGTGAGTTCCTGTTCCTCAGGAACTTTGGGCAGTCCATGGCCACCCTCCGTGGTCACCCCTTGTGGCCGTGGGGGCCGAAGGGCACAGGGCCCCAGGCTCGCTGTCATGTGTCCTTGAGACATCATTCTGGAGTTGGGGGAGGGGAGGGGAGTTCTCCGAGAGGAGTAGGCGCTCGGGGTGACCTCTCCTAGGTTTTAACGTTTTGAGGGGCTGACTGTATTGATCTAGGTTTTAACGTTTTGAGGGGCTGACTGTTTTGATCCAGGTTTTAACGTTTTGAGGGGCTGACTGCATTGATCCAAGCTCGTTCGTTCTCAGGCTCAGAGGACATGAATGCCCAGGCCCAGCGCAGCCTGGGGGAGGGTGGAAACCGCGCACGCGAGGGTTGGACCCAGTTTCTCCCCCTGGGACGCACCGGCCTCGAAAATGGGGCAAGGTCGCGTCTGGCCGGGTGTCTGGCTGGGTATTCGGGAGGGGCAGGCAGACCACCTTCTCAGTTTGCTGCAGGTCGTTGCCCTGGTTCGGCGTGGGGGGGGTGGGGGGGGCACCCTTTTCCAGGGGTGGGGGAGGGCGTGGCTGTGTATCACTTCCTGGCGGCCAGTCCAGGGTCTTCCAGGGTTGGGAATCATCTCCCCGGTTCTGTCACATCCAAGCCCCGCCCCAGGTGGCCCGCCCCTGCTGACGGGCCTCCCCGGCCCCTGCCCCGGGCACAGGCTGCGTCCCCCGTTGACGCCCCAAACCGGGCGCGTGCTGCCTGGGGCCTTCATGCTGCTCCCAGGCGTCCTCGCTCGTTCCTGACACACATGTGCTTGGAGCGTCTGCTCTGCGTTGGGCACGAGGTGCAGTGGGAACAAAGCAGACAGGTCTCCGTTCAGAGACAAATAGGACCGGGTCTCCCCCACTGTCCGCGGGGCCGAGATGCCCGCCCCTCCCCACGCCCCTCCTTTGAGCCCACCTCACTGGCCATCAAGGTCAGCTTGCCCTTGCCGGGAGATGGGCCTGGGTGCGAGCGCCCGGGTCTCAGGCCAAGGGGTGGGTGAGTGGGGGCAGTGCGATGTGACTCCCGCAGGTCCCCCCCTGCTGGTCCCTTTTGCCCCGCCCCGCCAGGCCCCTCCCCTGACCCTCCCTCTGGCCCCCTCCTTTCCTTCTGCCCCTCCCCTCCCTTCGCCTTCGCCCTCCCCCTCCCCCGCCTGGCACCCTCAGCAGGAGCCGGTGTGATTTATAGGGCCCCCTGAGCGGTGACCTATAAACCCTGCTCTTCAGCGGGCCCGTTCCGGGCTCGGAGGAGCCTCCGCCTCAGCTGTGTCATGGAGAATGTTTCTGCCGGCGGAGAACGTGACCTTTAAAACCCCAAGTAAAGGAATCAGAGCTGCCAGGAGGGAAGGAATGGGGCAAGGAGGTGCTTGGACTGCGCCCCACTTGCCCGCGGGGTCCACGACCGGCCCCCAAGCCCGACCCGGTGGTGGGGCTGCGGGTCTTGGCGGGGTGTAGAGCCTGGGGGCCCTGGGGTGTCCTCTCCAGGTCTAGAGCCCAGGCAGAACCCTTTGGGGACAGGAGTTAGCGACTATGCCCTGACTCTGCCCTTGTGGGAGTGTGTGGAAGTGCCCCTCCCCCCTGGTCCTAGCCGGGTGGGTTAGGGGGGGAAGGGCCCTGTGGCCGCGATGGCAGCTCATGGAGGCTGGGGCTGCCTGCGTCATCCCTGGGGTTACCTGAGCTTAGCCCGAGACTGCCCAGGTTAGGGTGCAGCATCCTGGGAGCTCTGCCCAGGGGTGCGGAGTCAGGGAACTTCTAGGTAGGAGTGTGGCATCCTGGGACCTTCTGGTAGGGGCGCAGAGTCCCCGGGGCTCTGGGCGCCCCCTCTGCATCAAACTGCAGGACTGTCTAAGAACCTGGGAGAATCGTGGTGCCTCTGGCCCCCTTCACCTGTGGGTGGGTGGTCATGGCGGCTTCTCCCTGACGGCGGGTCCTGGGGCGTGTATGCTCCGGGCGGTGGCCACTGGGTGAGTCCACGCAGGTACTTTATGTCACAGAGGCTGCATTTTCTCACTGTCCTGCCCTCACAGGCCAATGGTCATAAGTGGAAAGGGGACTGACTCGCTCATTCCGTTCGCATTTTGCGACACCGTTTTGCTTTGGTGGCTGGGTCCTCCTCTCCAGGGGCCTCTCGGTGGAAGGAGGTAGTGTGCCTTGCTGGTAGGGCGCCACCAGGAGTTCTCAGGAGGGGGGACCAGGTTTCTCTGCAGGGACAGTCAGCGACGGGCTTGAGGGCCTCTGTGGCGGAGAGCAGGCGACGGCCTTCTATCGGGACGTCCTTTGTACGGGCTGGGGAGGCGAGGCTGGGGGCTGGGGAAACGTGTTGGAGGGGTTTGAGGCCCTCCTGGGGGGGGGGGTCTCAGGTGCAGGCAGAAATTTAGCTGTGTCGTCACCCAGAGAACATGGGCCTTGTCTTAGAGACCTGCCCCGTCCTCTCTCACTGGGTACGGGGCACGGGGTTGGGAGAGAGGCAGGTTTCTGCTCCAAGGCACAGGGAGGCTGGGAGGGTCTGGCTGGGCCCTTTCTTGGGGGATGTGTGTGGTGTGTGCTGCTTAGAAAAGCAGCATGATGCGTGATGCGTGTGCAGCTCTGTGCCCTCGTATGAGTGTGTGTGTGCGTGTGTGTGCGTGTGTGTGTGTGTGTGTGTGGCGTGTGTGTGGCAGGAAGCCGGGTCGGACCTGGGGAGCCGAGGCACTGTTGTCATAAATAAGGCTGATTTTTATATTCCCAGTCGACCGGGGAGTGCAACCAGCAGACCAAAGGTAATGCATTTCAGCCGCCCGTTGGGGAAGGTAAATGTGGTTTATAAGCCCCTCTGGCTCAGAGCGGCCGGGCAGTGGTGGCAGCTGAAGCAAGGCTACTCCAGATGGAGGGAGGGGACAGGTTGGCGACTGTGTGCCCCAGTTTCTCTAAAGGAAAAAGAAATGACTTGCCGCCTGTTAGCTAATCAACACTGAGGAGAAACTCCTGACAACAAGCGAAGAAAACTTAGCTGGCAATAAAATAAGGGACTTTTTATGGCGGTTTTTATGGGAACATTTTCACTTTGGGAGTTATTAGAGTTAGTGCCGGTTGTGACAAAAGCCGCATTTGCATATCGCCCGTGATGGAGGCTGGATGGAGCCTGAACGCGGCATTAACGGCATCTCAGAGACCCTTCCAGAAGCCAAACAGGATGACGTTTATTGCAAGCGCGATGCCGCGTGTCTGGCATTAGTTACTGCTTGTTGTGTCCTGCGGCACGTAGATTTTCAGTCTTCGGATCTTCCTGGGACTCCTGGCAGCAGCTTCCCATGTCAGGAGCAAGCTAGAGCTCTTGGGGTGGAGGGCGGGGCAGCCTCCGGAGAGGGCGAGGGGAAGGCTGTGCAGGTGACGCTTTGCCTGGGCACCTGCTAGCGGTGGCCCTGGGCCAGACTGCCAGTGACAGGCCTCATACCAGGAGAAACAGGAATTTCTCCTACTTTGTAAAAAGGCTTTAGTTTTAAATCACATACCGTACAATTTACCCATTTAAAGTGTACGAGTCGATGGTATATTGAGTATGTACCATTTTGGTATACTCACAGAATTGTGCAACCATTACCACGACCAATTGTAGAAGATTTTATCACGCCCCAAAGAAACGCGTCATCCCTTAGCCGTCACCCCCAACCACCCTTCCAGCCCTAAATGACCGCTAATCCATCCTCGGCCTCTCTGGGTTTGCCCACGCTGGACGTTTCGTATCTATGCAAAGCACAGAGCGTGGCCTTTTGGGTCTGGCTTATTTCACTCGCCGTGATGTTTTCAGGGTCCTTCCCCGCTGTAGCAGACATACATCAAGGACTTCATTCCTTTTTATGGCCGAAGTGTACGCCATTTTATGGATGGACCACAGTTTTATGTTTTCATCAGCTGATTTCTCCCATTTAAAAAACCTATTTCCTTTTTTATTTTAAAAGATACTCATGAAAAAAAATCATGGCTGAGCCCATTTGGAACCAACCTGAGTTTTTCTGCTGGACAGTGAAGTTCTGGGTGGAGGAGGAAGAAACAGAGGTTATGATGAGGGGCTGGGCCGGGGGTCCTGGAAGCCATTTTTTTTCTGGAGGAGACAGAGCCAATTCTTTGCCAGCTGGGCTGTTTGAGGGGCTCAGTGGGAGGTTGGCCGCCTTTGACCCAAGAATCGGTGTTGGGGTCCTAGAAGGCTTTATTGCTCATCATTCAGAGAACTTTCTGTATCAAAGGGGACCCTCAGCCTGTACCTTTGAGGGTCCCCTGGGGGATGTCTGGAGCTGCGTGGATTGGGGGCTCCCTTCTCCCACAAACTAGCCACCTGGGCTGAGTCAGCTGGGGACAGGCAGCGGCCATGCGTTCTGTAGATGGCCTGTCTGACGCGGACAGTGGAGGGCGCCCACAGGGCGGGCGCGGTGGGCTTCTGCCTGCCCCCGATCTGGGGAGGGTCTTCGTGCAGGTACGAAGAGAGAATGTCCTATTTTTATCTCTCCCAGAATATCAGGACGATCCCTGGGTGACTCAGCTCTTAGTCTTAATTATGCTGCTATGTAAATATTTCTGAAGTCTCTTGGTTTTCTCAGTTGGCATTATACCACCGTTAATAACTAGAGGGCACATTATAAATATGCAAACTAATAATAATGCATTAACTCAAAGAACATCGATAAATTGCCGAACTGAGCCTGACGCATTCGGCAGCGTGTTCCCTTTGCCCCCGAGACCACCCGCCCTCTTCCTGAATCACGGAGCCCAGGAATTCCCAGGGCTCACCCTGCCCCAGATGGCACCCTCAGGAGCAGCTGACTGTCGTCTCCCCCACCCCCCACACACACTCCGGGGTCCGGAGGGCCTGCTCTGGCTGTGGCTCTGTGCATGTTTCTCCAGACCCAGAACTCTCCTGGGGAAGCGGGCTGTGTCTGGACAGGCTGTGTCTGAACATGCCCCCTGATTCTGTCTGTGCTGGGACAAGGTCAGAAATAAAGGCTGGAGGGATGGCCCTGTCCTTGCTTTTTCTGGAAAGGTCACGGAGGTCAGGGCCATACTCCCATCCCAGCAACCTCACCTGTGAATGTGGCCTCGGGAAGTTGAGTCAGCTTCTTCATCTGAGATTCATTAACTTGGCAACTATTACTGCGAACCTCCTGAGCACCTACTGCGTGCCAAAAGCTGCTCTGGGCAGTGCATAGGGTCCTCGCCAGCTTGGAGCTGACGGTCTGTTAGGGGTGGGGTGGGGGGCAAGCAGGCAGTGATGACACGGGTGATCAGTGCGACATGGGAAGTGCCGGGGTTTGCTGGAGCTCCCGTGTGGGGCATGTTATCCAGTCTGGTGGGTCGGGGCGGGGGTGGGAGTCCCGGAGGGAGAACTGTCTAAGTGTAGGCCTGAGGATGAGTGGCAGTCGCCCCGGTAAGAGGAAGCGGATGGAAAGTGGAGGTGGGGTGCGGGACGGGGCGGAGCACGTCTGGCAGAGGGAACAGCGCAGGGGCTTTGCAGAGAGCATGCGCGGGGTGCAGCGAGTGGCGAGGTGCGGCGGGGCGGGCCATACAGGTAGACGGGGTCTGTCTGCAAGGCCCTTGCCCATCTGGCCGAGTTCGGGGACATTTAAGGAGTTTGGGTTTTATCCTGAATGAGAGAAGAGCCACCGAAGGGCCCCCGTCTTGCCTTAGTTCCTGGCCGATCTAGGCGAAGGTATCGAATGGAGAATGGCAGCTGAGAAAAACGGGGGCCCTTGCTCGGCCACCGTGAGCATCTGCATGGCGCGCTCAACCAGCCTCTTTGTCCACTGCCGAGTGCGCTGCCCCAGCAGCCCGCGCTGCACCAAATCAGGCAGCTGATGAGCAGGATGCAGGTGGACTCGAGTCCGGGCTGGAAGCAGGTGGTGTTCGTGGTCTGTGGCGGCGCCGGCGGGCCTCACGTGACCTGCGCAGGCGGCGGTGGGAGCACCGCACGAGTGAGGTGGCGCAGGCGGGCGCGGGCCAGCCAGGCCTGCACCCACGCTGCCACTCCCGCCGAGACCTGGAGGGCATCCTCACCCGCAAGCAGGCTGATCGCACCTGCCTCGGCGCCGCGCTGAGGCCGGCGGATGTGCTGGATGTAAGTGGCACCCGCATGAGATGAGCTGGTTGTTTTTTTTTTTTTTTTTTTTTTTTTTAATGTTTAAGAAACAAAATACCTGTTCCAGGCCGTTGCCCAGCCACCCCGTTCCTGTGCCTGGAGGCAAGCAATGTCCCCAGTCCGTGCCTTCTATACCTGTAGTAACTGCGATTGGCTGTGTCGCTGTGCTTTTCCTAGGGCACGTGTGATGCGCGGTGTGTGCCTCGTATAAAATATATAATATACATGCAAAGTGCCGCATACACGTGGCAGAAAGCACGCGCATTCTCTTCTGGTTGTGCTTGCGTCGCATCTCCTCCGTCTCATTCCATTTTCTCCTCATTCTGGGTTAACACAGTGCCCGCTCCTCTCACAGCGGCCGGCCTGTCCCCGCGTTCCCTGTGCGTCCGTTTCTGTGCGTTCAACAACGTCTGCTCCTCCTGGCGCTGCCTTCAGTTTGGACTTAATATCTTTTGTGGCCTTTTTTCCCTCTTAAATCTCTGTTTCTTTGTTTTGTTTTTTGTTTGTTTGTTTGTTTCTGAGCTCTAAAAGCTAATGTTTTAACCTTTTATTGTCTCCTGTATTACCCCTTTGTTCTCTTATTTTATCATGGTGCTTATTTCATTGAATTTTTTTGTAATATTTTGTTGGACTCTTTCTGTTGAGTGTTTTTCATGAGACTTTTTTTTCCTATTCCCTGATTTATTTTTATTTATTTATTTTTTAATGTACAGTATCTTTTGCAGGTCCTGGAATGGGCCCTTTCTGACTAGTGCTCATCTTTGAATAAAGTGGGCTTTTTCTGATTTTTTTTTAATTCCCATTCCCCCCCCCCTTGACAACTATCTACTTATTCTCTATATTTATAGGTCTTTTTCTGTTTTGTTTTGTTTATTCATTTATTTTGTTCTTTCAGATTCCTCATATAAGTGAAATTGTATGGTATTTGTCTTTCTGTGTCTGACTTATTTCATGCAACATAATACCCTCTAGGTCCATCCATGTTGTCATGAATGGCAAGATTTCTTTCTTTTTTATGACTGAGTAATAGTCATATATATGTGTATGTGTGTGTGTGTGTGTGTGTGCGCGCGCGCGCACACGCGCGCACCACATCTACTTTATTCATTCATCTGTTGGTGGACATCTGTATTTCTTCCACATCTTGATTGCTTCAATGAACATAAGGTACATATATCTTTTCAAATAAGTGTTTTGGATTTCTTCGGTTAAATACACAGGGATAGAATGCTAGATCTTGTGACAGCTCTTTTTTAAATTTTTTCGAGGAACTTCCAAACTGTTTTCCGTAGCGGCTGCACCATTTTGCAGTCTCACCAACAGCTCGCAATGGTCCCCCTTTCTCCACATCCTCACCAGCACTTGTCGATCTATCGATGATAGCCATTCTGACAGGTGCGAGGTAATATCTCATTGTGGTTTTATTTTGCATTTTTCTAATGATTGGTGAAGTTGAGCAGCTTTTCATATGTCTGTTGGCCACTGTATGTCCTCTTGGGAGCAATGTCTATTCAGGTCCTCTGCCCATTTTTTAATTGGATTGTTTGTATTTTTGGTGTTGGTATTTAAGTTGTATGAGTTCTTTATATATTTTGGACATTAACCCTTTATTAGATGAATCATTGACAAATATCTTCTCCCACTCAGTAGGTTGTCTTTTTGTTTGGTTGATGGTTTTCT
Source organism: Rousettus aegyptiacus (assembly GCF_014176215.1). Lineage (NCBI taxonomy): Eukaryota > Metazoa > Chordata > Mammalia > Chiroptera > Pteropodidae > Rousettus > Rousettus aegyptiacus. Next base: position 3,497,855 of record NW_023416284.1, read on the forward strand.
TTGCTGTGTAAAACCTTTTTAGTTTGATGCAGTCCATTTGTTTATTTTTTCCCCTCACTTGACGAGATATATACAAAAAGATATTACTAAGAGTGATGTCAGTTTACTGCCTATGTTTTCAACTAGGAATTTTACAGTTTCAAGTCTAACATTTAAGTCTTTTTGGGTTTACTTATTGTATATGGTGTAAGAATGTTGTTCAATTTCATGTTTTTTGCATGTATCTGCCCATTTTTGCCAGCACCGCTTATTGAATAGACTGTCTTTATCCTATTGTATATCCTTGCCTCCTCTGTCATAGATTAATTGACCTCGTGAGGATTTATTCCTACTCTATTGACCTATATACCTGTCTTTATGCCAGTACCATACCGTTTTGATTACTGTAGCTTTCTGGTATAGTTAGATACCAGCGAGCATGATACCCCACCCCCATGCTTTGTTCTTTCTCAAGATTTCTTTGGCTATTTTGGATCTTTTATGGTTTTATATAAACTTTAGGATTAGTTGTTCTAATTCTGAGGAGAATGCCATTGGTATTTGAACAGGGATTGTGTTGAATCTGTAGATTGCTTTAGGTGGTAAGGACACTTTAACAGTATGAATCCTTCCAATCCAAGAGCAAAGTGTATTCTTCCATTTCTTTGTACCTTGTTCATTCTCTTTCTTCAATACATTATAGTTTTCAAAATACAGGTCTTTCACCTCTTTGGTTTTATTTATTTCTAGGTATTTTATATTTATTGAGCAATTGTAAGTGAGATTGTTTTCTTAATTTCTTCTGATTTTTTATTTCTGGTGTATAGAAGTCCAACAGAATTTTGTATGTTAATTCTGTATTCTGCAACTTTACTAAATTCAAACTATTTCTAATAGTTTTTTGGTGGAGTCTTTAGGTTTTTCTATATATTCTATCATGCCATCTGAAAATAATGAGAGTTTTACTTTTTCATTTCCAATGTAGATGCTTTTTATTCCTTTTTCTTGTCTGATTACTGTGACTAGACCTTCCAATTCTATTTTGAATAGACTTGGTAATAGTGGCATCCTTGTCTTGTTCCTTACCTTAGAGGTGAGGCTTTCAGCCTTTCCTCATTGAGTAGCATGTTGGCTGTGGGTTTGTCACATGTGGCCTTTATGATATTGAGTTATATTCCTTCTATAGCCACATTGTTGAGAGATTTTATCATAAAAAGATGTTGAATTTTGTCAAATGCTTTTTTTTCACCTATTGATATGATCATACAGTTTTTATCCTTCATTTTGTTTGTGTGACATATTGCATTCATTAATTTACAGATATTGAGCTATTTTTGCATCCCTGGGATGAATCCCATTTGGTCATGGTGTATAATTCTTTTAATGTATTGCTGAATCTGGTTTGCTAATATTGTGTTCAGAATTTTTGCATTTACATTCACCAAGGGTATTAGCTCATAATTTTCTTTTTTATGTAATATGTTTATCAGGTTTTGGTATCAGGGTAATGCTGACTTCATAAAATGAGTTTGGAAGTGTTCCTTCTTCTTTTTCAATTTTTTTGAAATAGTTTAATGATAGGAATTAATTCTTTGAATGTTTGGTAGAATTTGCCTGTGAAGTCATCTGATCATGGACTTATATTTGCTGGTAGTTTTTTAATTTTCATTTTTCAATTAGAGTTGACATTCAGTATTATTTTGTTGGGAGCATTTTTATTTATTTATTACTGCTTCAATTTCATTGTTAGGAATTGGTCCGTTTAGATTTTATATTTCTTCTGGTTCAATCTTGGAAGATTGAACTTCTTGAAATTTATCAATTTCTTTTAGATTGTCGTATTAGTTGGCATATAATTGTTTATAATGTTCTTTAATGATTCTTTGTATTTCTGTGGTGTCAGTTGTAACTTCTCTTTTATTTATGATTTTATTTAACTGGGTGCTCTCTCTTTTCATCTTAATGAGTTTTACTATCTTTTCAAAGAACTAGCTTGTAGTTTAAGTGATCTTTTCTATTTTTTTAAAATTTGTATTTCATTTATTTTCATTCTAATTTTAACTATTTCCTTCCTTCTATTTACTTTAGATTTTGTTCTTTTTCTAATTTCTTTAGGTGTAGATTGTTTATCAGGAATTTTTTTTGTTTCGATTTTATTTTTTTTGAGGTAGGTTTGTATTGCTATGAACTTCCCTCTTAGAACTGCTCTTCCTGCATCCCATACGTTTCAAAAAGTTATTTCTAATTTTTCACTTATTTCTAGTTTTTCACTTATTTCTAGTGTTTGATTTCCTGTGTGATTTCCTCTTTGTTCCACTGGCTGTCCTGCGGTCCCTTCTGGCTGTAAAGTTGCTGGTGAGAAATCAACAGTTTGCCTTATAGGGTTTCCTTTGTAACCCATTTTTCATTTTCTTCCTTAAGGTGATTCCTTTTTCTTAAACTTTTGCCATTTTAACTACGGTGCATCTTGGTGTGGGTCTCTCTGGATTCACCTTGTTTGGAACTCTCCATGCTTCCTGGACATGAGTGTGCGTTTTCTTTCCCAGGTTAGGAAAAATTTTAGCCATTATTTCTTTAAATAAAAGTTTTGTTCGTTTCTCCTTCTGGGATCCCTATAATGTTTGAGTACTTGATGATATCCCAGGGATCCCTTAAACTATCCTTAATTTTAAAACTTCTTTTTGCTTTCTGCTATTCTGATTGGTTGATGTCTGTTAGTCTGTTTTCCAGCTCACTGATCCATTCTTTTGTGTTAGCTAATTGGCTGTCGATTCCTTCTAATGTGTTTTTTTTTAATTTCAGTTATTGTATATTTCAGGTCTTGGTTTTTCTTTCCAACTCTCTGTTGACAGTCTCCCTAAGTTCCTCTATTCCATTATCAAGTTCCTGAGAGTCCTTATGACTATTTCTTTGAATACTTTATCAGGCAAATTCCTTATTTCCATTTCCTTAGGGGTTTTTTCCCTGGGGATTTTTCTTATTCCTTCACTTGAGAGATAGTCTTCTGTCTTTTCATTTGGTTTATCTTTATTTGTTTAGATGAATTAGACCAAATAGCTGCCTCTTCGAATCTTGGAAAAGTGGCCTTGTGGAGCAGTGGGCTCTGTGCCGACGGCTTGTGCCGGGTGGCTTTGGCCGGCTGGTGGAGCCTAGAGGGTGGCCAAGGAGCCAGGCACTTGCCTGCTGAGCAGCAGCTGAAGGAGGCAAGGCCAGGTGGTGTCGTATTGCCTTGTGACCCTGCTTGCTCCCTTTCTTTGTTTGGGTCGAGACGGTCTATCTCATGTGCCCAGGAACACACTGCAGCGACCTTGCAGGCTGGGCCAGCAGCACACCTGGGCGGAGCCCCGCCCACCTTATGGAGGGGACAAGGCCCATGGCAGTCACCTGCCCCTCGACCTCGAGAATTCCCGCAGTCACCTGCCCCTCAACCCTGAGAAATCCCACAGCCTCCGGATAGCTCTGCGGCTCTCCAGACTTCCCTGTACCGTTTCCCTTTGGCTGGACAGAGAAGGCGCCCCTGGGTGTAGACGACGCCTCCTCCCCGCGTGCCCTGGTCGTGGGAAGCGGTGGGGCCGAGCATGCGCTCTCCGCTCGGCGCCGCCGCGGGCCTCTGGCCGCTCGCAGGGGGAGGCCAGGTGGCTGTGGTGAGACCGTCTCGTCCCTGCCTGCTCCCTGTGTTCTGAGGCACAAGGCCCCCAGCAACGTGGCTGCGGACTCGCTGAGGTGATCCTGCAGGTAGGCTCCCGCCGCCAGGTGAGGTGGGGGGACGGGGACCACGGCTCCGGGAGACCCCCCGCCCTTCTCCGTCGCAGGCAGGCGTCTCTCTCCGTCCCTCACTCCCGCTTGTTGTCAGGAGCCCTCGTTCAGGGCCGTTGTCTCGAGGGGTGACTGCTACTGTGTGCGGGGTGACGCTGCGCGGCCCCCTCCGTGCGCCCCCGCGGGCACGCGGCGCAGGGACCGTGCGCTCCCGCCTCGGCGTCCCCAGCCGCGGTGCGGCCCCTGCCTCCGGGTTTCTTCAAGGGCCGAACACGGCGGGAACGCGCGCTCTGTCGGCCTCCCCGTGTCTGGGACGAAGGTGGGATGGTGACATAAGCTTTGCGCTCGATCTCCGGCCTGGGCTCCGGCCGCTCCCCTCCGCGTTAGCTGTGCACACGGTTACGTCCGCTTTAACCTTTTTTACTTTTGAAATTATAAAATGATGGGAAGTTGCCAAGAAGGTCCCGGGAGGCCTCGTTTGCCCTCCGCCCGGCGCCCCCGGCTGCTGCGTCCCACGCAACAGCAGCGCCGCGTCCCGGGGCCCGCGCGTGTCCGCCTCGCTCACGTCGCGCGTGTCAACTAGCGTGGCCTCCGCCCCGCTCAGGATGGGGACCTGGCCCCCCACAGACATCTCCCGCCACCCGTCGCGGCCAGCGCGCCCTCCCTCCCGCTGTCGCTGACCCCGGGCGGCCTCTCCTTTGTCCGCATCTCTGTAGGATTATTTTAAACTCAGACGGCCACCCTTGTCACGTCGGCGCACGTTTTGTACGCCTCCTTTCGTGCGCGTGCATGCATGTAGCGTTTTTGCACGTTTTATGTCTCGCCTCTTCCGCCTGACGCACCGCGAGCGTCTCCGCAGCGCCGGGTGGAGCCCGGGGGTGCAGGGACCTGGAATCCGTGGCAGGGATGGGGGGGCCCGAGGGCGCGGGCAGAGACCAGGCCGTATTGCAGAGGGGACGGGGCCCCCTTCCACCCGACCCGCCGGGCTCCCCGTCACCCAGCCGCGGGCTCCCCCGTCGTCCTAGGAGTGAAGGCGAACCTGGAGCGGGATGGAAAAGCCGTGAAAGTCGTTGAGAGCGCGAGCGCAGACGTGCCCGCGGAAGGGCACACGGCGGGTCCCCTCCCCCTCCGCACCCTCCGGGAGTCCTCGCACGTGGGCGTCGGCCGTGGGCGTATTTATAGCAGCGCCTCTATTGCCGGAGTGTCAACATTTCTTCTTTGTGGCACCACGCTTATGAAAAGGTGATCAGATGGCAGAATGTGCAATTGTATTCCAGTCATCCTGCGGCACCTTTAATTAGGATTACGAATAAGCAGAAAGTAGAAAATTTGAAACCGTCGTGTCCGGAGGAAGTGGAGAGCACGTCCGTGGAGGGGGGTCTGTGCCCGCGCCCTCGTTGCCAAGTTCGGGCTGCGTCCCGAGCACGCGCGGCAAAAGAACCTTCTGGGTCGATTTCTAACCGGAGAATAGATCCACAGGCAGGCCTTTTATTAAGAGGCGTTTAATAACTTCTAAATCTTCGCTGCATTAGAGCCAACTGGGTGCAGGATAATGATGTCTGTGGAGGGATGAAAACACTCACGAGTGTTCTCGGGACGTCGTTATCAGGTAAGCGGTGGGGATGCGTTTCCTCTCAGGCGGAAAGGAGGAGGATGGGGGCGGGAGCAGCGGGCGGCTGGGCTGTGTGCAGAGGCTCCTGGGGCGGTGAGCGCGTCCTCGCTGCCACCCCGGTGTGACTGAGCGCCCTCTGCTGTTGGAGTCAGCTCTCCGCCCGCCGCCCTCAGCCTCCTGGTGGAGCTGGCGGCTGCTCTTTCCTGGGGAGACGCTGTGGGTCCGGGCAGGCTGCGAGCAGGGGCGGGTCTAGAGGGGCAGGCCTGGCTCTGCACGGGCATTGTTGGGGGGCGTCTCCTTTGCCTCCCCCTCCCTCCCACCGGGGAGCTTGTGCATGGAGAAAGGTCGCTAAGCAGAAAGGTCCTTGAACGGAGACGGAGGTGGCTGCTCTGTTGCTCCAGAGGGGAGGGGACTTGGTTTCTAGTTCTGAAGAGTGTCAGCTTCTGTAAATTGCGGGGAAGAATAATAAGCAACTTCAAAGTCCTGTGTGCACTCTCAGTGACATACCTGGTCATTTGTGTTTAATAAAGACAAAGCAGCATCGTTAAAGGCATTTACTCATGCATTTGAGTAAATTAATATTGATTCAACGTTCGACAAGTGTTTGAAATTTTACTTTTCCTGCTTTTGGAGCCCGGGCCTCGAGCGCCGTCTCGTGCCAGCGTGTGCCACGCGCCTTCATTCAGTGTGAGTCCCCTGAGCGCTGCTGGGCACCAGGTGGCCCCTTTGGGCGTTCTGGTGGGTCACCAGGCACGCGTGGGCCCTGTCCCCACTGAGCATGGCCCCTGTCCGCTTTGAGCGTATGTTCTGAGGAGAATGCGGTCGAGGGGAGGGGGAAAGTCCTATCAGCTGTCTCTGGGACCAGAGATTGGCCAGGCAGATCCAGCGAAGGGACCGTCCGGTGACTGTAAGGAGACACCGCTGGCCAGGTGGCTCTTAACCCTTATTTCTCGCAGTTCTGAAGGCTGGGATGTTGATCTCTGGGGCCCCTTTACAAAGGAGCCGATCCTGCTCCTGAGGGCCCCACCCTCATTACCTAATCGCCTTCTGAAGACCCCACCTCCTGACACCATCGCGTGGGCGGTTAGGATTTCAGGGTGTGGATTTTGGGGACACAGACTTTCGGTCTGTAGCAGGGACTGAAAGCGGAGGGAAGTCAAGGCAGGGGTACACTGTGACCACACACAGCCTGCACCCCATTTGTCCTGACACTGAGCGTGTTTCGGTCCCCTTACCTGCCAGGCCACAACTAGCTTAGAGGGTCGTCGTGACCCCCAGCACTCACTCAGCCCTGGACCCCGGCGACTGCTCGTGGGTGTCGGCCATTCTTGTGGCCACCAGAGTGAATGAAGGACCCGCCACCTCGTACTTCTGCTGGCGGGAGGTCCAAGCTGGAGAAGCAGCCCGCACGTCTTCGAACTCAGAGCCAAAGGAAATGCCCGCGTCAGGGCCAGCTGGCCTGGGAGGCCCATGGGGAAGCGTGCTCCCCAAACCTAGCTCGAAGCTGTGGCTGGTTTTTTTTGTGGGGTTCTCGTTATTTAAAATTCGGCACTCTGGTCTGAAGAAAGATGGAAGTTGGAGCTTCAGGGGCCCCCAGTACCGTGCTCGGGGCAGCTCGGGACGTGGCTGCAGGCGAGCTGCTGTCTGGGAAGCTCATTTGTAAAATGTATTGTTCTTGGTGCAGGAGCCGCAGAGCCTCAGGTGAGGAACAAGGAGAGGGAGGAGCAAGGAGCAGAAGGGGAAACAGGAGACGAGAATCCGATTTTTCATAGAGTAACAAAACAATACAGCTGTGTGTTCCCATAATGTCCCTTCTGCTTCCTGGGTCTGGAGTTGCATCTATTTTTAAAAACGCTCAGACCAGTAACTCTGCTTTATGCAGACCAACGGGAGGGTCTCTGGCTTGCAGATCTAATGTAAAATAAACCCTGAATGGTGTGGCACGCAGCATGGCAGCCGACGGTGGTAGGCAAGCAATTTTTTTTAAGCAGGCTGAAGGAATGATGGATGTGATTGCTTTGGTGGGCCCTGTCCCAGAGCGAAGGGCTTTCGCGAACGGAGAAGCTGGGTGGCGGTAGGGGAGATGGAAACGGGCAGCTTGTCTGATGTCCTGCCCGCTCCGTCTTCTCGGCCAGCAGATGTCCCATGTGGGCCCTGGAGGGCAGGCGGGCTCCGGAGAGGGAGGCTTAGAGGAGCCTGGACTCTTCACCCGCTGGGTGTCCTGGAGAACCGTCTAGGCGTCAGGCCTGTGGTTTGACAGGCGCCAGGCGTCAGCTCTTCGGAACGGGGCACAGAAGGCTTCGGTTTGGCAAAGAAATGCTGTGTTCTGCAGATTTTTTTTTTGAGGCAGACCGGGGGCGACCCGTGAGCCCCGTCAAAGTGGGGTGGTTTTCTTCCTTAATCCCTCGTGGGTTTAGATCCCTTCTCTTCGCTGCCTCGAACCCATTTGCTTTTGGAAAAGGTTCTCCCGCCGAGATTCACAGCCAGCTGCCTAAGCCCTGGCAACTGAAATGACAGGTGCCCGGGCCCCTGCCAGCAAAGCCCCCAGACGCAGGCTGTGCTCGGGACTGTCTCAGCTGTCCAAGGCTCGGGCGGCGTGGCTCAGCGCGTCATTCCCGAGCCGCTCACCTGCCTTCGTGTGAAAGCGCTTCGAATGTCACAGGGCCCTTTTCATTCATTCGTGACAGGGTGTCCACTCCCTCCCGCCCCCGGTCTTTTTTCCTGGACGCGCTGTCGGCCCTCCGTGTCTGTCTGCCTCTCGCAGGGTTTGGAGGCGTTCTCCAGGATCCTTTTAAGCTCATTTTCCCCTCACTTCCCCTGAACAGCAGGAACTTTTGAGAGCCCCCCCTTTTCTGTCTGCCCCAGTTCTCCGGGCATCGTCTCAAAAAATAAAACATCAGTTGTCTCCCAGTGTAGGAATTGTGCTTGGCTGGTGAGGTGGTGATGAATTAATCATCTCTGAGAATCCCCCTCAGGGTCAGCTTGGAACTGTTCCAAGATGCTGGGTGTGCAGGAAGGTTACATTTCGTTGTTTAAATCACAGGAAACCCAGTTCGAGGCCCCATCTGCCTTGAGGACAGATAGGCCCCAAGTCTGGAGTTTTCTGGGCCCCTGCTGGGTGTGGCTGCCGTGGCTCTGCCAGCCCTGCCATGCAGAGCGAAGGGGACACCTCGGGGCTGGGCGGCTCCTCTGGTGGCTCCACTGCTTGCCAAGACGGGTCGCCGTGAGCCTCGCTCAGGCGCGTGGTCTTCACAGGGCCCCAACCGCCCTCTGAGGTCCTGCTACCTCAGCATCGCTGTATCTGATCAAGCTCAGGTCCCCGCTCCCCGAGACACTCCACCTGTGTCCTCTGCAGACCGAGGGAGGGCCAGCGTCCCCCGGCTCAGGTCTCCGCTGGGTGGACCCCAGCCCTCTCCCATCTCAGGGGTCAGCGTAGAGACCTTAGACGTAGAAAGGCCTCTGTCCAGGGATGTTCTTTCAGCGTAGACAGACAACTCTTCCGGTCCTGAAACCTGACGGACATGTGTGCTTTCCCAAGGGGGTAAATCATAAAAAAAAACAAAAACAAAAAACAAAAAACCCATCCAGTTATAAAAAATATCAAGTACTTTTTGGAATAAGTAAAAGGCTTGCCATCTTCCTGGGAGAAGGGGAAAGTACCTTCCTTTCATTTTTGATGAGTCTACAAGATACAAGTTAATTTTTCAACAGGTTATCCTGCCAAATTAAATTCTCCATAAATCACCCTGCCACACACGTGGCTCTACTTGTAAAGGAGGTGCCATCACTGTTTTCTAGGGGACACTGTGAGGCAGAGACGAGGTGGCCACCCAGAGCCAGTCACACGGTGGGTGGAGCCGGGAGCTGACCCTGGGCCATCAGAAGCCCAGGCCAGACGACTCTCCACCCGCCACAAGCGATGCCAGCGGTCCGGGAAGGGAGAGATGGGATGTCGTCTCTGCTGGTCAGGGGCAGGTCATCCCACAGGACAGGAAGTAGAAAAAGTTAAGGGCCACGGGCGTGGCATGGCGGGCGCGGCGTGGCGGGTGCCGCTGCGCTGTGCCCCCTCGGTTGCTAGCTTTTCTGTTTGCTGTTGCTGTTTCTTTCTCATCACACGGTGGGCGCCTTGGAAGCAGCGCCTGACTGTTATCTTATTTTCTCTTGAACATCTGCAGGTGTACCGTCATCACTGACACATGCATGCATGCACGCATGGGTGAATGAATGAGTGAATGAATGCCATAGGAATCCGAGAGCTGGGCCGCAAAGGATGTCTTAGAAAGACAAAACAGTTGGGGCTGGTGGGGAGGGCGGTGGGAGAAAAGGGAGGCGGAGCCTGATGGGAGGCGGAGCCCGGCGGGAGGCGGAGCCCGGCGGGAGGCGGAGCCCGGCGGGAGGCGGAGCCCGGTGGGAGTGCCGAGCAGCTTTATTGAGATATCATTGACATCGGTACAATTCACCCATTTATTTAAGATGTACAGTTCTGTGGTTTTAGGTATATTCGCAGCATTGTGCTTCCATCACTACAGTCAAGTTTAGAACATTTTCATCTCTCGGAGAAGCCCCACTGCCTTATCTGTCATCCCCCAACTCCGCCGCCCCCCACCCCCCTCCCAAGCCCCTGGCAACCGCTGGTCTGCTCTCTGTCTGTGGGTTTTCTGCCCTGCACACTGCATAGACGTGGAATCCTACGACACGTGGCCTCTGGTGCCGGCTTCCATCACTGGGCTGCCGTTTACGGGGCTCACCCGAGTCGTGGCGCATGCGGGCACCTCCTTTCCGCTGCTGAACGGTGTGTCTCGTGGCGTGGATGTGGTTGGGGTTTGGGAATGCGACTCAGATTAGGCACCGGACACTGAAACTGACTCTGTTTGAGCATGAGCCTGGTGAGTCAAGCCGGAGCTTTTGGGAGCCCATCGGACAGCTGGACCGGAGGAAATGGAGTCTGGAGGCAGAGGTGAGTATGGAGGCTTTGCTGGGTTTCCTGCAGGAAGCGATGAGGCTCAGATCTGGGAGCAGAAGGAGAGGCAGGAGCGAGCAGGACATTGACGAGGACCCATCGGCAGGACCTTCCGGGGTGCCTCTAAGGGGCCCGGGGCAAAGCAATGTGTGGTTACGGCTGAGAAGGGAGAGAGAAGGCTCCACGTTCTCGCGACCTCTTGGGGTAATGGCGGCTGCCATGTTCAGTTGGCCGTTGAGCCGGGAGGGAACAAGGGCCCACTCCTCAGGGAACTGCCTTAGAGAGAGCAGAGCCACCGGGAAGGCAGGCGCCCGGAGCAGGAAGCAGGTCTGTGATGCAGGCCCCGTGCCCCGGAGGAGGCGACAGGCCAGGATGGCCCAGGAGGGCAGGAGACGAGTGTCCCCGAAGGGCGGACAAGCCTGAGAGGAGGGCGGGGGACCTTCTGGACCCAAGCCAGGCGAACAGCTGCAGCAGGGCCGGAGCTGGGGGTGGGGGGGGGGCGGGGCGGGTAGCATGGGTCTGGCCAGAGGCCGGGAGCCCCACCCTGCAGGCAACTAGGCGCATAACCTGGAGGGCAGGTGGTGTCAGCACCCCCCACCGAACAGCGCTCTGTCCCCGAGCCAGGTGAAGCTTTTTATGTCGCTCGGGACAATGACCTGCAGCGCAGATTGATTGTGACTCTCGCAGCTGTGGGAAACGTGATCCAGAGACATTAGGTGCTCACGCAGGCCACACATCTAAACATTTTCCAAGCTGGGTTCTTAAAAAGCCTTCATTTGGGTGTAAGCAAAAGGCGGTAATAATTGCAGCCATGGTCGAGACTGGGCACACTGCCTACCAGTGAGCCTAGGAAGCTTCTGGAGACGAGGTCTCGGTGTAGGCCCCATGACTTGAGGGCTGGGTGTTTGGGATACAAAGCTGAGGAGGACACACTCGTGACCCCAGGCGCCCTGGCAGCAGAGGGGACACTTGCTCGCTCGCACCGCCTGCCTGGTTCTCTCCGCCTCTGCGTCTCGCAGGAAGCCCTCGGGGATGCACGCGTGAATGCTCGGGTTCGTCTTCCGCCTGGCGGGGTGGGCACCCGAGCAAAGACACAGAGGGGAGACAGCATGGGGCGAGCCCCAGGGGAGCAGCGTGGTGTGGCTGGGGGAGGGGGCAGGAGGGCAGGGCTGGGGACAGGCCCGGCGAGAGGTGTGGCATGGTGTGGCATCGGCTGGGCTGGCCGAGGTAGAGCAGCGTCTACCTCCCCTGAGGAAGTGTGTCCTGAACCTTCCTCGCCCTCTGAGCCCCGGTCCCAGCTCAGTGGGCTTCCCAGGCACCCCCCCCCTCACCTGCTCTGCCGGTGCCCTCAGGGCAGGTGGATTCTGCACAGCGGTGGAACGGGGTCTCCGGCAGCCCCAGGGAAGAGTCCGGGGGAGGATGCTCGGGAGAGGCGCGTGGCTGAGCTCCTGCATTCTGCAGCCTTCTGGAACAGAGCAGCTTTTAGAATTTCCAGCCACAATTTGTATTCAAATGAAGGTCATTTGAAAGGTGTAACATAGTAAACAGCCATTATTTCATTTTGATGGTGGCACTAAAATTATAGTGTTGGTTGAATTATTTTAGCGTAGGACCATTACCATCTCCCTAAAACACTTAGAGGGGTTCTTACGACGCTGCTGCAATCCTAAAATTAGAAGAAAATTAAAAATCACGGAGCTGTGGAGGTGGCAGCGTGGTTCGGGGGACGGGACCCGCGGGCGTGGGCTGCTCGCGCTGCCCCGTCCGGCTCGTGGCGCTGCCCTCGCGCGCCCCGGTCTCCTGCCATTCAGGCCCTTGATGTCCCACCACTGGGGCTCCACTCCCTTGGGCTTTTCTTCTAGAGGGGAGCACCCTGAGGGGGCCCTGTGGACAGGCAGCACGCGCCCCCTCCCACACCCCTTGCTGATGAGTCACCCTGAGACGTCCAGGAGCCTTCGTCTCCTGCCGCAGGCCGGGGCTGCTCTGCCTGGCCAGGAATGAAGTCGGCTGTAGGGGGAGGTCCCTTTGGGGCCTCCCGGCATCGCATTGAGCCCTGGTGGTGCCAGGAGTCACAGGCTTGTGAGGCAGCCCCGGGACAGACGTGAGACCTTGCTCCTTCATGTGCAGATCCGGAAACAGAGGCCTCAGATGGATGTGACTCCGGCAGCGAGACTCAGTCTGGCACCCTGGGCTCCCGTCTATCCCCGGCCCGTTCTGAATGTCTGTCCCCAGTGTTTCTAGGCACCGGCGTCCAGCTCGGAGCCGTCCTTCCCACAGCACGCCGCTCCTCCGCCCGCGTGGCGCGCGCTTCAGGGACGTTCTCTAGTGTCCGTGCCCCCTGGGAAAGGCCCGGCGGAGGGACGTGGCGGGGAGGGTGGCACGGAGCTCGGGGGGCCCCTTCCAGGATGTTTCTCTCTTCCACGGGCAGCTGGAAAGCTGAGGGGAGGTCCCGGGCGGGTGGCCGTGCGTCTGTCTGAACACGTGGGGGCGGCGAGGGGTGCGGAGTGGGGTCTTCCCCAGGCTCCCCTCATGGGAGGGGGTTTCCTGCCTGCATTCCACACCCAGGGGCCCCCGTCCGCTCCCTCAGCGTGCCGAGTGCTGCCCCCACCATCCAGGGCCTTCCTCAGCGTCATGGCCGGGTCGCCCGGGTGCCAGCCGTCCCTGAGAGGCGGCAGGGAGGGGGCCCCCGGCCTTTCACCCCCAGGGATCCGCCTTCAGCTCCCTGGGCGCAGTGGTCCCTGGTGACCGTGCTGCCTTGGGAGGGCCGGGGAAAGGGGCGGGGCCTCGGTGGCCCCCGCCTCCCGTGCAGCTCTGCCTGCCCAGTCCTGGGACGGGTGGAGAGTGGACCTTCGGCAGGACATGCCTGGTTCTGGCTCACAGGCTTCCTGGAGGGCGGGGGCGCCAGACCACACGACCCGCAAGGCCTTTCTGGGTGAGGAAGGCCCCGCGCAGCCCTGTTCATACTTTGCTTGATGGTCCATCCTCCGCAGCTCTGCGTGCGGTTTGGGAGCAGCCAGCAGGGCTCGTGCAATGTGCCCCGTCCCGACTGCTGTCTTCCCTGTGTCACTGTCCCCGGGACGGGCCGTGAACTCCGGAAAGAGGCCCAGAGCGCGTGCTGGGAACGCTCGTTCCCGGACAGCCTCCCTATCTTGATGCTCATAGAAAATATATTTGTTTTCAGAAACAGCTGCTCGTCGAGCCCTGAGCCTCATCCTGTCCTCCCTCCAGCACGGTCCAGCTGGACCGGCTGCCTTTCGCGTCCCCAGGCACTGACGTGGCCCCAGCCTCAGGCCCGTGGTCTCCACGCCCCCCCTTCATCCCTCTCCTCATCTGCTAACTCTTAGGATAAGTCTCAACTTAAATCTCAATGCCCCAAACCCACCGGCACCCCGTGCCCACCTGTCATCACACTTTTTTCTCATGATACTAATTGCCTTTATATATTTACTTCAGCGTTTTGTTATATTTTATATTCATCTCTTCTTGAAGCTTCACAGAAGCAGGTTCCGTAAATCGTTTGTTCACCGCTCTAGCTTAGTGCCTGGCGAATGGCTGACACTCAGTAAGTAGACCCGTCGGATGAGTGTGTGGACGGGAAGATGGACGGGAGGATGGATGGTGGGCGGGTGGATGGATGGATGGACAGGCGGACGGACGGATGGACAGGAAGATGGACGGGAGGGTGGGTGGATGGATAGTTGCATGGACGGCAATACCGATTATTTCTGGGGCATTCCATGAAAATCGAGCATCTAAAAATGTCACTAGGCCCATCTTACATTAGCTAACTGTATTCCGACTCTTTTGTCCCAAGTTACAGAAAACACCTCGAGCCCGCTTGCGGAAACGGGGAACTGGCTGTGGACGCCAGTCACGACTCACAGGGAGAAGCGGGCACAGACGGAGGTCGGGGCAGGGGCCTGGGGGCCACCCGTGCTCTCCCTCTCCTGCCATCGTGTCTCTCAGCGGACGGCCTTGGGTCTGTCCCCAAGGCAGGCCAGCGATGCTCTCCGTCCCGAGTCCGCACGCGTCGGGCGACTGGCAGGCCCTCGCATCCGGTCCCAGGTTCCTGGGGAAGAGAGTGCGGAGTCACCGCCTGCTAGGGGCAGCAGGGCCTCGCGTGTGGAGTGCGGGGCACCCCGCCTACCCCCCCGCCGTGACGCGCAGCGGGCTCGCCGCCCGGGGAGGGGTCATCGCATCCCCGGCATCGGCTTCACGTCGGCCGTGCCGCGGGCCTTACGTCCAGCGTTGGCTGACGTGCGCCATCCCGCCTGGGTCCCGCTGGGTGACTGTCAGGACCCAGGCCTGTCGGCCGCAAGCCCAGGAGCTGTGGGCACGAGGGGCCGCCTGGCCAGGCCCAGCGGCAGCCACGGCTCCGGCGGCCCACGGTGAGACCCCCGGTGTGCCGGACGCCCGCTGTGACACAGGACGGAGGCCGTGACACAGGACGGAGCCGTGCCTCGTCCTTCAGATGGGCCCCACCCCCACCCTGCTCCCGAATCTGGTTTTGCGACAGGCCATGTGCTGCCATTTCAGAATAGAAATTTTCTCCATGAAAAGAAAGGAACCTCTTTATGCACTTGCACAACGCTGAGTCTAATTCAGGTTTCAGTGAGGGAAGGGACCATTCTGTCACCCTACTTCAGTGCCTCTCGTCACTACGTTCCATTTTAAAAATACTTCCATCGGGGCCCGGTATACGCTTACAGTCTCTCCGCCTTTCTTTTCTTAAGGACACAGATAATAGAATTCAAAGTTAATAGCATGAAAATAATTTCTACAATAACGGTTGTAGCAAACCTCGGGATTGCCGGGGCGGAGGTGGCCAGACGGGGCGAGGCGGCCGCGTCCATCACGAGGCCGCCGGCGGGACCGATGCCCAGTGGGCCACGCGGAGGCAGCTCTTCGGACGTGAAGTCCGTCTTAGCAGCGACAGGCTCCCGGGTTAGAACTGCCTTCATGAGCATGTTCACCCGCCGCTGACTAACAATGGGGAGCACCCAGATTCACCGTGCCCCGTGCCCCCTGCCCTCTGCACCTCCGCCTTCGCCTCTACGCTCTGACTGTGTGGAGATCAGCTCTTCCTGGGCTGACCGGACTCCTTCAGGGGTGCGAGAACATTCTGGAATCATGAGCTTTGCACTTTCAGACTTCTCAGGCGTCGCTCCTGTGGGCACCTGCCGGTGGCCGTTGGGATGGCGGGTCCGAGGGGCCTGTGGCGGGGCGCGCTGCTGCCCCCCGAGATGGTCGCAGCTCAGGAGCTTGAGCCCCGGGTGGGGTCGGGCCCCCCTTCAGCATTTGAGGCATGTTGGTTCATGGGAAGTCTAGATCTCCTCTTAGCAAGAGGAGTAGAGGGGCCTGCTGTCCCCAGCCCGAGATGTGACAGAGGGCGTTTGGGGAGGGCTCACGGGGCCGAGGGGGTCCCAGAGAGAAGGAAGTGGGCGCCGGTCAGGGTTGGGGCACCGACCGCCCGGGCACAGTCTCGGCCTGGGAGACACTGGGCGGTGTAGGGAGAACTTGGACCCCGCGGTGCCTGCTCCGGAGGGGTGTGAGCGCCAAAGACGGAGCGCACGTCGGAAGCGACGGTGTTCTTAGGAGTCTGCCAGCAACTGCCGGCGGAGGCACAGGACCGTCGGCACGGCCCGCCGGTGGGGACGCGCCCTCTCTGGGTACCCCGGTAATCGGGGGAGGCTTCCCGGAAGAGTCTGCAGGGACCTGGGCTGCAGGGAGGTGGTTCCTGGTGCGTCGTCTGCACCTGGTGTCACGTGGGCTCGAAGAACCCCGAGGCTGGGGGTTAATGTCTGGGGAGCCCCCGCCCCCCAGCCAGCGGAGCAGTGGGCATGAGTGTGGAGCCCAGCCCCCCTGCCGAATGACACGCCCCTGCTGGTTTCCTTTGGGACAGAAACTCTTGGTCACTCAGGGACCAGTATTTTACACACTGGTCCTTGGGCAGATTTTGCAATTTCGTTGGGCGCCCAGTGGCCCCCGGCCCCCTGGGGTCGGCTCACTGCAGTGCCCCCCGTGTGTCTCTGACTTAGGGCCAGCACCTTGGCAGACTTCGCGGGGCGCCCGATCCGGGTGCTGTCAGCCCTGGCCGCACAGTGTCGGCACCTGGAGGAGCTTTAAAAACTGCTCTGCCAGGGTCCCTCAGAGAGTTTATTTTAAAGGTTTTGGGGTGTGTCTCAGGCTCCCCGAATGATTCTAATGTCCCACCCACTCTGAGGTTATCTGAGACCATTCAGGTAGGTGACCTGGCCTTCAGGTGACCTGTGTGGAGCAACATCATTTAGCCGTGGGCGGATGGGGGTCATTTACAGAGTTGCCCCCTCTTCCTCTCTCCCCTGGTAACGGGCAGACATCCGTTGCTGTCGGATGCGCTGTGGGGTGCACGGGACCAAATCGTGTAGGTCGTAATGGAAAAGGGCCTCCTTGCCCCTGGTCCCAGGAACCCAGGCCCCTCCTCCCCTTTCCGCAGCCTTCCCAGCGCGTGGCTTGTGGTCCCCGGGCAAGCCTTGTCTGCGGCAGGAGCTGGCCTCCTGCACCTCCGGGGCTCGGCGGGCTCCGTCTGACTTCAGCCCTGCACCATCAGCAGGGGCTGCTCCCCTTCCTGCCCCTCCTCCCTGAGAACATTATCTCTGAACCAAAATCGATAGACCCAGGACATGCTTGGAATGTAGACGCTCCTCTTTCCTAAGTTCTGTTTTCTGGTCAGAGTCCTCCTAGTGGCTGCAGGGCTGGGGGAGGTGGACCCTTGTGGGGCGGCTGTGTGGATGGCCTCGACGCTGCACAGGGCGCCTTCCTGCATCTTGGCACCCCATCAAGTGTTGAGGCGCTCAGGAGCCAACCCTAATGAAAACCCAGCCTCATTTTGCATAATCAGGCACTATCGAAATGATCCTCTCAGTTCTGCACGCTGCAAATTAACAATCTGACTTATACACAATAAAAACCCAAGTATTGTACCAAGCGATACTTCTTAGGTGGTGGAGACACAGATGGAAATTCATTTAATGAACTACAAGTCCCCGAATGGATCCTAAACTTCTTGTAATTACCCCAGAAAAAACCCCAATAGAAACCAAAAAAAGCGTTTTGTATTCCCCCACCCGTGCTCCCTGGCAGCAGCCTTCTCCATCCTGAAGGCCGCTGGTGTCGGAAACGAGTGTCTTTATGCGAAGAGTTCTTTGGGGCCTGGCCAACGGGCAGGGCTGGGCCACATGCAGATGCCCCCCCCCCTCATCCAGATTCCGAAAAGAGCGAGCCTCCCAGCATGAGGGTGCCGCTGGGGACGGGGGACGGGCCTCTCCCGGCGACAGCTGCGTGGAAGGGGGCTCGGAACGGCTGTGGCATCCACCAAGAATGCCACACTCGATAAGTATCACAAGCTGTTCCATATTTATTATGGGCAACAATTTGACTAACGGAGAATTTAGATTAATAACATTCAGGCTGGAGAAGTGATTTCCTCTGAGAAAGCGATTTACATGCGCTCTGCCAGAAAGAGCCAGCACCGCTCCCGTCGCGTCAGCTCCAATAATGAAGTCGAAAATAACATGGAAGGTTAATAGGTCCGACTTATCTCCTTAGAACTGAAAAGGGAGATTTACCGAGCGGAGGCTGTTTTGCATATTTCCGCCGGGAATCGCAAGGGTTTTTTCCCCCCAAACGAGATTTATGAGAAGCGGCGTCCCAGGTATCTGCTCCGTGTTGGCTCCTAAGCGAGGCAGCGAACCCCTTCGTTGGGGAGGGTCCCCTCGGCTTTGAGAGGAGCCCGCTCAGCAGCCAGGGCCTGCGTCAGAGTTCTAGAAGGAGAGCCACCTGCTTCTGAGTCTCGAAGGCCACAGCATTGGCGCGTTAATCACTAAAAGATGTTTAAATGTTTTCACCACCTGGAGATTTAAAAAAAAATTTTTTTTTAAAAATTTATTTGTCATCATTCATTGCCTCTAGAGCTTGGCGGGCTGGCGCGGGGCTTGAGGGGTGGAGGGACGGACGCAGCTGGACTGGCGCCAAGGAGCAGGCGGGCGCAGGGCGGCGGCGTGGGAGCCGGATTCAGGCGGGAGGTGACCGGTGCGCGAAGGCCCTTCTGGCCGGCGCTGCCCTTGACCAGCTTTCCCGGGAGCCGCGCCCAGCCGCGTCTGCCGGCCCCTCGCTGGCCAGCTCCATCTGCGGAGGGCGTGGGACGGGTCTTCTTGACCCAGTGCTTTCCTGCTGGTGCTAACCGCGGCGCGCGTTGTTTAGGGAGAAGGGGAGAACGGATATCGGTAGGCCGCCAGCCATCTTTAGCAAAAATGCCTATGGGGCATTTATTGTGAATCTGTCTTGTCTCTGTTACACACATGCCGACTACAAAGTTCCCTTTAAATCCTGCTTCGGCTGCGCCCCATGATTTCTTTGTGCTCTTCCCCCAAATTCACATCATGAAAATCTTCAAATGTAAAGAAAGTTATGGAAGAATGGCAGCGAATATCCTCATATCCGTCGCTTTCATATTTCGCTGTATTTGCTCGATCGCATATTCTTCCGTGTGCGCATTCATCATCAGTCCGTCTTAGTTTTTGACGCTTTTCATGGTAAATTGCAGATAACGATACGTCACCCCTAACTGTTTCAGAACGCATATCGTGAGCTGTTTATTTACTTTTTATTAGGGTAAAATTTATATATAGTGAAATGTACAATCTTAAGTGCGCCATTTTCATGGGTTTTGACAAAGTGCGTCCACCCGTTCGGTCCCGGTTCTTATTAAGACACAGATGTCTCCCTCGCCCCAAAAGGTCCTCTCTCGATTCTTCCCAGTTATTTCTCCCCTCCCACTGTTCTGATGAAAAAAAAATTTTTTTTTTTTTACCATGGATTATTTTGGCCAGTTCTAAAACTTCGTATAAATGAATTCCTATGATTTGTACTCTTTGGGGTACAGCTCCTTTCGCTCAGCGTGTTTTTGAGACTTACCCAGGTCGTTGTAAGTATCAGTAGCTGGTCCCCTTTTAATTGATGAGTAGGATTCTGCTGTAGGACTGTCTCAGAGTTTGTTTATCCACTCATTAATGGACATCTGGTGTGTTTCCAGTTTTGGTTTATTATGTATAAAACTGCTGCGAATATTTTGTACGAGTCTTTTTGAAGAATGTTTTTTTATATCTCTAGAGTGAATGCCTAGGAGGGAATTGTTGGACGCTATTTTTTTTTTTTCTTTCAGAAGAAACTGGCAGACTTTTTTCCTAAAGTGATCACAACATTTCCCATTTTCACTAACAACTTTTGATGGCTCTAGTTGCTGCATATACACATCATCATTTAATGGCATCAGTCTTTTTAATTTTAGCCATTTTGGGTGGGTGAATAGTGGACCTCACTGTAGTTTTAATTTGTATTTCCTTGATAACCATATTTTTCATGTGCTTATTCATATTAATTCATGCATCTTCCTTTATGGATTGTATGTTCCAATTTTTACCTGTTACAATTTTTGGATTTTCTTTTTATCATTGGCTTGTAGAAGTACTTTGTAAAGTATGGGTACAAATTCTTTGTCAACTATATGTTTTGTAAATATTTCCCCAAGGGTGTGGCCTAATCACTCATTTTTATAATGGTGTTTTTTCAGGGGCAAAAGTTTTAAATTTTGCTGGTTTAATTTATCACTTTTTTTCCTTTCATAGTTGTTGCTCTCTGTATCTTCTCTAAGAAATCTTTGCTAACCATTTCATTGTGAAGACATTTTCCTGTATTTTCTTCTGGAAGATTTATAGTTTTAGCTTTTACCTGTGGCTCTGTCATCCATCTTAAAATGATTTTTATGTATGGTCTAAGGTAGGAGATATTAGTTATTTTCCATATTGATGCCCACACCATTTGTTGAAGATTTTTCTTTCCCTACTGGGTTGCTTTGGTGCCTTTGTCTGAGTTGGCTGGCCGCTAAGAGAGGGTTTCTTCAGGGCTCTCTCCTCTTTTACTAACCTGTTTGTCTTCCCTGAGGTCACGACCTCGCCATCTTGACTGCTGCAGCTTTGTGGTAAATCTTAAAGTCAGTCCCCCAACTCTGTTCTTTTTCAAAATAGCTTTGGCTAATCTACTTTTTCTTTCTTTCTTTCTTTCTTTCTTTCTTTCTTTCTTTCTTTCTTTCTTTCTTTCTTTCTTTCTTTCTTTCTTTCTCTCTCTCTCTCTCTCTCTTTCTTTCTTCTTTCTTTCTTTCTTTCT